>NW_006159750.1:2529412-2616526 GCF_000334495.1 Tupaia belangeri chinensis
CCATTCTTAGGGAAGCCAGATACCAGAGGATAAGTCACGCTGCAGACCTCCACAACACCACTCCTGCTAACCACAAGATGGCCGCTGTGCCACATCAACTGATGGTCAACTCTGCTTACCAGAACTGCTTTCCTGAAACTGTATTCCATGGAGACTCACCTACAGTTGCGGAACTGCACGAGACCCACACTTGATCCAACCTTGAATGGAATCTATTTTCCCTATTGTTAAAAACTTTGGACTCGTGACCCCTCTCCCTCTACTCGCAGGTATCGCATTTTCAATGACCCCTCTGGAGGATAGCTGTCTATAGCAGAGATAGAGTAATTGGGAGAGGGGGAAAGGGCTGAGGGTCAAACATAGGATAAAAAACATATTTATATGTATGAAAGTAGAAATGGAACAGTATTGGTGACGACATGCTTGATTAAGACACTATGTAGTTTATCCTAGATGGGAAACTACACTTGGTGTGTTGTGATGATACTCAGGGAATGAGTGTTAGGCAATATAATTTAATATAAAAAAAGTAATAAGCAGGAGGAAAAAAAAATGCACATTTGATGACTGAAGAGAGTTGTATGGACACAACTGGGGTCTACTTTATAATATGTTCATTCTACTCCCTGGGGTTTATGCCTAGGATCAGATTTGGATACATGTGTAAGGATATGTCAGCTGTGCTAGCTAGTGGATATACTTAGACTAATTGAGTTCATTGGTAGAACAATTGAATGGGGGGGGGCGGAAGCCATTGAGGGCAATCATGAATGTCAGGGACAATGGAGGAGGAAGATGGGACATGGCAGAGGGTGGGGATGGGGAACCTAGGATGGCAAAACAAAAGGCAAGGTATGCAGGACACAAAAATTGGGAAATCATTTGCTGAGAACATATATGTTGATGTGCTTGATTGAGCCAATGCACAGTGTATTTTGGATGGAAAATTCATATGTGTGTTGTGATGAGAAAAAAAAAATTTATAATAAAAAACAAAGTATAAAAAAAAAAAAAGGAGGGAGAAGAGGATAAAGACAGCAGTGAACAATAGAGAGGCAGGATGTTAATGAGAAATAGATATGGTTTATTACCTGTTGATGATGACATGTATAGTATTCTCAACTGAACCGGTCTGGAAAGTATTTCATGATGGGTGAAGTCTTTTTAATAAGCAAAATGAGAAATAGTGATTGACTGTTTAAAAAATTATAATAATAATTATTGGGAAAAGCATGGAAAAGATATTGAATGATAAAGCGGGGAGATTGATATCTCTGTATTGACTGACATGCATGGCATTCCCTTTTGAAAAAGCAATGGAAGTCAATGTAAAGTTATATGTAATCTAGTGTAATAGAAAGAAGATTATGATGATAATAAAATAAAATAAAAAAAAAGAATTATTCTCTAAAAACATAAATGACAATTGGACATAGTTCTATTATTATTATTATTATTGTTACTATTATTTTAGTTTTGTCGGAGGGTACTTGAGCTTGCCAGAAAGAGACAGAAGAGACAGAGAGAAGGTAAGTGAGAAAGTACCCCTAATAGGGAATGATCATATCACAATCCTTTCTCCTCCATTTCGCTCTCCTTTCACGAATTTGAGCATGCATGTATGTATGCAAAGCATGTTTCTCAAGATACTGAGTCTGGTTCTCGAACTGTGTAGTAGGCCATGTGGACTCCAGCCATGTTAATCACTATACAACAGGCTCATTCAACACTTGAACATAGTTCTAAAGTGAAATTACTAAGACTGTTTCTGGTTTCCAAAGAAGCCTAATTATAGTATCCCTGTTTTTGTAATTTTCTTTTTACTTTGTCATATATTTGTTCTAATATTTTTTGTCTCAAAACCTATTTTAATAACATGTTTTCTCTATTGTAAATGTAGCTTAAAAGAATTTTTTTTATACATGTATAATGAGTTTGAATAAGAAATTATTTATTTGAGAGGTATTTGCTATAGGATGTGTGCACTCTCTGGAGATACAGAGACAGAGAGACAGAAAGCAATATTCTCCCCACCCCCCCAGGAAGGGTGGCCACACTGCAGTACCTTCTCCTGCATTCTCCTTTTGGGATTTTGGGCACACACGCACATGCACCTGGCTTGAGTTTTAAGCCACCAGGTCTGGGATTTGAATAGTGGTCGACCATCTAGGAGTCCAGCAACGTAACCATTATGCCATCAGCTGGTCCCAGTATGAAATTCATTTGAGAAATTTCCAGGGTGTTGTTTCCTCTGGGATGAGGGAAGTATAATGGAGGTAGAATATAAGCATGATAGGATAGGTTTTATAGCTAGGATTACATGCATTTTATATTTAAATCTTATCCTATAAACTATGTAGAGTTAGCTATCTTTAGTTGACAAATCATAAATTCTGCCCCAGTTCAAAGAATGGTCTCAGTACAAGGTTGCACTGACTGCAGATTACTCACACAGTAACGTGTCTTACAACAAAGCTAGATAAAGAAGCACCAGAGTGGACACAGCTTCCCGTTGTTTCTTTGTCTGCCCCTGAAACATATCCTCAAATTCAGAGCTCTCAAAAACCTATGTGGAGAAGGAAACCTTTGGATCAGAAGTCCATGGGATGATGTGCTCCCTGACTCACATCCACAGCCATATAAGTATATAGTATCAGCCTACATTCTTCTATTCAGTATCACCATGACAAAGGCTGCTTTCAGAGAGTCTGTCCTTGCAATTCTTGCTCTACTGGCACTGTGTCTTTGCTTTCTCTGTGTGTACCTGACTTGCAGATCTTATTTATTTTTATTTATTTCTGGTTAGGCATATTACAGAGCAGGCCAATCACAGATAACCACACTAAGGATAAAATTGTACATGTATCTTTATAGGAAAATGATTATCAGTGGTTATAAGGCCTTCATTATCTCTACTCTTCTAGTACAGAGGGATAACATGGATGAAAGTGAAAAGAAATATACTCTCCCTGTCCTCAGCCTGAATTATATAAAGAAACTGTCATATGAAGGGCTGCAGAATTTTTAAAATTTATTTAGGCTAGTCTTTGAAGACTGCCAAAAATATTGATATACTAATTAGTGCCATACACTGTGATGTGTGTATGTGTGTGTGTATTTGTGTCTTTTAAGCAAAATCTATTTACAAAAAGCCAATATATGTTAAGTGCATTGTCATTTACCTAAAAGAAAATTTCAAAAGAAAGGGGGCAATTATTATTTCTACCAAGGAAATGTGTAAAAAGTTGTTTCCAAGGAATAGTTTAGATTTAAAAAATTATGGGACCAGTGATGGCATAATGGTTATATCGCTGGACTCCCATGGAGTCGACCATGGTTCAAGTCCTAGACCCAGAGGCTTAAAACTCATGACATTCTCCTGAGAGGAGAATAGAGAAGGGATTATAGCATGGCCATCCTCTCTGGGGGAGGGGGTGATTTCTGCTTTTTGCCTCTCTGTATCTTTGTGTCTCTGGTGAGTTCACACACCCAATAGAAAAAAATCTCTCTCAAGAAAAAAAGTTTAAAAATTTTGTATTCTTGTTCAGGAGCCATATTGTAAATGATAGTCACTTCCACATATTTTTCTCTTGTCAAAAAAAAGGAATAATTACATATAAATCTCTTTTATCTCCCCTGTTTTGTGTAATGAAGTTCTAGGTTTCTAGGTACTCAATTTATTAGGAGAAGACACTATCAACCTTAAGAGTCTAAAGATTTACCTCAGATTTTCCAAAACTAACAGATCAATTTGGTTTTATAATCAAAGATTCCGGCACCAAAGATTCCCAGTATAGTCAGTCCTCCCCATCTATAAAAATTTTTTTTTTTCATTGTTTCTAAAATACAGGTTGGTCACTTGAGCTCTGTACTTTTTTCTCATGATGTTTTATCACTAATGTTATTCTCATGAATGTCACAGAGTCATTAGTGTTATAACGGATGTGAAAACAGGGTATAATGATGACACATGGGTGGTGGTCCCAGCTCAGACAGGAGGACTTTTAAAGAGACAATAAGGAAACAAATAATACTTAGCCAGACAAAGAGGAGCTGATGGACATCCTAGAAATGGGAATAATTACATGCAAAATATAAATAATTGACATTTTATAAGGGAGAAGTTAAGAAAAGTAGGCTAGGTTTAGCTTCTGGAGGTCATATGACTTGTCAAGCCGAACTGTATCTAGAATAATAGAATGAGTCAGAATGGATCAAAACAGAGAAGAAATTAAGATAATTATATTTTTGAAAGAGAACGTGATGAAAATAATGTAGAATATGGACTTATTTGAGTTAATACAAGTTGAAACCACAATGAGATATTATCTCTTCACAGAATTTCTACTATTAAAAAAGACCATAAATTTTAAAAAATGCCGGAAAGGACATGGGACAAGGAAAACTCTTTACACTGTTAGTAGTAATGAAAATCAGCACAGCAATTGAGGAAAACATTATGAAGTTTCCTCAAATCACTAAAAATAAAATTGCCACATGATCCAGCAATCCCATTTCCAGGCAAAGGAAAGGAGGTCATTATGTTATGAGGATGTCTGCACTCCACTGTCTTACAGCATTATTCACAATAGTTAATATATAAAATAAACCTGTTTTTATCAATAAAGAAATGGATAAAAAAAAGTATGTATGCATATGGACTATAATCAGCCATTAAAAAGGATGAAATCCTATTATCTGAAGTAATGTGGGCTAGCCTGGAAGACATTGTGTTCAGTGAAATAAGTCAAACACAGGAAGAATACCCCGTGTACTCACTGGCATGTGGAAACTAAAAAGGATGAATTCTTAGAAGTAATGAACTGAGGAATGACTATCAGAGGCTGGAGAAAACGGAGGGGGGAAGAACAGCTTGTTGTTGGTTAAAAGCACACAAAAAAAATGACAAATTAATATGAGGAACAATTCTTAATGTTATAAAATACAGTAGGGTGACTATAATTAATAAGAATTCATGGTGGTTGGGGTACTGAACTCCCACATGACCTATCGCAGCTCAAGTCCTGGGCCTGGCTGCTTGCTTTCTTGCTTCCCCACTTTTTCTCTCTCTGTCCCTCTGTGGTCAAATTAAAATAAATAAATAAAGTTAAATAAAATAATTATTTTTTAAAAAATAATTTATTGTATCTCACAGTAGCTGATAGAGAGAAGTATGACTGTTTCCAACAGAAATTAATGGTAAATATTTGAGATAGTTGATACACTAATTGTTCCTATTTAATCATTACAGACTGCATTCTTGTACTGAAAAATGACCTTTATTTATTCCACAAATATGCATAATTATTATATGTTAATAAAAAATCTTGAAGCCATGTGAATAGATTTTACCCAGTTAACACTAAAGATTAGTTACTAAAGAAGTAACTAACATGTATTCCTTCCTTGGAGAAAAATAACAAGTGATTGAATTTAAGCAATGGCAAAGAGAATAGTCACTGACTAGAAAGCTATATGGATGATGTCACCATTAATGGAGACACTGACTTAGTGAAACAGAAGGTCCTGAGTGAAATAATTAAATTAGTAATACATTCAATTATTATACACTGTGCTAATCCATTCTTAGCTTTTACCTCATTTCTCCTCAAAACCCTCTGTGAGGTAACTATTATTACTATCTCATGCTACAAATAAGGAAATTTAAGAAAAACTAGTAATCTTTTGAACGTTACTCAGTGAAATTCCAGGCCCAGTTGACTATTGTGGGTGTCTGCACATAGTCAACTGGGCCTGGAATTTCACTGAGTAACGTTCAAAAGATTACTATATATATATACATACATATGTTTATGGTTAAAGCTCAGGAGACAGTGTATATACGAACACTGAAGTATAGAACTTACTGACTTTGTAGTTGAAGTCATGCAAGTAGACATGCCTACCCAGGTATAATGTGTAGCATGAGAAGAGAACACAAAAGGCAAAAACTAGGGAAGAAATTTTCTAGGAGCAGGGTGCAAAAGCAAAACATGGTGCATAAAACAATAAAGTAAAAGTAGACAAACATTATCAAGAACAATGAAATGCTTTAAAATTTAAAATCTGCTTTTATGGGGTAAAACATGGACTATGTTTTCTAGATTTAGGATCTATTTGGTAAGAAGTGATTAGGAAAAGGAAAATGGTAGTTAAATTTTTAGGGCTAACATCAAATAACAGGGTATGGTGATATGGTTAGGAGGAGAGTAAGGAAAAATGGAAATGATTAAAAGAAACTACTATTTAAAGTAGCTTTATAAAGTAACTGAGTCAATGTGTATGTAAAGCAAAAGGAATTTACTTGGACCAAGTTTGAGGACACAACCCAGCCTGCTGCCTAAATTAATATATTCAGATGTCCGTGAACATGTGCACCCAGGTTACAGTCTTCAGGCAGCTTTTTAAGACATAAACTATGTGGGGCCAGCAGATGACACAATGGTTACATTGCTGGATTCTCATATAGTTGACCACAGTTCAAGTCCCAGACCCGGCAGCTTTAAAACTTATAGTGGGCGGGGCTGGCAGGTGGCGTGGTGATTAAAGATGCTGGAATCCCACATGGCTGACCTCAGTTCAAATCCCAGTCCTGGAAGCTTGCTTTCTCACTTTTCTTCTCTCTCTCTCACTCTCACTCTCACTCTGACCCTCTCTGATTAAATCAAAATAAGTAGATAAATAAAGATAAAAACAAAACAAAACAAAACAAAAAACCTTACAGCAGGCACGTGTCTATGCATGCCCCAAATCCCCAGAAGAATGGAGAAGGGATTGTGGTGTGACCATCCTCCAGGGTGGGGGCAGGGGGGGGCGATTTCTTTTTTTCTGTCTCTCTCTGTCTCGCTGCTCTCTGTCTCTGGCATGCACATGCACCAGAGCAAAAAAAAAAAAATCTCTCAAAATAAAAACAAATTTTAAAAAGACATAAATTTCAAGTGGGAGGAGAGAAGGGAAATGGGGATTATATCAGTTATTTGGGGAAAATTATCCTTGGCTACTAGGATGAATAACAAAGATAGCATCAGTCCAAGTTTGGACTGGCAGTCTCTGGGTAGATGTCTTTGAGGTAGTCGTAAGTAAGGTTATAGTGGTCTTTGTGATTTAGTTGTTGTGTTTCTAGAAAAGTTCTTTAAATAACTGTTCTTATTATTAGGCATGTAAATATGAGGAAATGTCTCCTCCCTCCCCAGCTCAGTTTAGTGAGGGTTTAGAACAAATGACACAAATGACTCCATTTTTTAGTCTAAGAACTTTCACACTGTGAACGCAGAGGAGAAAAACAAGACTTAAGGAACAGATTGGTTTTACTGTCATTGTTTTAAGATACATGAAATTTTAACATAAAGTTACTAGGTACATATAAAATGAATATAAAGAGTGATAAAAGAGTGAGCAATTGTTTGAATGATGTTCATTAGAAGACAGAGTTTTAAGCAATAGTGAACTGGTGAGCATTAATGGAAGCAAGAGCCCCTCTCCCACTAAACAGGAGGAAGATTCCTTTATGTAAAAACTCATACCCACAGTTTAGGTGTTCTAGACAATATGGGAGAAGCAGGTGTATGAGTAAAGTTATTCATATTTGTTTTAATACTTCTTTATGTATTTTCAATAATTTAACATTTCTCTTTCCAATGATAGCCTATAGCTAATGACTAAAGTTTGAAGTCAGAGCCTTTCTTTTTTATCATTATTTTTAATCTTTATATCTATTTTACTTTATATATAGTTGCAGAAGACATAGTGCACTCAATCCTTTAGTGAAATGTGGTTTTTTTTGTTTTCATTTTTTTGTAAAGGTTTTTGCCTTAGGGTGCATGCACTTGCTGAGAGACAGAAACAAAGAAAGGGAAAGTGAAAAATAACACCCCCTTTGCAGGGGAGAGGGATGGCCATACCACAATCCCTTCTCCTCCATTCTCTTCTTGATATTTTGGGCACACATGCACATGCACCCAGCACGAGTTTCAAACCACTAGGTTTGGGATTCGAACCACATTCAACCATTTGGTAGTCCAACACCGTAACCACTATGCCACCTGCTGGTCCCACCTGGTTACATTTCTGTACTTAGGGTGTCTCAGTCTGCTTGGGATGCTATGAAAAAATATAGACAGACTTGTATTTTCTCATAGTTCTGGAGGTTAGAAGTCAGAGATTAGGGAACCAACCTTGTCAGGTTTAAGTGAAGGCAGTTTTCCTGGCTTGCAGATGGCCATCATTGTTCTACATCCTTACAGGAGGAAGAGAAAGAAAGAGAAAGAGACTTTTCTCTTATATGGACACTGGAACTATCAGATTAGGGACTCACCTATATGATCTTAGTTAACTTTAATTACCTATCTCCAGAAACAGATTGGGGATTGGGGCTTCAACATATAAATTTGAAGTAGTAAGAACAGAATTCAGTCCATGGTATTGATTTATCTGTCAATCGATCATTTGAGGGTGCATAACTAAACAGCACATTCACCAAGTTTGGAACACTGTTTACTAGGAAAAAATCTAATAACAAGTTCACAACAATTTCATAAAACGTTCACAATCCCCTCATTGTCTGTGACCTGAGTTTGCACAAAAACAGCTTCCCAAGATCTGCTGACAGGCAGTAAAATCCTGGCCCCTGGCCATAGGGCATATTACTATAAGGCAAAGGAAGCACCAATGACTCCTCCAGCAAGATGAGGGCTGGTCCAAGGCTTTCTGAGTAGAAGAGGTGTCGAAATCTTGCTCTACCTCCTAAAGGTCTACTAGAATATTTATGCCTTATACCTTTTTTCATTTGTCTTTTCCTTTCCAAGAAGTTTTTCTATGCATAAGGCCAGTATTTGTACTGGGTTGCAGCTGTAGGGAACCAATATAATATCATGTTAACCTTAATTTCTTATATCCACACATTGAACACTCAGAAATCATTAGTTTTTCATAGAAGTTAGGCTCTTTCTCAGTTTCTAGAGATTGAGATCTTGTTCTCTCTGCTTAGGGTCTCTTTCTTCTCTTCTGCTTGGGAAACATTTTCTAGTAACCTTTCATTTATGAAAGATTCTCTATCTACCACAACATAGCCAGAAGAAATCTCTTCAATTTTCTTACCATAGCACACGTAGTACTTCTTTTACTTCAGCATGTACAATGTCGAAAGTATTTATTCTGTTTCTTGTATGTGAATTTATTAAAGGCAAAAAATTTTTTCATTCTTTCTTGTATTTCTAGGTTTTATTTCCTTGCTTGGTACAAAGAAGATACTTGATAAATACATGTTGATAAATAATTTTTTTTTAATTTCTCCCATCTTGGGATTCCTAAAGCATGTATAGCCTATAAATCACATTGTACTCATTGGTTCATTGATTCATTCTTTCAACAAAAAGTCATTTCATACTATGTTTTAAGCATCATTTAAGGTCCCATAGGTATGGCCATAAATAGAAAAGTGGAATCTGGAATCCAAGGACTGAATTCACTTCTGGGCTCTTCTGGTTGCTAGCACATGATCTTGAACAAGACACTTGAGCCCCTTCAAGTTCCAGTTTCACTAGATTTAAATGGTGAGGATCTAGTGCTTTCTTATGCTGTGTGTCATGAGAGCTAAATATGATAAATCAAAAATATTTAGCATGCTTTGTTATATAATAATCACTCAGTAAACAACATTATTTTTTTTTCCTTCTATTTCTTCTTGTCATTGTTACATAAAGAATGATCATGGCCTTTATAGAGGCCATCATTAGTAGGTATACAGTAGCCCGTAGTATTGGCATTATGTTATTTCAAATGTGTAAATATTCTTGTCATTGGATTGTAAATTCCTCACAGGCTGAGACTCTGTATAAACAGAAGCTCTTTGTAAAGAGCAATTTCTCCTTCATGATCACACTTCAATGTCATTGTTAGAGAAGCATAATACTAGATGGGGGAAAAAAAACTGATGTATGCATTAGAGGTGAAGAATCAAGTTTGAATCACATCCATTGAATGAATAGCAATAGTAAAATAATAAAAATACGGTTTGATGGAATGCTTGTTATGAATCAGGTACAATGCTGTGTGTGGATTATATTCTTTTCTCCTCACAGCAAGCTCTCAATGCAAATATACTTTATCCCTGTGGAAACTAAGGTTAAGAAATCTTAAGTAAACTGTCCAAAGTGACTGCTGCTTCTACCCATATTTTACCAGGCTATTATTTCCCATTATTATAAACAGTTAAAGCCCCCCAGGCCTTCACATTTTATTCTGTGACATCTTTTCACTTCCCAATCCCAGTTGTACCTTCTGTCCATCCTTAATCTAAAAGCAATATGTGACATTTCACATTTTTTGTCTTTTGTAAATGCACTTAGAATTTTTATTTGGAGATGTTTTCTCTTAAAGAACTCTACAAAAAGAATAGAAATTGTCTTGGAAATAGGAAAATCAGGATAGGAAACAGCAGAGAGAAATGACCAGGAATAATGGCACTGTTGGATATGGAGAAAGTCAAATATGTACCTGAGTGGTCTGTGCAGACTCAACTGTGGGCTAGAGGGAGCAAATGTATGTAATAGGTGTCATGAATATCTCCATTAGTTTGGCTCCTTTTATTTTCTCTGAAAATGCATTATAGTCTCAGTTTGTGAAGATTACGTACTTAGACTTGGAATCTTTTGTGTTCTTCATTTCTTTTCATGTACTATGTGTGTATTCTAGTGAATGATAATTGGATACAGAAACTCTGTGTTCTGGCTGAACAATTGCCCTACATTTTTCATTTTTTAATAAAATGTTATTATGAATAGTTATAATAAAATAAGCCAGCATGGATCTAGAAGACCCCGATTTTTTTTCTTCCACCTGTTATTCTGATCATATATGCTGGTTAGTCAGATTTACATGCAAAGAACAGAAATCACACCTTTATACATGATTAAACCTAAAAATGACCATGATAATTGATCTTTCTTTCCCAGCTCTTCCTAGGTGAAATGTAACTAATGTTACTCTTCCAAGGGCAACATGTTGTATACTGTCTGATGAAACAACGTGCTCTTGGACACAAGTAGCAAAAAGCAGCAAAGATCTTCAAATTTCGGGTTTAGTGACATAATCAACACTGTCACTCTTACAAGACACTTGGTGAACCAACTTGTTGTGTAGTGCCCATGAAGTGACCTAAGAGATGCATGATGCTGCCAGATTACGTTAGTCTACAGAGTGCTAGACCACCAACATGTGAGTCACTAACATGTGCTTAAAGTGTGACTATAACATCCTTGCCTTTATCCTCAGGAAATTAAACTCTAGGCTTCTGTTATTTATGACTACACCCTCTGGAACATGAAAGTCACACTCATGGGTACTGGCTATTGCTTCGCACCAACATGTCTAATCATGCACTCGAAATTTGTGGAGACACCTTCTCCTTAATTTGAAGACCCCAATACTGTCTTAACTTTTGAGTAAATATTGCTGTAAACCTTGGATTCTGTGCTTTAGCCTACAGAAATTATTTTCTGCTAGATTTAGAGTTTCTGTAGCATTCAGTTCCCTCTATTAGATAAATCTGTAGTATAAAAAGTTAAAAATTGAGTGGGGAAAAATAAAGTAGACAAGGGATATAGGAAGTTGAATGAATTTCAATTTTAGATCAAGTAGCCATGAGAGATTCTCTGAAAAGAAGAAATAACATTAGAGAAAATACCAAAAGTAAATGAGGAAAATATTATGAAGTGTTAAAGGAGAGAACCTTAGTCTGAAGAAAAATGAGACTACAGGGACTGTGGCATAAGCATGCCTGGTATGAACAAGAAAAAAAAACAAGGATAGAGTATAGGAGAAAAAAATGGTGAAAAAGTAAAGTAGCAGGAGAGGAAGTCAAAAAGACAATGAGGCTACTTCAAAAAGTTTGTGGGAAAATTAAATTAAAATATGAGGCTCTTTTGGTGCAAAAATCCATGCATAGCTTTTTCATAATATGCATTTCCATGAACATTTGAAGACCCCTCATGTGTGCATGTGCATGCGTATATATCATATTGCAATAAAAGGCAAAATAAAAAGAGGTTCACTGATTCTCTAAACTATACCAACATTCCAACCAGACTCATAAACTCCTTAATGAAGTATATGTTTTTAAAGCTTTTTTTTTTTTTTTTAAGTCCAGAAGTGAAAGCAACAGAGAGAAAGAGACAAAGATAAAGCACTCCTGGAAGGGTTTCCACTAGATCCATCCCTAAATTTAGCCAACCCAGATTACAAGCAAACACATGTCTTGCACACTAACATACTCAGGGGTGACTTTGAACTTGAACCTGGAACCTTCCTATGTAGGTCAGCCCACAGAGCGTTGCATTTTACCACTGTGCTACTGTCCAGGGCTCTATTTTAATTTGTAGTGGAAAAATACAATTATTATTTAGATGAAAAATTGTCTTGATGACTATGAAAGAAAAACTGTATAGGAAGCTAAATTATAATCAGAAGGTGACTAGGTAAAAGCTGAATCAGAAGAAATAAAGTTATTAAAACAAAATTGGTGCCATTGAGCTCTGATAGCAAAATTCACTTATCCCTAGTCCAGAGACAAAAGTCTTAAATATTCAGGCTGCACACCCATGCACTGTCTTCTACAAAGATTACTGGGATCTGACATGCCTTATTCTTCCATCTTTCAATAGCTATACAATCCATACAATCTATAAAGACTGATACAACTTTTTGCTGATGTTTTCTTGCAAGTATTAACTCCTTCAATAAAATCTTGGAACTAAAGTATCCTGAGATTATTTTCTAGTTCCTATTGCAGAATATCTGTATTGTGATTTAAGTTTTTTCCAAGATGTTTGGGGAAGCCTACATTGGTATTTCCATGTAAAATCCTTAGCCTCTAGCTAAGACTCTGGATGTAGCACTCAGAGGTTATTCAAAATCAAAGATGACCTAGAGGTTCCATGCCTTGGAAAGTGTTATACTATTTCACTTCAATAAGACACACATGGCAGGAGGAGAAACAGGTTGGGAAAAATGCTTATAGATATGTTTTTGAACATGTAATACTGGAGGTGAGCCAGTCAATTACATTCACTCTCTATCTCAGAAGTCCTAGAAGGTAACACAGTTTGAGGTATAGATATGTTGGTCATTTTGCTCAGAAGGAGACTGTTCTATTCTGCTGTGTTGTTAGTAATAGAAATACCCAAGTCTAGGTAATTTAAGAGAATAGTGGTTGATTTATCTTACAGTTTTGGAGGCTGAGAACTCCAAGGTCATGGTTCCAGCATCTGCTAAAGATTCTCTGGCTACTTCACAATATGGTGGACAGCAGGAGATTGTGCAAAGGAGAGCAGGTCTCTGTCTGTCTCATTTCCTCTCTTTATAAACCCACCAGGACTCAAGCATGAGTCCCTATGCCTAATTACATCCCAAAGGCCCTATCTTTCAGCACCATAATCAAACCAAGTCTCTACCTTCTCAATTCCTTTACAATGGTTCACCATTTTTTTTAAGAGAGAGATTTTTTTGCTATAAGGCATGTGTGCTCACCAGAGAAACAGAGAGATAGAAAGTAAGAAATCATCCCCCCAGGGAGGATGGCCACACTGCAATCCCTTCTCTTCCATTCTCCTCTTGGGATTTTGGCTACACATGCACACATGCCAAGTGTGAGTTTTAAGCTGCCAGGTCCAGGAATCAAACCACAGTTGGTTATGTGAGATTCCAGAGATGTAACTATTATGTCATTTGCTGGTCCTGACTCACCAAATTTTAACATATGAATTTTGTGGATCATAATCAAACCATAGCTGAGACTAAAATTATGAGGATTATTGAAATTAGCCAGGCAAGTGAAAGAAAAAGTTAGGATTCAGAACCTTGTGGATTAAATCATTAAGAGAAGAGAAAAGGAAAAATGGGGCTAAGAATATGGAGCAGAAAAAATGTTCAAAGATTTAGAGTCAGGAGAAAGTTTTTAAAAATGTATAACCAGCATTATACAAATAAATTATCCAAAATATAAGCCTAAGATTTAGAAACTTTCCTTCCTAACTTAAATATTCAGGGTTATTTAGTCAGTAAACAAGTGATTCACAAAACACTGTCTCATTCCAAACAGCGTGAGCACGTTAAGTCAAGATTAATATTAAAAAATCATACTTTGTCCTATTGCTTTGATTTACATGGAGTCATAATATTAATTTATGTTTTATTTTGTAATAATATTAAGATTACATATGAAAGTCACAACACAGTGGAAAGTTCCTATTGAGATATAATGTAATCCTATAAGTGAGCTTACTGAGAAGCAATATCTACAGAAATGTTTCTGGTGTTTGTCTTAAAATTAGGATGAAAGAGACAAGAGTATTTGTAGGTTTAGAGGGAAAAAAAAAGAATCCAAAATAGAAAATAAACAGACAAAGTAGCTTAAGAAAGAAGTATAAGGAAATAGAATGACCTTACATATTGAGAATGCTTGAAGTAGAGAAATGATACATCTTCACTGTAGACAATAAAACAAAATTTTGGTAAAGAAATATAAAAAGATAAAAAAGAGTGAGTTTTGAGGAACCACTGCTAGATGGTCTCAAGATTTTCAGTAACATAGTAATGTCTGCTATTAAGGTTACAAGTTGGCAATGTGACAAAGGGCTTTGAGGTAATTGGAAAAGATTTGGAACAACCTCAAAGAAGACTATGGGTGGATAAAGGGGTTGTTGCATCATTAAAACTTTTTCCTTTAATCATAATAAGATGTGTACACACATATGTGAGAGAGAGAGAGAAATAAAACAGCCCTCTCTAGGGTCTGGTTGTGCCATGATCTCTTTCTGCCAATCCTCCAGTCCGAATCTTCGACACTTGTGCATGTTTCAAGCTAATCAGGTTGGGGATTTGAACCACAGTTACCATGTGGAATCCCTGCCTCTCTTGAGCAAGGCATTATCATTGTTCCATGGAGCTGGCCCTACTGGAACATTTTTAAGAGCTCATTTGAGATTATAATGCATAAATATAGAGTGAAGTCTTTTTTTTTAATAGACTTTATTTTTAGTTCACTTTAGGTTCATAGCAAAATTGACAATAAGGTACAATAAGGTATATGATAATATGACCTTTGCCAGAAATGCCTTGCCCACAGTAGTCTCTCTCTCTCTCTTTTTTTTTTTTTTTTTTTGCTATAGGGTACGCATGCTTGCCAGACACAGAGAGAGACAGAAAGACAGGAAGCGAGAAATCACCCCCTGCCCCCCAAGGGGATGGTCATGCTGCAATTCCTTCTCCTCCATTCTCCTCTCAGGATCTTGGGCACGCACACACACACTGCTGGTGGGAGTTTAAGCCACCAGGTCCAGGACTCCAACCACGGTTGACTACATGGGAGTTCAGCGACATAGCAATTACTCCAACTGCTGGTCCCAATAGTAGAGTCTTTTATCATGTTTAAATGTTACTTATTATTATTTTTTTTTTTTTGGTAACATCACTCAGTTCTGACCAGACATTTTACAAATAAAAAGAAATAAATACTATAAAGAGGAAGGTAAAGGAATTTCTAGAATTTTCTCAGAAAATTCAGGGTTCATATCCTGGAAGTAGTAATGCTTTGTTTTGCTTGATAATGAGCTGAAAGGTATTAATGGGTTGCTGAAGTGGAATGCTGAAATTTTTCATTAGAATTTAGGAGATTTAGTAACTAAGAGGCTAAAACAATGAAAAGCTCATTGACATGGAGTTTTGGCAGTCTTCAACAAGCACATAGAAGGCGATGTATTTAAACACTGCATGCTTCAGCTAAGCCAGAGTACTATTCTGACCATGAGTGTGTGAAAACAGAAACAAAGACTGAGGAGTAAGGTTGTAGAGCAAAGAAATCAAATAAAAGTGAGGGAAGGGAACAAAACCAAACACAATGCATTCTAGGAAAGCAAGAATGCCATTCACTCCTACTTGCACTCAGAACTTGGGAAGTAACATCTCTGCCCCTACTAGCAAGGTTTGAAAGAAAAATGTGTCAGCTGGTTCATAATGTTTTAATAAAGACTGTAATGGCTAACTGTATTTGGAAAATTTCTGTTGCCATCTCATTAGGTATTTTTCTGAACTGTTTATTTGTAGGTTTCAAAGGTGAGTTTTAATGAATTTTTATATTCCAAATTCATTCAGACAGGAAAGCCACATGTTGATAAACTTACTGACACTCAATCTGCTTATCATTGTTTTCCTGCAAACCCCAAATTGCATATAAACAGAAAAACTAATCAACTGAAGCAGAAACACAGAATCAATTAGGTTGGTGCCTGGGAACTGAGAAAAGAACAAACAAAATTAATTCCAATCAGTTCGGTAATAAAAAATCAAAAATGTATAATAACTCAAGATGACTATGCCAGAAAGTAGTTGTGATTTGGCAAAGAATTTTACATAATATTTAGAATCCTTCAAAAGTAATCATATCTGTGTTTTGTTATCATTTTAAAATTGTGTTTACAATCGCTGTTAAGACAGGACTGTCTGAAACAGGAAATTGAGCTTTTCAAATATATATATATTTTTTTTTTCTCTTTTGTGAGTGCAATCACTTGTTGCAGATATTTTGAAAGTTGAAAAAAGTAACAATAACATCAACATATATATTTATTGAGCATTTTTATATACTTTTACATATAATAGTCCCCCTTTAGTTTTGTTCTGTTTTTTTTAAGAGAGATTTATGCTAAAGAAATTAAGTCTTATCATTGTATATAGACATAAACTCAGCATACTATTCAAGTCCTAAAAAAACTAAGCCCTGCTTGTTGTCTCCCATATTTCATGCATTACTAAGTATCAGTCTCTCTAATGTCATAGGAAAGTGTATGTACAAGTACGAGATGCCAGGTAAGTAGGTGTCCATACCATTTGAGGGGAAAATATGAAGAAAAGTGTGCACTAGACAAACACCCACCCACACACACACACACACAAATGTAGTTGAGAAAGGTGAGAAAAAAGTTTGCAAATATATTAAAACTTGTGAATATCCCATAATTCTATAGTGATAAAAATGCAGCATTTAGGGTTATCATTAGTGTGGAATAGAAATCAGTCTATCTTTACTGGAAAAATTCATTTTCATACCTATGAGTATGAATCACTTATATGACTCTCAGCTTTCTAAAAGTTAATTTCTAGGCTTACAGAATTGAAAGTAAACTAGTCAACAGGAAGTCAACCAAAGGTGAATGGGCCTGACTCACTTAATATCACTTAGTTCTCTGATAAAAGAACAACCAATATTCTCTTTTGCCCAACTTCATTTCTTGGACTATTTTTCTGAAACTAGCAATTGTCTGATAAACACTTAAGACACACCCCAATTATCATCTCCTCTATGAAAATATTTTTAATGCCTCCAGGCCAAATTTAGTTCTCATACTACCATTTGTGATTCTCCGGTTTTGTCGCCTACATACTTTACACTTACAGGGTAGTAATTGTGTATGGCTTTGTTCTCTCCTCAATAACTAATACTGTTTCTGGCATATAAAATCATGGTTAAGTTGTGCTGTTATTAGGGAGTCCTGGTTTGAAGCCTAGCTCCATCATGTAGTAGTTGTATAAACTTGGGCAAGTTATTTAACCTATAGGATTTTTATCGATCTCACCTTTTAAATGAGAATAATCTCTAGTACAAAGTGTTTCTATGAGGAGTAAATGACATAAAACATAACACATTTATCACAAGATAACCTCTTAATAAATAATAGTAGCAATAGTAGTGAAGATATCAAGAACATAGAAAATGCTGGAAGTGAAATTTAGTTATATAAGGCTAAACTTATGAGCTCTTAAGCATTTCTCAGAATGTGTATTTTATGTGTGACTTGGTATACTCCATGAGGCATCGGAAGATCTTTAAATTTGAGTCCAAAATCCACAACCCTCAAGTCTAGAATAAAGCAAATGACACAGGAATGCATGTAGACAGAACAAATGGGTTTGTGGGATGACATACCACAACAAAGTGAAAAAAGAAACTCTGCTAATCTCACACAAGTTTAAATTTCAAAACAAACAAACAAACAAACAAAAAACTAGTAGAATAAAAATTCAAGGTATACATCATAATGTGCTCTTTGTTGGAAACAATGAGTATGTTAATATCCCTGATTTGATTATCACACACTGCATGCATGCTTTGAAAATCTCCATTGTACCCTACAAAGATGCACAACAATGAAGTGTAAGTAACAAGTTACACAGAAATTTAAAAATTTAAATTAAAAAAAAGGCAAATTACATTATCAAATTATGTTAATCATAGTACTTCACAAAGCACTTCAAGTTTCTTCAAAAATTTACTTCAGGGACCAGCAGTTGGAGGAATGGCTATGTCGCTGGACTCCCATGTAGTCGACTGCAGTTCAAGTCCCAAACCCGGTGGCTTAAACTCACGCCGGGCACGTGTGCATGCATGCGTAAGACCCCAAGAGGAGAATGGAAAAGGGATTGCGGTGTGGCCATACCCCCTGGGGGGTGATTTCTCACTTTCTGTCTCTCTGTCTCTCTGTGTCTGTTTGGTGCACATGCCCTATAGCAAAAAACCTCTCCAAAAAAAAAAAAAAAAAACCCATGTACTTCAAAAAGAATTTCTAGGGATCAGCAGTTAGTGTAATGGCTATGTCGCTGGACTCCCATGTAGTCGACTGCAGTTCAAGTCCCAAACCCGGTGGCTTAAACTCACGCCGGGCACGTGTGCATGCATGCCTAAGATCCCAAGAGGAGAATGGAGAAGGGATTGCAGCATGGCCATCCCCCCTGGGGGGGGTGACTTCTCGCTTTCTGTCTCTCTGTCTGGCGAGCACATGCACCCTATAGCAAAAACCTCTCAAAAAAAAAAAAAAAAAGAATTTCTATATGTTGTTTCTTTGTTCTTTTACCATACTTTATAAACGATATAACATAAATCTGGAACTGTATAATTTTTAGGCCCTCCTTTTCAGGTACTATTGACCTTTTCAAAAGAAAAATAAACTTACATAGAAATTTGGTAGTTATCTTTAGAAAATCATAATTTAATCAGTGTGAGCTTTTTATTTTGATGATTTTACAAAAAAGCACAGTTCTGAGCACAAGAAATGATGTGTGAGAGCCAGAGACGCCGCGGATCCCAGAAGGGTATTTCAACCTAAGTGTTCCCACAGATTTAAATGCACTGCTAAATCCAGAAAATTTAATCTATGAATTTTTTTTTAATCCTTCAGACTCCTCATTTTGGCAGAATAGTCAAAATTTAAGTGTGTGTATGTTTTAAATTTTTTTAATTGCCAGAGGGTGCAGGCACTCACCAGTGAGAGACAGAGAAACTAAGACATGCAATGGACATGCCACAATCCCTTCTCCTTCATTTCTCCATCCTGTCAGGATTTGGGGCTTGCTGGTATCCAAACCATTGGAGCTGAGATTTGAACTGTTGTTGGCCATGTGGAATTTGGCTCCCTTAGCTACTAGGCTGAAAGGGTTGGCCTTTTAGTATGTTTTTTAAAGACAGAATGGATGCCTGAAATATGACAGCATATCACTAGAATTCATCATGGGGATTTATCTTTAATCCAATAGAATAACTACCACCAAACAAGTGATATCAATCAATTTGCCAAAGAGGTATATCACTTAAACACAATGGCTGAATTTGAGAAAAGTTTTCTCCAATTCAATTTTTTTACAAATTAAGTCATATTTCCTTTTTCAAAGAGAGATTTTTGCTATAGGGTACTGTGCCTGCCATAGAGAGAGACAAAAAGAGAAGTCATTCCCCAAGGAAAGATGGCCACACCACGATCCCTTTTTCTCTACTCTCCTCCTAGGATTCTGGACATGCAGGAACATGACCTGGCATGAGTGTCAAATTGCTGGGTCCAGGACTCAAACTGTAGTTGTCCACATGGGAGTCTAGTGCCTTAACAACTATGTCACCTGCTGGTCCCAAATGAAATCATATTTTAAAATGTTTTATTATTCAAGGATTTTTTAAAATAATTATTTTCTTTAACTTTATGTATTTATTTATTTATTTTAATTTGACCAAAGAGGGATGGAGCGGGAGTTGGGGAGGTATAAGAGAGCAAGCCGCCAGATCTGGGACTCAAACCATGGTCAAACATGTGGGAGTCTAGTGTCCTTAACCACCACGCCACCTGCTGGCCCTCAAAGGAATCTTAAGTACTATTTCTTCTTATAATGCAGAAGTTCAATGGTTTTCTTGTTATCTACTTTATGAACTTGTATTATACTTTCATAGAACAAAGTCAGCAGTTAGCTCATGCCAGGTTATTTTTTCTGAATGTTCTACATTCCGATACCAGATTTGGAATGACAGTATAAGACTATGAATTGTGCTACCATTAATAATAAATATATCTAACAATCAAACACTTACTTTGTACCACACTGTACTGAGAGCTTTATATGGATTATCTCATTTGATTTTCACAATACACAATGAGGTGTATCTTTTTATCAGCTCAATTTTATAGAAAAAAAAGGAACTGGTGAGATAATTTGCCCAAACTAAATGATTTAGTCTGGTTCAGATACACTTAGTTTAATGCCAAAGTCATTAACAGCTCTACTATCCAGTTTTCCCAACCTTAAAGAGCCTGAGAGAGTATTTAATTTTGTACGTGAGAAAAAGAATTCATTCATTAAATATTCACATAAATTTTTTCCCTTAGTAGCCAAGTAAGAACAAACTTAAGGTTAAAAAAATTGTTACTCTTGGGAACCAGCAGTTAGCGTAATGGCTATGTTGCTGGACTCCCACGTAGTCGACCACGGTTCACGTCCCGGACCCGGTGGCTTAAAACTCACGCCGGGTGCGTGTGCGTGCGTGCCCAAGATCCCGAGAGGAGAATGGAGGAGAAGGGATTGCGGCGTGACCATCCCCCCTGGGGGGTGATTTCTCGCTTTCTGTCTCTATATCTCTCTCTGTCTGTCTGCCCTATAGCAAAAACCTCTCCAAAAAAAAAAAAAGAATAAAAAAATTGTTTCTCTTATATTTTAAGATGAATTTTAGGGGTCAGAACCTGTTCTAGTGGTGAAACACAATGCTTCTGAGAGGCAAAACCTCATGGGCTGCCATTTCACAGCCAGGGACCTCCTTGAAGACATGGCACATGTATAGCCATGATGCAGGCTGACTAAGACTGGGAGGTGGAGCTCAACATCAGCACCCTGTTGGGAGTGTTGTATCTCTGCTTCTCTGTCACCCTGTCTCCTATTTCTGTCACTCAAGGAATAAATAAATAAACTTATCTTTTTTCTTTCTTTCTTTCTTTCTTTTAAATGAGTTTTGGTCCAGCTAATGGCATGGTGGGTAAGGTAGCTGGATCTCACGTAGTCAACTCTGCAGTTTCAGCCTTGCACACTGCAGCTTGAAAAAACATTCCAGGCGAGTTATGCATGTGTGCCCAAAATCCCAAGAGGAAAATGGAGAAGGGATTGTGTCAGACATCCCCACAGCAGGTGATTTCTCACTTTCCTTTTCTTTCTCTTATTCTCTGTCTCCGGTAAGCACACATACCCTACAACCCTATAACAAAACAAAAAAATTTAAGTGAGTTTAAAACTTCTTTGCAAGTATGGAGAAAGTAATGCTTTATTTCCAGTGTTTTATAAAAGGACTCAGGTTGCTTTCACTCTGTATTTGCATAAATGGAAATTGCATTGAGAAAATTGTTAAATCTATTAAATTTGCCTATCACTGGTGGGTCCAATTTTCAGGGATAATAAAACATTCCAGAAAGTAAATAATGAGATGAATTTGTGCTTTTTCAATGAAACTAACAAGGCTTATAAAGGGGTCAGCTTGGTTGAGTTGCAAGATGCTTCATCAGGCTAGCCATGGTTTCTATCTCATTTATGTCTCTCATTGGAAATACTACATAATTGCACATTATCTATTCAAAGGAATAAATTAAAAATCCAAAGGGAAACAAACTCCTTTCTTTAAAAATGATAGCTAATTAACATAATAGTCTTTCTGGTATTTCCATTAATAATCAAAATATTTTGTTGAAATCCACAGGGGTTACTAGAATGAGGTCAGATGCCAAAATGAGTGTGGGTGGAGAAGTAGCTCTCAGTGATTGTATCCCAATCCTTTCCAGCTATGCAATTTCTCCCTTTTGTCCACCTTTTCTGACATAGTAAGCAGGGGGTATATGACCATCAGCTCTGCTTTGACAGCAGGACTATAACAGAAAACAAAACAGTGAGAAATTGTCCAAAGATGGGATATAGTCATTGCAGGGATCAATTTGTTGTCTTGGAGATCAGTAAATTTTATCTTCCAAATTGCAAATTTAGGTGATCTAAACAGGCTAAAGAGCCTAAAAGTGTAAAGACCCACTTCGAGGTCCCAAGTCTATGGGTTATAACCTCTGACTTTATTTTGTAAGGAAAAAAATGAAGTTATTAATAGAATAGAAAAATCAATGTGAATAATTGAAAAACTTACTAATAAAAACAATGACTGGCAGCATCAGTATGTGACTAAGAATATCATATATGATCATTGCAGGATTAATACATTAAAATAAAAGCAAATTTAGCTGTTTTAATTGCTTTGTCAAATATCCAATTGTTTAAACTGGACAATTTATAAATCAGTTTTCAAATTAAACTTTTCTTTTGGAGATGAGCCATGATCTTAGATTAGTGGCTTAAATCAAGCAGTTCTATTTAGCTGCTCTTATAAACATGGATTCTTTCAAACCATAGACTGCTTTTGCTGTTTAATAATTCTATAGGAAAAGGGCTATAGCTGTGTGTGTGAGAAATCACCTTACTCTTCATTTCTCCAAGAGAGGAAACCTAAACAATTTCACATCCTTTTTGTCATCTTAATTTACTTATTGACAATAAGTGCATTTTCTGTCTTCTTGCTAAATGTAATTTCAAACCTTAAAAACTAGGTTTTTTTTTCATGGCACAAAAGGCCACATCACTTAGAAAGCATTCATTAAGACCAGAGATGTTACCCCCATCCCTGAGATTGATGAACCACAGTGAGGACGGCTTCACTGTAATCCATTATCTCTAACTTAGCCCATAACATAACAAAAGCAGAAAGAAAGAAAGAAAAAAAGAAAGAAAGAAAAAAAAAAAAAAAACCTAATGTCTTTTCATGATAAAATATTACTAGGTGCATCATCCTTTTTTTTTTTTCCCCTACATAACACATTCTAAAAAGAGAAGTGAAAATTGGGGTGGCATTGTATTCCAAAGTAATGTTAATGTATTTGCAATCAAGGTAGAAAAAAGAAACAAGGTTTTTTGTGTTATTATTATTATAATTATAACCAGTGCATGTTGGGATTCTCAAGCTGGAATATGCATTGTGAATAATAATATAAAAGTATTTCCTTTCATCATCACCATCAAAGTACACACAGCTGAGAAATTTGCCATTAGATAAAAGATTAGCAGTGACACTGATTTCACTGTTTACATGATTAAGTGCCCTTGTGTGGTCTAATGTATGTTGGGAGATGTCTGAATTTCTAAAGGTGATACATTGAGAATGCGAAGTAACAGTGAGGAAGAAGATGAAAGCTTGCCTGTGGCAAAACATTTCATAAGAAAAGAAACATCAAGCAGGACTATCACATTTATGGGATAAGAATATATCCCTCTGTACCTTGTGAAATCTCATAGAAGAAGCGTTATTAAAATGAAGAATGTCCTCAAATCCTTACTGGCAATACCTTCTTTACATAAACATAAAACAACTGTCCGTTAATTTTTACTTAAGAGCCCATTTTTTTGAGCAGAGATACACAAAGTATAACAGTTTTTAGCAGTGTTTCATTGCTTCTGTAACCAACTACCACAAATTTAGTGTCAGAAAACAATGCAAGTTTAGTCTCTTTCAGTTCTGAAGGTCCACAGTCTGAAATCAGGGTATCATCTGGGGGTTGAGAGTGGGGTATCACTTTCCTTGCTTTTTTCAGCTCTAGAGGCTACCATATGCCTTGGTTCAAGGCCCCTCTCTCATATAACTAGCTTCTTGCATCACTCTCATCTTCCTTCTTCTATCATCACATCTTCTTTCCATTCATCCTCTTGTCTTTTTCTTTTCTTTTTAATGATAGTATGTGTGCGAGAGAGAAAGAGAGAGAAAGCACCCTCAACATGGTCTTACTATGCTGCAATCCATTTTCTCTGCCCTCCAGTATGCAGGGTGCCCAGCTTGGTTTGAGGCTGACTCGAGGATCTGAACCAGTATTCATCAATGGCTTCCAGCAAAGAGCCAAGTCTCCTTGTCTTCTTATAAGGTCATTTGTGGTCACATTAATGGAACATATCCCCATCTCAAAATCCTCAATTGTCTTACAACATCAAAGTCTCTCTTCACAGGTTCCAGAGATTAGGACATGGTAGTGGTATTTGGGGAGTGAAGGGGAAATGGAATATTCATTGTACCACAATGTGCCTCTGGCCTCCAAGTACTCATGTCCACCCTAAGTACAAAAATATATTCACTTATTTCAAGGTCCCCATAGGTCTCCAACCATCACAGCATCAACTTGACTCTAAAATCTCATTTAACCATGCCGTGGTAGCAGGCACAGAATGCTACTGCTCAACAGGCTGAGGTCACCTGGGAGGCTGAGGTTGATTCCAGGTCTACCCTAACTGCTAAGCATAGTGGCTTGTGGCTATAGCGCCAGCTACTCAGGAGGCTGAGGAGGAGAATCATGAAGCAGCAAGAACCCGTCTGGAAAATACCAACACACACATCACTTTATTTTTTTCTTGAGAGGTTTCGCCATAGGGCACGTGCACTCGCCAGACAGACAGAGACATAGAGACAGAAAGCGAGAAGTCACCCCCCAAGGGGGTATGGTCACGCCGCAATCCCTTCTCCTCCATTCTCCTCTCGGGATCTTGGACACGCATGCACACGCGCCTGGCGTGAGTTTTAAGCCACCGGGTCCGGGACGCGAACCGTGGTCGACTACATGGGAGTCCAACGACATAGCCATTACGCTGACTGCTGGTTCCCACATCATTATTATTTTTTAAGAAAGATTTGTGCTATAGGGTACATGTGCTCACCAAAGACAGACAGACAGAGATGGGGAGAGAGAAAGTGAGAAATCACCCTCAAGAGGCATGGCCATGCCACAATCCCTTCTCCATTCTCCTGTCAGGATTTTGGGCACATGCACATGTACACCTGGTGTGTGTTTCAAGTCATTGGGTCCGGGACTCAAAATGTCGTGGGCCATGTGGGAGTGCAGCGCCACAAGCACTTCCCCATCTGCTGGACCCATATTAAATTAAAAATAAATAAAATAAATAAATAAATACAAAACAACAACAACTTGCCTAAATTTTATCAGTCTAGAAATCCTAAATCACACAATTTTTAATTTTCTAAATTAGGTGAGATTCTGGGTTTAACACATCGTGAGACAAAATCCCTCTCCATCTGCAGACCTGTGAAGCCAGAAAACATGTTATTTGCTTTGGATTATAATACTGAGAGGCGTAGGTTAACAATAACAGACATTCTCACTCAAACAGAGAGAAAATTAAAAGTAAAGAGGAGTTACAATTCCTAAACAATTTCAAAATTCAACTGGACAAACCCCATTAGGTTTCTAGGCCTGGGGTGATCTTTGGCTTGGGGACCCACTTCCTGGGCTCATGACTCCATGTTCTGGACTCACTGTCAGGCCCTATGGGCCTGTGGTTCCCTCTAAATCATCTTTTCTTTCACATGATGGGTAGCAAGTGTTTGCAACTGAATCATTTTATATGACTGCTTATTTCTGTAGAAATTTGAAAGTCTGAAAGTCTCCGTTCCTTTCATCCTCTTTTTTTTTTTTTTTCAGTTCAAACTGTCAGTATTTTTGTGGATAGAACATTTTCACATACCTGTTGGTCTTCTTTGTATGTCTCAAGGATTCACTCCATTAAATAGAAGGCTCCTCCGCAGATCTTTATGTTCTATTCGACTGAGATGGCTGAGGGGATTCATGAGTTTCATGTCCAGTCTTTTCAAAAAGTCTTTTGTGCAGCTGAATACTTTTTGACCTTTGTATTCATTGGAGACACTGGCAAAAAGTTATCCAGCCAAACCCTGATTTTATCTCCAGAACATGCTTCCTAACAGTGACTCCCTTGATTTTAGCATCTTTTGCAATACAGATAGGCTGAGAGTTTCCTAAATAAAATGCTGGTTGTGTTTGCTTAACAGTTATCCTTTCAATGTATCCTTTTTCCTTGCATTTTTCCTTTTGCCATAAGTAACAAAAAGAACGAAGCTGCATTTTCAATATTTTGCTTCAAAATCATTTCAGCTAAATATCCAAATTCATCCTTTGCAAATTTTGCTTTCTACCTAACTGCAGGACATAATTCAACTAAGTTTATTGACTTTGTATATATAATAAAAAGGAACTCCTTTCCTCTAGTTTCTAGTAACATGATCCTCATTTCTTTCTGATCTCTCAACAGAAGTAAACATTTTTCTTATGATGAATTAGGTATTTTCTAACACAATACAGGTTTTCACTACTATGGTCCTCACCTCTTTCTCAACTCTCCCCAGTAACACCTTTAATGTTCATATTTCTACTAATAATTTTTTGAGAGATTTTTGCTACAGGGCACGTGTGCTCACTGGAAAGACAAAGAGAGACAGAAAGTGAGAAATCACTCCCCAGAGGTGTTGACCATGTCACAATCCCTTCTCCTTCATTCTCCTCTTGGGATTTTTATTTTTTAAGAGAGATTTTTGCTATAGGGCATGTATGCTCAGCAGAGAGACAGACAGAAAGCAAGAAATCACCCTCCAGGGGGAATGGCCATACCACAATCCCTTCTCTTCCATTCATCTCTTGGGATTTTGGGCATGCACATGCACACGTCTGGCCTGAGTTTTAAGTTGCTGGGACTCGATCCACAGTTGACTACATCGGAGTCCTGTGACACAACCATTTTGCCACCAGCTTGTCCCTCCTTTTGGGATTTTTGGTATGTATGCACATGCACCCACTGTGAATTTCAACATGCTAGTTCCAAGACTTGAACTGTTGTGAGTCACATGGGAGTCTAGTACTTTAAGCACTATGCCACCTGTTGACCATCTACCAACAATTTGTCCAAGACAATCTAGACTTTTTCTCTCATACTCCATAAACATCTCCCAGTCTCTGTCTACTATACAGTTCCAAAACCACTGCCATGTTTTTAAGTATTTTTTATAGCATTATACATCCAGGTACGAAAATATATTTTAGTTTCTTATCACTGCTGTAACAAATGATCACAAACTGTAGGTCAGAAGCCAATAATAAATGCTGACTGGTAAAATCATTTATAAATGTATGTTCTTTCATTAATTTATTCATCTATTATTTATTTCCTATTATTGTCCTCTTCATATGTCCAATATTGTGCTTGTTGCTAGAGATACAGAGAAGAAAGACACAATTCTTATGCTGAGGTATCTAGTGTCAGATATGGAGAAAGTCAAGAAAACAAGTATTACAATGTAATGGATCAATTAAAAAAACTCTAAGAGGAAGAATGGGCCAAGGACAACTTCCTAGGAAGAATTAGAACTCCTGTGAAGAAAAATTGGAACCTGTTAGCCAAAGTATAGAACATGGGGATGAATGAATTCAGGCAGAAGCAACAGGGTAAAAAAGAAGTCTTCTTTTCCAGGCTTGTGTTTTAATGTGACTCTTGGTCACCACTGGTGACTCTCCTGACAGCAGAGAGTTACTTGAAATGCATGGAAAGAAGTATTCAAGACACAAAATGTTGAGTCAAGAGCGCAAGAGAGAAGCCACCGGAGAAATGACTCCCCGAAGTGGATTTTCCCCTCACATTTATTTGCAGAGGGACAAAAGAACAGGCTTGATCGTTATTTACAGAAGCTATAAGGTGATAAGGGTAACTGCGTCAGCAAGCAACTATAAGACAGGGCAGGATGCAATATCTTCTTAAGATCTTTCTCATGGGGCTAGGTCCTGGGAAATTAGGAGTATGTCCAGGGCTACGAAGATAGCAACGATCATACTGTCCTTGTGGTTTGCGAGCCTGGGACGAGATTACCTTCACTCAAAAGGGCAACTGTTGTTTGCCAGTAGTAAGCAGAAGTAACATTCGCTCACAGTGTTTGCATCTGGTTTTTATAGCACACTAGATCAGTACATTTCCTTGCTCATTGAACCAAAGTTCTTAAAGGGATATATCAGAAATCGTTTACATAATTTTATAAGTGATAAATTTTTATTAGCTCTGGACAACTCTCTCCTCATTTAAATATGGAGCTATCAAAGGGACACATCAGAAATGATTTATCCATGCAGTTCTGTAAGTGATAGATTTTTGTTTTTCTCCCACATTTTAACATCTTAAACATGATTTAAAGTTATAACACATGTCAGAATGTCATATCCCTTTTCCCTATTGATCTGTAATGTTCAGTCTCTGAACAGGGACAGCAGATGGCATAATGATTATGTAGTCAAATTCTCATACAGTTGACCATGGTTTGAGTCTGGGACCCGGAAGCTTGAAACTCATGCCAGGCGTGTGTGCCTGCGTGTCCAAAACCCCTTGAGGAGAATGAGGAGAAGGGATTGCAGCATAGCCATCCCCCGGAGGGGCAACTTCTTGCTTTCTGACTCTCTGTCTCTCTTTATCTCTCCAGCAAGCACATGCAACCTATAGCAAAAATCTCTCAAAAACAAAAAAAATCTCCAAATAGAAATATGTATGAGTTCCTATACCTAAACACTGCTGATTAGATCATGGTTAGACATGAAGACTACCAAACTTTTGTTGGATAATAATTACTACTATTTCTTCTCCCATGTATTAATGCTGAGAGTACTTAATTAAGGTTAGTTGAGGGTGGGTGCTGGAGCTGAAATACTATGTGAGAGAGCAGTGGTACACAGGAATCACCTGTAGAACTACTTAAATATACAAATTCAGGATGGCATGACACAGTTTTGTATCTCCTTGAATTCCCACATAAAAAATGGACAAAGAGTAAAAAAATACTAGAGAGTAAAATAAAAACCATACAGACAGCATTTACAATAACACTACATGATAAGCTATCATCACAAACACCAATGTCTCACCAGGTCGGGGCACACTGTCAATAGAACCACGTATCTATAGTATAAAGTCTGATTGAAGCAATGGAGTATTTGACACACTTAAGAACAAGAGAAGACTGGGATCAGCAGTCGGTTTAATGGCTATGTCGCTGGACTCCCATATAGCTGACCACGGTTCAAGTCCTGGACCCGGTGGCTTAAACTCACACTGGGCTCGTGTGCATATGTGCCCAAATCCTGAGAGGAGAATGGAGGAGAAGGGATTGTGGTATGGCCATCCCCCCTGGGAGGTGATTTCTCACTTTCTGTCTCTCTGTCTTTCTGGCGAGTACATGTGCCCTATAGCAAAAACCTCTCCAAAAAAATAAAAGAACAAGAGAACACCAGATAGCCATCCTACATTCTCTGGAACATGCAAAGGGTGAAGTGGAGAACAAGAGCTAAATCTTATATAAAAGCAGGTGAGTAAACCAAGGGGCACACAGGGAAATGACCTGAAGGGGCCGAAACATAATCTATGAGCTCTCAAACTGACCTCCTACTAGACTAGAAATCCACATTAAGGAGCAAGTACTGATAGTGAGAGCAAAATTGATGAAGGCATAATAAAGCAAGAAGCAAAGGAAGAAAATCAAAGAAAAGAAAAAAAATCAAAAGGAGAAAGCTGAGAGCCATAAACTCCTAGAAAATAGCCACTGGATGTGTATATGTATCTGCAAGTGAGACAGGCTACCTAAACCAATATCCTTTCCAAAAGTTCAAGAAAATTAGCTTCACCAAAACATGAATCAGATTAAAGTACCAGAGTTAAATTCTGTAGATACCTGCACAGTTTACAAGAGAATTGCATGTGAAGCACCTTAAAAATACATATATCTGCTCCACTCCCAGAAGGTTTCACCTACAATTACTCACTGCAATATCTACTGCCCAATATCCAAATAGTTTCTTTTGTTATATAAGTATACAAATATTCCCAACTTAAAATATTATCAACCACAAGCCTCTAAGCATATTCCTTATATGTGTATTTCACTAATTTAATTCTCAGAAAACAATTCCTATTTCCTGTACAATTTCATCGTATCTTTTTTTTTTTTTTTCTTTTTTTGGAGAGTTTTTTGCTATAGGGCACGTGCGCTCGCCAGAAAGACAGAGGGATAGAGAGAAAGAAAGCGAGAAATCACCCTCCCGGGGGGGATGGCCACACCACAATCCCTTCTCCTCCTTTCTCCTCTCAGAATCTTGGGCACACACGTACACATGCCCGGCGTGAGTTTAAGTTACCGGGTCTGATTGTGGTATGGCCATCCCCCCTGGGAGGTGATTTCTCACTTTCTGTCTCTCTGTCTTTCTGGCGAGTACATGTGCCCTATAGCAAAAACCTCTCCAAAAAAATAAAAGAACAAGAGAACACCAGATAGCCATCCTACATTCTCTGGAACATGCAAAGGGTGAAGTGGAGAACAAGAGCTAAATCTTATATAAAAGCAGGTGAGTAAACCAAGGGGCACACAGGGAAATGACCTGAAGGGGCCGAAACATAATCTATGAGCTCTCAAACTGACCTCCTACTAGACTAGAAATCCACATTAAGGAGCAAGTACTGATAGTGAGAGCAAAATTGATGAAGGCATAATAAAGCAAGAAGCAAAGGAAGAAAATCAAAGAAAAGAAAAAAAATCAAAAGGAGAAAGCTGAGTGAGAGCCATAAACTCCTAGAAAATAGCACCTGGATGTGTATATGTATCTGCAAGTGAGACAGGCTACCTAAACCAATATCCTTTCCAAAAGTTCAAGAAAATTAGCTTCACCAAAACATGAATCAGATTAAAGTACCAGAGTTAAATTCTGTAGATACCTGCACAGTTTACAAGAGAATTGCATGTGAAGCACCTTAAAAATACATATATCTGCTCCACTCCCAGAAGGTTTCACCTACAATTACTCACTGCAATATCTACTGCCCAATATCCAAATAGTTTCTTTTGTTATATAAGTATACAAATATTCCCAACTTAAAATATTATCAACCACAAGCCTCTAAGCATATTCCTTATATGTGTATTTCACTAATTTAATTCTCAGAAAACAATTCCTATTTCCTGTACAATTTCATCGTATCTTTTTTTTTTTTTTTCTTTTTTTGGAGAGTTTTTTGCTATAGGGCACGTGCGCTCGCCAGAAAGACAGAGGGATAGAGAGAAAGAAAGCGAGAAATCACCCTCCCGGGGGGGATGGCCACACCACAATCCCTTCTCCTCCTTTCTCCTCTCAGAATCTTGGGCACACACGTACACATGCCCGGCGTGAGTTTAAGTTACCGGGTCTGGGACTCGAACTGCACTTGACTACATGGGAGTCCAGCGACATAGCCATTACGCTAAATGCTGGTCCCTAAGTTCATCATATCTTATTACATTTTTAAGAACTATATTTATCCTCTTAAAAAAAAAACCAAAACTTTCTCCTCAAACATTTTTTATTATATTTCAGGTTTAAACCTAGTCTAGATTACAGAGTGAATGATATGTACTTTTAAACATATTCAAAGGGTTAACAGTAAATTTACTTATATGTATATTAGAGACTAAAAACTATTTAAGTAACAGATACAAGGAAATATATAAAGAAAACTAATTAATCAGATATCCTTTGTCTATAAAAAAAACAAAATATAAACAAAGTGACAGTAATTTCAATATCTGGTGATTCAAAATTACTATGACAAATGGCCTGTCAAATCTGCTTCTTAGGTGATGAATAAAAGCATATCTTCACTTAAAAAGGGTTTATTGAATTTTATAACATATATTTTAGATTATAGTTCACCATGGTTTAGGTAGATTGGCATGGACTGTATATAAAAACAATCTCAATATATTAAAACAAAGCACTGGGGAAATGGCAGGGTATTATAAAACCAAAGAAAAATTTCATCTATGATAGTGTCAAATACTTTGTTACCACAGAAATATTTGGGATAGGTGTTAAAATCAAATAATGCTCCCAATACTCAAATTATGCACTGAGGTTGATGTAATTGAGTATGACAAACATTTAAAAAAGTATTCAAGACCTTGATGCATAGAATGGATTTCTTGCTATTATATTTCCTATTTTATTGCACTCAGTTTCATGAATAATAGTAGAATTTCTGCTGTAAACAAAATTGCTACAAAGAAAAACAGCCTTCTAAAGACTATTTCATGTTTCTCTATAAAATTTAACATGTAAATAGTAAATATAATGATATGAAACATATGAAATCTATTTAGTATAGCTATCTCCAGGTATCCACAGGGGGTTGGGTCCAGAAAACCAGTAAACAACAAAATCCACGGATGTTCAAATCCCATAAAGTTGGCCCTCACCACCTGTGGGTTCCACATTCATGATGCACAGGAAATCCTAACTTTGGTCGATTGAATCCACAAATAGGAAGGATAACTATAAATCATGCTGGTAATTTTCATTCATACTAACTCTGAAATTTATCACTCTCCTATAAGTGCATAATCCATTATATTAACATGTTTAAATATATTAAGCATTATAGCATAATCTATTCCTTCAATTCATGCCATATATTTAATCTTTTCTACTAAAATCACCTGATTTACAACTCCAAAATATAATCTGTAAATCTAAGTGAACATTAGCTCCAAAATTGTTCAATCTTATCATGCTGATTATTTTACAAAGCAGTATAATGGAGAATAGCCAAATATTTTGATCAATATTTACAAGCAAATTCATTTATTCTGGCTATTGTCTTCAGCAAGATGTTGAGAATTTGATTCAAGTTTTTTTTTAACCTTTCTATTATATCTAAAAAATGCTAACTAAAAAGAATGCTTATTTTTTTTTTACTTTTAATTTTATAAACTAAAGATAGAAAGCTGTGAGCTAGTTTAATAATTTCTGAGTTTAAAATTGAGCCTCAGAGGCTGGCAAGGGGCATGGTGGTTAAGGCGTTGGAACCATGGCCGACCATGGTTCCAGTCCCAGACCTGAAGGCTCGCTTTCCTACTTTCCTTTTCTCTCTCTCTCTCTGTCTCTCTCTGGTCAAATTAAACAAATAATAATGATGATAATAAATAAAATAATTAAATATAAAAAAATTGAGCTATAGCCAAAGTAGTATATCATTTTCTCCCAACATGAGAAATGATAAAATAGTCATTATAGTTGAATAAAATACATAATATAAAATAAAATCTGTATCCTGAATACATTTTTCCTAAAGTTTTTTGTTTTTTGTCTTTTGCTTTTTCCCATAGAGTGAGTGCATTCACTGGAGAGAGGGAGGGACAGAGAGACAATGAGAGAAAAAGTGAGAAATCATCGCCTAGGGAACATGCCTCAATCCCTTCTCCTCCATTTTCCACGTAGAATTTTGGCCATGCACACACATGAGCCTGATATGATTTTCAAGCCACTGGGTCTGGGACTTGAACCACAGTGGGTCATGTGGGAGTCCAGCACCCTAACCCCTATGCCACCTGCTGGCCCCCTCCTTGGTACATTTTAACCTATAGCCCATTGGTTTTAATGTGTATTTTTTCTAATTAAAATATAAGTATTTAATGTAATTTCCACATGTAATCAATGGAATTTGAGATTCTTTTATCTTTTTGTAAACAATGTATTGTTCTGTTTGTTATTGACATATCTTCTATAATCCTATTTTATACTACTACCTTACTGTTTTCTTAGTAGTATAATGAATTATTTTAAAATGTATTACACAGTTTGACATATTAAAGTTGTCATTTTCCATACTGCCTTAGATAAAAGGAAAATTAAGCATTTTCATAACTTCTTTCTTGACTCTGACACTTCTCATATATCTTTATTTCATCTTGAAGGTAGAGTCCATTAATTTTCACTCTTTTTTATCTTATTTTACTTGAGTAGTTATACCAACTAAGATTGTTCAGTATTAGCTCTCCTTTAATTTTCGTGTTCTCTATTCTAATTTATTTTTAATAGCCTTTTCAGTGTCTTGATGATGTTATTTAATTAAATCTAATTGTTTCTTTTCAACAACAACAGCCACATTGAGTGGATATTCCATTATCAGTACAAAATTGTACCTATACTTAGGGATATTAGCGTTATTTAACTTCTTAATGCTCATCATTGATCCCATGAGTCTTTCTGAGATATCTTTAGACATATTAAGATGTAACCTGCACAATATGTGTTTTTATAAGACTAATAAAATAATGAATTCGGATAAAATAGGAAAAAAGACTAAGAGTACTTAGTGCTAGAAAATGCAAAAGAAACAGGACATTGTCATTGAGCTCAAACTGTAGTATAACACTTTTTAGGTTGCAAGATTATATGTACTATTTTATTCAGAAAAAGAAATTCAGATAAATTCATTAATACTTGACTGATATATTTCAATGCCAGTAATGTACTGGCATTAAAAAATTAGGGTTAAAAAGTATAATATCTTTTAGTAGTAGAATGCATCGATGCATTTTGCTTAGAACATGCTAACACAGGAACCAGGAGAAGGTTTAGCAGTTACATCGCTGGTCTACCACATGGCCAACTGCATTTTGAGTCCTGGACCTGGTGGCTAGAAACTCAAACTGGGCACATGTGCATGCATGCCCAGGATCCCAGGAAGAGAATGGAGGACAAGGGATTGTGATGTAGCCATCCCCCAGAGTGGGGATTTCTCACTTTTCCTCTCACTGTCTCTGACTCTCTCTCCAGTGAGTGCAAACACTCTAAGGCAAAAATCTCTCCAAAAAAAAAAAGAAGAAGACCATGCATGCTAAGACAACAAAGAGGATAGAAGTTACAAATATCAGATATAAAACAGATGACATCTCTACAAATCCCATGAAAATTAAGAAGTACTTTGAACATTTCTGTTCTCACAAATTAAATAAACTAAATGACTTGAACCAATTTCTTGAAAGATATAATCTAACAGAATTCACATAAGAAGAAATAGACAAACACATTAATGGGCTAAAAACAAATCTATAAAATACACAATTGAGGTACCAGCAGATGGTGTGGTGGTTGAGGTGCTGGACACTTCCACTTAGCGGACCGCAGTTTGAATCCTGAACATGGTGGCTTCCTTTCTCACTTTCTCTCTCTCTCTCTGTTTCTCTCTGATCAAATTAAAATAAATGAATAAATAAAATTAAACAAATAATTCTTTTAAAAATAAAATACACAATTATATCTATTTATCTATCTATTTATATATGTATATATATATGTTATTTGACAAAATCCAATACCCATTTGTAAAAAAAACTTTCAGTAAATTATGAATCATTATGACTATCAACCAAAAACCTACAGTTAACATCATATTTAATGATGAGAAACTAGAAACTTTCCCACTAAGATTAGGAACAAAGCAAGGATGTCACCTCTCATCATTGCTTCTTATCATCATATTGGAAGCCTTTTCGATAATGTAATACATAGAAGAGGAAAGAAAAGAAAAGAAGTAAGAAGACAGAAAAGAAAAAATTGACATATTGGGAAATAAGAAATAAAACTGTCTTTTTTGAAAATAAGATGATTGTCTCTGTAGAGAATCCAAAAGAATCAATCAAAAAACTCTTGGATCGAGGTTTCAAGGCAAAAGTCAGTCACTTTTTAATATGGCAGCAATAAGCAAGTGGAATTTGAAATTTAAAAAATTCTTCATTTTACCACTCACCAAAATAAAGTACTTAGGTATAAATTCAATTAAATATGTACAAGACATAATGGGGAGAATTGCAAAACACTGTTGAAAAAATATCAAAGAAGAACCAAATAATTGGATAAATATTCTAAATTCATGGTTAGAAATACTTAATATTGTAAAGATATCACCTCTTCTCAACTTGGTGTAGAGATTCAAAAATATCTTAATCAAAACCCCAGCAAGTTTCTGGGGAGATATCAACAAACTGAATCTAAAGTTTATATAGAGAAACAAAAATACCTGAAGGGCCAGCAAAGTATAGAATAATAAACCTAAAATTGAGGATGGATATTACCCAACTTCAAGAATAACTGAAGAGGTCCAGTAACCAAGACAGTGAGCTATTGACAAAGAACAGACAAATTAATCAAGGAAACTTAAGAATGGGGCCTAAGATAGACCCACAAAAATTAATGAACTGATCTTTGACCAGAGCAAGGACAATGAAATGGAACAAATACAGTCTTTTCAATAAATGGTGGTGGAAACACTGGATATCTATATACCAAAAAAAATAATAAATAAATATAAGCTAGACATAGACATTATACACTTGACAAAATTTTATTTAAAATGGATCTTAAATTTAAATGTAAAACACAAAGGACCTTTACAGACAGCACACAAAGTGTCAAATGAACATATGAAAAAATTGTTCCACATCGTATATATTGTCAGAGGACTGAAAATTAAAACAATGAGTTATTACTACACATTTACTAGAATGGCCAAAATCAAAAACACTGACAACACTAAATGCTGGAAAGAATACAGAGCTGCAGGAACTCTTACTTAGTGTTGATGGGAAGGCAAAATAGAATAGCCACTTTGGGAGATAGTTTGAAAGTACTGTTATATACAAATACATAGAGAAAAGTATGTTTATATACTCATTAGTATATTGGGAACACAGAAAGTGGTGAACAAAGCAAAAGTAATAAAGTACTTGCAAATTTGGGCCAGCAGGTGGCGTGAAAATTAAGAAACTGGATCCCACTCCAACTACTCAGTTGGAGTGTCAGACCTGGTGACTTAAAAATCATACCAGGCACACATGCATGCATGTCCAAAATCCCAAGAGAAGAGTGGAGGAGAAAGGATTGTAGCATAAGCACTCCCCCCCGGGGGAGGGGGCATTTCTTACTTCTCTCTCTCTGCTGTGAATATAGAAAGCTAAAAACAAACCAAACACCCTAAAAACTAACAACAACAAAAACTTGCAAATTTTATGTTGTAAAGATTTCCAGTCAAATTAACTTCTTAATGATTTATCTATGTACTTACATATTTTTGATAAAAGAGCATAGGATTATTTTCAAATGCAAATTTAAGAAAATATGAGGAGTGGGACCAGCAGTTAGCGTAATGGCTATGTCGCTGGACTCCCACGTAGTCGACCGTGGTTCAAATCCAGGACCTGCTGGCTTAAACTCACGCTGGGCGCGTGTGCGTACCCAAGATCCCGAGAGGAGAATGGAGGAGAAGGGATTGTGACGTGGCCACCCCCCTTGGGGGGTGATTTCCTGCTTTCTGTGTCTGTCTCTCTCTGTCTGTCTGGCGAGCGCACGCGTCCTATAGCAAAAACCTCTCAAAAAAAAAAAAAAAAAAAGAAAAGAAAAGAAAAAATGCGGAGTAAAAACTGCAGTCTAAGAGGTGACCTTCCTACCACAGACTAACTCTATCCATTCACCCACTGAAACCTCCACCTGCTAAGGAGGCTCTAATTTCCCTTTCAGCAGCATTACTCAAAGAACAAACAAAAAATCCTAGTAAGTCCACTAAATGTGAACTTCATCAATCAGCTAACAAACACAACCATGTCTTAAACAAGTCAATGATTACTTCTATTGAGTCAGAAAGCAGAAAATCAAATATAAAGCAAGTCTGGATTTCTTTAAGAGTAGCAAGTGGTCTGTGGCAAATATAACTTTCTGTAAGTGTTCTTTCTCTCTGCAAAAGATATCATTGATCACACAATTGTAGACAACTCTGCAATCACCAAAGGGATTTGGAAAATGATGTCACTTATAACAGATAAACTGTGAAATATAAATGAGGGACAGAGCAGATGCAGAGTCAAAAAAAGAGAAATTTAAAAAAAATCTTCAAAATTAATTCTTACCTCGTGTAGCTGTGACAAATAAAAAACCATAGACGGAAGATAAAGAAAGAGACCAGTGGGTGAGACTGCATGCAGGGAGACGGTTACATCATCAGAAAGCCAGACCTCCTGTGCCATTCTCACACCCTCCTTGTACTTACCAGCTTTGGCACTTTATGCAAATATGCACCTGCCTTCTCACACATTTCCACAGATTTCCTCCACTGTCTAAAAAAGCTTAGAGAACGCTCTGAAGAGAGATTATGGAAGGAAAGAAAGAAAGAAAAAAAAGCCCTCTGTTCACTTGTCCACAATGGGCAATCAGGTTAAATAAGCTTGTTTAACTGCAACTTTCAGTTGCAAGTAAACATAATAAAATGAGGAGTATATGAAATCATAGCATGAAAAAAATGTGGGAATTATTACTTATGTGTATTTTTTGTTAAAATTTCTACAGCCTTATTACAATGGTGTACTAGAATAAATTTAATTTCTAGATTTTTACGTCAAAACTCTATCAAGGGGCCAGCAGATGGTGTGGTGGTTAAGGCACTGGACTCCCACATGGCTGACCATGTTTCGAGTCCCGGATCTTGTGGCTTGCTTTCTCTCTCTTTCTCTGTTAGAATTAAAAAATAATGATGAATAAAATTAAATGATTGAAACAAAAACAACTCTATTGAGTCATCAGCATTCCATAAATTGGAACAGAACTCTGATTAAAAAGAATCAATCATCCAACTAGGTCATGAAGACCACCAGCTTTACTTTGTAGCTCACAGTCTGTTTCACAGCAGACTTCCAACTCACACAAAGCTGAGAACAGAAGTAGAATACCTCCAGGGTAATAGGGTAATGACCTTTTTTTTTTTTTTTTGGAGAGATTTTCACTATAGGGCACGTGTGCTCACCAGACAGAGAGAGACAGAGAGACAGAAAGCGAGAAATCACCCCCCGGGGGGATGGTCACGCCGCAATCCCTTCTCCTCCACTCTCCTCTCGGGATCTTGAGCACGCACGCACCCGCACCCCGTGTGAGTTTTAAGCCACCAGGTCCAGGACGCGAACCGCGGTCAACTACGTGGGAGTCCAGTGACATAGCCATTACGCTAACTGCTGTTTCCCGGTAATGACCTTTTGAACTGGCTCATTCCTGGGCTTTACTGTACTAAGCTAGAATTTTTTTTTTTTTTTTTTTTTTTTAAAGCACAAAGGCAGAAAGTTAGGTGTAAGAAATACACAGATTTATCTTTGTTGTTGGGGATGGCTGGGTGGGGGAGTCCATCTTATATTTACTCCCAGTTCATAGAACACTACCAAGAAGGGGACTGGCAGGTAGCACGGTGGTTAAGGGCAATAATTCTTTAAAAATAGAAGAAGGAAGTACTCTCTATGTGATATGGAACTCAATGCATGTAGTCTTGTTAATTACACACCATGTGATCTTAAGCAAGTCATTTCCCCTCTCCAACTTCAGTGTGCCCCTTATAAAGTGTGGTTTGTAATAAAATATCTTCCTGGGATTGTTTCAAGACTGTAATTAGATAATGCCTGTGAAAGCATTTTGTTCACCCTAAAGTGCTCTACAAACATAAGGTATAAAAGATTGGAAAGCTGCTTCAGGATGGCTTCTTCTCAAATATGCCCAGATATTAACACTTTAGTGGTGAAAAAAGAGTGCTAATATTTCTCATTGGCACTCTTCTACTACAGACTTAAGTAATCTAAGTAGGAAGAGTATATTTTTCCGTGAGATTCAATAAAGCCAGGTTCATTTTAATTGAAAAAATTGTGGCACATCGACATTTTATTTTCCCTGAATTGACCCTTTTGAAAAAAAAAAATAAAAGATTGCTTAACGTTTGTCTAATGGAAAAGTCCAAAAACCAAAGGAGGCCTGTCCTATCTTGCCATTACTCTTTTCTGTGTGACCTTGGGTGAGTTACTGCTCTTTTCAACAATTAGTTCAGTGCAACAAGTACTTACTTCTGTAATCCACAATATATGCCAAGTTCTGCATTATGCTCAGTTTGAGGAACAAAGAAAGGAGCAAAAGATGGGACCAGCAGGTGGTAGTTAAGGCACTGGACACTCCCACATGGCTGACCACGGTTCAAGTCTCGGACCTGGCAGCTTGCTTACTCGCTTTCCTCTCTCTCTCTCTCGCTCTCTCTCTCTCTCTCTCTGATCAAATGAAAATGAATAAATAAAATTAAATAAAAAATAATTCTTAAAAAAATAAAGACAAGTCCTTTTAGGGTTAAGATGCTTACAACTTAATAAATTTCATCATCTCCCAAAAAGAAATGGTAATCACTAAGGTGGCTGCCCACCTCTTAGGCTGGTTATGAGAATGGAAAGACAGCATGAGAGAGTGCTTGGAAAAAGTGAAATGGAGTATGTAAATGCAAAGTGGTATTATTACCAGGCGTAAAACTATCAGCAGCATATAGATGGTTAAAGAATACTTAGAAGTGAAGAAGGGATTGATATTTATACAGCTTCTGCTCCATACTGAGAGATACACATAAATTATCTTACCACACAATGAACTGGTTATGTGTATATTAATTACTGCTTATGTCCAATGGGGAAAACAATACACATATCAATTAAAGCAACTTAGCTAACATTATTAGAGCCACTGTTCAGATCAAAGTCAGTCTGACTGCAAACCCTATAGAAATGGGATGTCTATTGTGCACTACTTCAGAAATCCAAATATAGTTCCACCAGGGAAAGGAGTTCTCAAAACCTAACAAGAAGCAATTTCAGTTGCAGAAAAAGCCAAGAGCATATTTTTCAACTTATTAAAAAAATTTGAATAAAAGGAATAAAATGAACTTAGTTAATATGGGAGCACAAGGAATAAAAAAAAAAGGTATCATTATCTTTCTTAACTCTCAAAACATTAATCATTTTTAAATAATTTTTAAAAACTAATGTTTTCTGAATCTCTAAATAGTTAAAATGAATGGCTAAACTGCACATTTTAGCATTCACAGGGTTAAAAGAATCATTTAGCAATGGCTTCATGAAATAAAAATTTCAATGATGTTTTCTGTATGGATTAGCATCTCAAGCAAAATACAAAAGGTAGCTTAATGCCCAGATATATTAAAATCAAGAGCTTAACTTCTAATATCCTCTCTCCAATCAGGTATGGATTTACAAAACATTTTATGGTTGTTATTTTTCCTAGCTAAAACTCATAACTAAATCCACCAGCCTAAAAACCGTTGAGTTACATTGGTATGATTTTCAAAATTTATTTTCAACCTACATAACAGAATGAGATAAACACTAGGGGTATGCAAAAGCTGGAAACTGCTTAGAAGCAGCTAACAGGGGCACATATAAATCAAACAGTTTAGAATTGTAAATATGTAATGACTATTTAGAAAAAAATTATTGAATCTCTTGCTGACCTAAATGGATATGAATTAACACTTTTCCCTCACAGCAGGAAGATAACTACTAATATTTATCTAGCATTTATCTACTAAATGCTAGACCTGTGGTAAATGTTTTCCATGCATTACTTCATTTACTTCACATACACACACACACACACACACACACACACACACACCACTATCAAGCAATTTTGTCTTTGTATTTTTAGCCTATAAAAATGACAATTATGTGGCGTGATGACTAAAGTTGCTACCAGATTGGAAAACTTTTTGGTTCCTGTTCATGAAAACATATAGATAATAAATTGGACAGGTAATTGCAAATCATTCATGATTTTAATTAAATTATTTTCTATATAAAATAGCAAGGGAACTTGGAGTTTCATAAAGCATAACTTTGGATTTTCTGCCTTGAGAATTTAGATTTAACTAATCAATCCAAACTTTACCCCATAAGCTGGGCATTGAGAATGTACCCAAAATGTGGGTACAGAAAGATTTAACAAAAAGAGGAGCTCATTGTCCAATGTGCCTGGTATTGTGCTAGGTAATGAAGGTAGAAAGATACACCGGAGAGGATCCTTACCCTTGAGGAACTTGTAGTCTATTGGGAGGTAAAGAAAACAGATGACTTCTATTCACCATGGGTAAGTGTTAAAATAGGGAGATACAGGGCACAATGGGAATGCAGTCTCAGGGTGCTGAAATCCATCCTAGTGTTCAAGAATGCCCTAACCTGAGGACTGGTGGATGAAGAGGCAATTGACAACTAAAGAAGAGCATTTGGTGGTAGGAGACTGCAGACATGTAAAGGTAAAAGCAAGCAGGAAGTACATTTCATCTTGGCTGAAATATACCATGCAGAGGGTAAGGAGAAGGAGGTATTTACAAGGCAGAGGGACTCTGGGCACAACGATTGGAGGATGTTATTAAGCAATGTGGGATTTCTTCTTAGAGTAAAGGAACAGATATAAAGAGGCTTTTATTTGTCTTTGATTTTGCCTTGGAGTCGGGCAAGGAAAGTCACAATCAGAGTTACCTATAAAAGGCATTCTAGTGGCTTCTGGGTGGACAATGGATTGGTAAAATTAAGCCTGAGGCTGGTTAGGAGGATATTGAAACCTCCAAGCTAGAGCTTTTGCTGTTACCATGACCCATGACTGAAAATAAGTTTCATAAATGTGTACCATGAACAGTAAATAGCATGCCAAAGAAATTAAAGGCTAATTGAAAAACTAGAAGAGCTCAGGGCATAGAGAGGAATAAACTTCTTTCCTTTAGCTCAGGCTTCTCAGACTTTTAAGTTTGACTGGAATATTCTTAACTTCCCCTACCCTGCCACCCCCAACCTCTCTTATGACCCCCATGAGTTCTCTATTATTCTTTTTGTTCAGACTGGGGGAAAATGTGTGATTGCTGCCCTTTCAGTAAGTGAAATGCAAGCACTGTCTGCGGGCTGTTGAAGGCCAGCTGAGTACAGCATTTACTTAGTGGGGGGCAGGAGTCTTATCTGGCTGAGAATTCATTTGTGGCTTTCAGCCTGTCCTTGTCATCACATCCATAGCACTCTGAATATCTCCTCTCTGCACACGTTGCTGCTTCAGAGCAAGGTACTTTTTGTCTCCCACAGGAAGATAGATTTATTCATTTCAGTGGTATCATAATATTGAACAGCTGGTCACTGCTTCTCACTGTCTCAGTTCTCACACACTTTTGCTTTATCGGCCACAAGTCCCATGGCTGAACACTGTGAAAACCAGAAGAAACGTGTTGTAAAAGCAACTACACTGATGAACAAAACATATAGACCCTCTGGATATAGTGAAAAAATCCAACAATTCATTATTCTGCCCTTTCCCAAAATAAATTCTTAAAAAAAAGAAGTTATGCTGATAGAAACTCTCATCTTGGAATGATCTCATATTTTCATAGTTTTGACTGCCATGATTTAATTCATGACAAAAAATGTGCATTTATTAGGGACATGAGCTATGTAACCAGAACATGGAAATTAAGTGAACTATCCAAATTCACAGAGCAATTTAGGAATTGCTTGTACTTAACGGCAGATCTCCTGGTTCCAAGACATATTTCCAATTCTGAGATCAAGTCTAACAGCTCTGTTATACAGAACTGTCCCTTTGCTCAAACTATTGAGTCAACTTCAAGGAAATCTGTTCTAGGTCAAAATTTGATAGTTAAGTCTTCCCACTACTGTCCTTTCTATCATATGTGGGTATTTAAATTAATGGTAGGAGGGAAATGATATAATAGCAACTTCAAAAACAATAATAATCAAGCTGCTGTAGCACAATGGCTAACATGAAAACAACAACTATAATAATAATAGAGCAATGGTAGCAAGATGGTTGAGGATGCCAGCACAGGCTCACACTGCCCAGGTTTTATTAACTAGCTCCATTAAATGACTCTATGAGCTTAGGCAAGTTACTTACCCTCTCTATTTCTCTCTCTCCTTTAACAAAGAAAAAAAAAAAACCAAACTATCTTTTATGAGTAAAAAAAGGGGAAAAGGATTATAATGCAGCATCGAACAGGGATTTATTATAAGAATTAAAATAGTTAGTATATATCAAGTGCTTAGAAAAATTATCTGGCATAGAGTGAACATTCAGTAAGTGTTGCCTATACAGGTTGAGTATCTCTAATCTGAAAATCCAAAATCTGAACTGTTTAAGTACTGACATAATGCCACAAGTGGAAGATTCCTCATCTGACCACATGTGATAGGTCAAGGTCAAATGCTACCTTAGAAAAGATTGTATAAAATTACCTTCAAGCTATAAGTATAAGGTATATATAATACATAAATGAATTTCGTGTTTAGACTTAGATTCCATTCCCCAAGATATATCATTATGTATGATATATGAATATTCCAAAATACCAAAAATTAAAACCTCCAAACCCAAATCTGAAACCCTTTCGGTTCCAAAGATTTTGGATAGGGAATTTTCCACCCATAATAATTATTTTTAAAATATGTATGTATATTATTGTATTATTAAAATGTTATTAGTATTCTTACTGTTATCATTATCATAACTACATTGTGGCTTGCACTAACCCGTTAAAATAGGTGGTAAATAAACCTCTGTAGTTACTCAGACTAAACCAGAATTTAAACCAAATATGCCTATAACCAAATTCTATAAGCTTAGTGGACTACTTTCCTATTGCTCTTCTAACAAATTGCCACACATTTAGCAGCTAAAACAACATAATTTATTTTTTACAGTTTTGTAAGTCAGAAGTTCCATGTAGATCTCACCAGGCTAAAGACAAAGTTTCTCAGGGCTGCATTCCTTTCTGGCACTTGAGAGAATCCACTTCCTTCCTCATTTACATTGCTGGCAGCATTCAGTTTCTTGTGGCCTTCAGATTGATTGACTGATTATCATTTTAAGGCCATCCCCAACTTCTGAAAGTCAAGAACATTCTTTGCCTGTGAGTTTCTTCCTTCATCATGGAAAGGAATAATGGAGAGTCAAATCCCTCTCATACTTCAAATGTCTCATGTTTATTCTTCTGTTACGTCTCTCTGAACCACTCTTCTACTTTCTTCCATTTTAAGGGTCCTTGCGATTATATTTGGCCCACACAGATAATCCAAGATAATCTTCCAATTTTAAGGCCCATGACCAACTTAATTTGGCCATGTCATATAATATAGTAACGCATTCTAGAGATGACTTCACGGGCTTCTCTTATGGACTATCATTCTTTCTACTACGCTGTTGCACCTCTGATCTGTGATTAGAGACCAGTTGAATAGCAATAAAGCTGCTAGTAGAGAAAAAGAAAAGAATGAGTATTGTAAGAATGAATCAAGCTTTCCCTTTTTTGTTTTTCTTTTATTTTTGTTTTTGTTTTCAATAGGGTGCATGTGCACATTGGAGAGAGAGGTAATAGAGGGAAAGTGAAAGTGAAAAATAACCCCATAGCATTAGTATAATGGCTATATTGCTGGACTCCTATGTAGTCGACCACAGTTTAAGTCCTGGACCCGGTGGCTTAAAACTCAGGCTGGGTGTGTGTGTGTGCATGCCCAAGATCCCAAGAGGAGAATGGAGGAGGAGAGATTGTGGCGTGGCCAACTCCCCTGGGGCAGGGGGCAATGATTTCTTGCTTTCTGTCTCTCTGTCTGTCTGGAGAGCGCCCACACCCTATAGCTAAAAAAAACTCTCAAAAAAAAAAAAAAAAAGAAAGAAAAAAAAACCCAAAAAAAAAAAAAAAAAGAAAGAAAAATAACCCCATAGCATAATGACCATGTCATGATCCTTTCTCCTCCTAGGATTTTGGGCAGGCATGTACAAGTGCCCAACCTGATTTTCAAGCTGTCAGCTCCACAGTGAGCCACGTGGGAATCCAGAGTTTTTTTTTTTTTGGAGAGGTTTTCGCTATAGGGTGCGTGCGCTCGCCAGACAGACAGAGAGAGACATAGAGACAGAAAGCGAGAAATCACTCCCCAGGGGGCATGGTCACGCCGCAATCCCTTCTCCTCCATTCTCCTCTCGGGATCTTGGGCACGCACGCACACGCGCCCGGCGTGAGATTTAAGCCACCGGGTCCGAGACGCGAACCGCGGTCGACTACGTGGGAGTCCAGCGACATAGCCATTACGCTAACTGCTGGGAATCCAGAGTTTTAACCACTATACCATCTGCTGGCCCTGAATCAAGCAAGTGATTGCATATTAGACTAAGACAAATATTAAAGAAAGAAAGAGTGTAGACATAATTGATCAATGTATTTATTTGGTCTTAACAACTTTATTGATGTATAATTGTTACACAAAGAGCATGTGTACAATTTGGGCCTATTCAAGGACACAAGATATCACTACTGTAATCAAGGTAATGTACACATAGCCAACACCTCCCAAAGTTTCCCCATGTCCCTTTGTTTCTTTTGACATTATACTTTTGGGGTTTGGGTTTTTTGTGAGCATGGTAAACCACTTAACATGATGCTATGATTTGTCTGAATGTTTGCTTATATTAAAACTTAGTACCCAAGAAAACATTATCAAGAGATAGGAATTTAGGAAGTGATTAGGCAAACAGGGCTCTGCCCTGATGAATGGGAAGGGATTAATAACTTTACAAAAGGGGTAAAGGGAACTAATTAGGCCCTTTTTGTCCTGCTCCTTTCTGCCATGTGACAACTCAGTATTCATTCCCTCTGGAAGGTGCAGCAACCAGAAGTGTCTTGGAAGTAGAGATAGTGTCTCCACCAGCATTGCTGGTGCCTAAATCTTAGACTTGGAACCTCCAGAACTGTGAGAGATAAACTTTCATTATTGATAAAATATCCAGACCAGGTATTTTGTTACAGAAGCATAAGCAGACTAAGATATGTACATTCTACCCTCATGATAAACTTTGGAGTACACAATACTGTGTGTCATCTGTAGGGTCTATGTTGTAAACAGACTTACAAGTCAAATTTGTGAAAAATCCGATAAACTACAAATTCATTGAAGAGGCAATTAGAAGAAAGTGAAAAAAAAAACTAAATGAAAGTATGGTCAATTTAAATTTGATATTGCTGAATAAATTCTTAGTTTAAAAGAAAAATATTAATAGATTTGAACAAATAAAATTTGTTTAAATGCATGAAAAAGTATGAGAATAAAATTGAAGGACAATTAACAAAGTAGAAAAGAATATTTATAAAAGGGTCAAATGGCACCAAATTTATTAATATTGCCTTTAAATGTCACCAATTTATTAATATCTCTTACAAATTAATAAGAAGATGAAAACTCCAATAGGCATATGAATAAAGAACAATAAAGAACAGGGAACTTCAAAAAAAAAAAAAAAGAACAGGGAACTTGTAAATGAAGAAGTATCACTGATCAGTGAATATAAAGAAGCAACTCCTCCATTATAAATACATGCAGACACAAACACATACATATTTTTCAACTATCAAAGTTAAGAAAAGGTAAAAATTTACCTAAAACACACATTTTAGGATTTATATAACTTCTAAAGGTTTATCCCAAGGAAAAAAGTAGGAATGTACCAAAAAAAAAGTATGAAGGAATAGATACAGATATGAATAAGAATATAGAGCACTATTTATTTGTAATAACAAAAAAGGAAGAAAAGGATACTTATAACTGAAATTATCATCTGTATTTCCAATGAATGTTTTATATAAATACTTAATGTTTGGGTGCAACATATAGACATGTTTTGGTATTGAAAACAAAACAAAACAAAAAAGTGAAAATCTTTCCAAAGTATTTTGAAAAGAAAATAAAAATCAAGATGTTGAGATTTTCCTAGGAATAGAGATTTGAAAAATAATTTGAGAAAGCCAGTCCACAGTGAATCTAGTATAAAAGTGCTTTGGAAAAATGCATGGTACTAATATAAAGCTATTAAGGAAAGGATAAACTAGTATAAAAGCTAAAACACAAATATCAAGCATGTATATACATGTGTTTAGATTCATGGAGATTAGGGAAAAAAATGAGGTTAAGAAAAATACTATCATGAATTGACTTAGCTTTAGGCATTAATTTTCATGTAATGAGTCAGAGCTAACCATGATTTTTCATTTAATGAGAAAGATTTATGATACTATATAAGCTTGCAAGTACTAGTAATGAGTAGAAATTGGCTTAGTAAAGACATATGATCACTCACTTAAAGACAATTTGGTATTGGAAATGAGGCATGATTACTTTACATCCTGCATAAATTTATAATATTAAATTGATAGTAACATTTAACTATAGGAAGAGAGAGTAAATTTCACTCAGGGTTTACACTGGGTAATAAATAATCAACTGCGCAATAATTGTAGAGGTAAAAAATTATTTTGCACTTTGCCTCAGAGGGCATCATTATACAACACTGAGCATCCTTAAGATTTGATCAGATAGAGAAATGGTCACTTCCCAATGGCATCTGAGGGATCTAACAGTCAATACCAAGGGGAGACACAACATCATAAATGATCATTTAACAAGTACAACAAATATAAGGCATATACATTAAAATCTGTATGTTTCCCTACCTTCAAGATATTTACCTGGAAAACACAGGGCTCTAATTTTCCAACAAAATAAACAGAATGGCATTTTCAATTTTTAAAACAAAAGCAGTTCTGATCATTTTCACCTTTCTCTGAGGAACATGTTCTTTTCTCTACCATTCCCTTTTTAAAAATCCACACTGTAACAAAATCATTCAATTGCATTCCAAAAAAGATATTGTCAGTAATCTGCCCTTTGGATATTGCTCAAATGCTACATTATAAGCTGTGTGTGAATCACCATAGCCTATGCCAAACAAGTTTTTCCAGCCTGGAAGCAAGAGTCCTGCTGTCCTATGGAAATAGCACCCTATTGAGAAGAGTAACTGATTAGAAAACCTTTGAATTGCCCTAATTCGTGTTTCTTTTTTTCCCATAGGTTAGTTTTCAAGGGAAGTCAGGATTCTACCTGGATCTCACCTTAGTCATGTACTATGTGAAGATGCATAAGGAAATTCAGTGAATGGAATAGAAAGGTTACCTCTCAAAGTTCAGGAATATGATCTTTTTGATTATTTGAGATCTTTTGAAGAGACAGAATAGGAACATTTCTTATTACGTAGTTAATTGTAAGTTGGGGAGTTAATGTGAGTTATCCAATAGGGAACTCTATGACAAGACTTCAGAGGATCTTCAATGAAAGTCTTATATTAAAATTGAGCCTAGATTCCAAACACCAGATACATAAAAGGCTAAAATATACTACCAATAGCCTAAAGGATAAACTTATGGAAATACTTTTTTTGAACAATATTTAAGCCACAGGGATGACTAAGAATGTTAATGACTGTCTAGTCACTTTTTAGAACCATTAGTTAAAAAAAAAATAGCACTCTTCCTTGTCTGTTTCCTGTGCTGTAGCTAGTCAAACTCAGGCAGCAAAAACTATAGGGCTAAGAGATGTGTCACATTTTCTGCATATACCAAAGGAGTAGGTCCTATAAGGAAAGGGCACTAATAATAAAGCATGCTCTCACAAATTCACACTAGTAACTAAAAAATCAATACAATTTGGAGAATTGGAGAAATTAATGAGAATGCAGATATATACAATAAGCAAATCAGCCCTACTTTATCAAGCAAATGTTGTTTTCTGTATAATAAAAAAGATAATTGAAGATTACACTGGAAGGGAGCCTACCAGTCTGAAATGTATTTGGCTGTATTCACTTGCCAATCAGAAACTAAAACATTACAAGTTTTGAAGCAAATGATGCTTGATTTGAACATGGGCCTTATTGTTTATTGATTTCAAATTTGGCTAAGAGATCTACATTAGAGTAAAAATAATAATAATAATTCAGAAGGAGGAATAAATCAGCCACTGTAAGTTTAACTTAAGCTTCCTTCATGTCTTTTTTATTTTTATTTTTTGAGAGGTTTTTGCTATAGGGCGCGTGCGCTCGCCAGACAGAGAGAGACATAGAGACAGAAAGCGAAAAATCACCCCCCAAGGGGGGATGGTCACGCCGCAATCCCTTCTCCTCCATTCTCCTCTCAGGATCTTGGGCAGGCACGCACACACGCCCGGCGGGAGATTTAAACCACCAGGTCCGAGACGCGAACCGCGGTCGACTACGTGGGAGTCCAGCGACATAGCCATTATGCTAACTGCTGGTTCCCAAGCTTCCTTCATGTCTTAAATTGACTTTGCTGTATTCAGTGTAATCAGAATATTACTTTTATTATTTTTTTTTCCATACAATCCATGTGCTTGCCAGAGACAGAAAGAGAAACAGAGAGAGGGAAAGTGAGAAGTCATCCCCTGGGGGATGTCCCACATTCCCTTCTCCTTCATTCTCCTCTTGGGCTTTTGGACATGCATGCACATGCACTCAGTGTGATTTTCAAACTGTTAGTCTGGGACTTGAACTGCAGTTAACCATATAAAAATCTGGCGCCTTAACCACCATGCCACCTACCGGCCCCATGCTTGTTATATTATTAATTACAAAAGAATATAAATCAAAGCAATCAAATTGTTGAAGTTTCCCCTTCACATAACAGGCTGCCAACATTTTCTAATTATGGAATTTTACCAGTTGTGCTCCTTTAAGCTCAGTTTTCTCTATATTTTAGTACATTCTCCTGCAAAAGATGGATAACAGTGTCCATTTTGTAGAACTTTGTGAGAATTAATTGAGATTCATTACAGGTTCAGTTAGTAACAAATGAAGATTGTACATGCAGGATGAGTGATATCTCTAGCGTTTTTTTTGAATGAGTTTATCCAGATACAAATTTTAGTTTTTGATTGAAAGAGGAAGAAAAAGGGTGGTCCCTGGTCTCCAGAGACACAAGAAAACAAGGTGGGAAAATAGAAAATGCTGTGAAGTCTATTCTTCAGCCATCTCAAGTTCTAAAATAGAGGCACAGGCAGAGATGACAGATCATTTTGACTAGGGACAGTCAGCTATTACATGTGCAGTTTTACCCACATTTCAAGGCTCAATGAATGCCGACTTAGAACAAAGTTCTTTCCATTTCTTTATCAAATGAAGTGGCAGTATTAAGCCAGAATGTAGAGCAGACAGGATGCATCAGCAGTGCCAGCAGTGCTGGGCAGACAGGCAGAAATCTCAGGAGAACATGGACTACCTTAGCCAGGGTGAGGTACTGTTCTCAAACAATTTTTGAGAAATAAGTGTCTAAGAGGATGATAAAGCAAAAGAATGTAAGCAGATTTTTCTGGAGCACATGAGAAACACCTATTCAAAATTCTATAAAATAATGGGAAGGTTTGGCAGAGAAACAGGACTGAATGAAGGAGCTGAGGAGACATTAAAAATCTGAAGTTTAAGTATTTTCTACTACAATTAATAATGCCTGGATCATTTGAGTTACATTCTCTCTCTCTCTCTCTCTCTCTCTCTATCTATCTATCTATATATAATTTTTATATCTATTAAAGATAGGCTCCAGAAAGAAGTGCATACCTCAAATTTTCCACATAACCCAGTACTATGCTAGGCACAGATTAACTGTTTAATACATTATTGGCTTTCATAGTACATAGGCCAGAGGAACTGATCAATAAATAAATAAATGGAGAGGATACTTAGAACAAATTGACAAACAAGACATAAATAAATCACCAAGAACAGATGGCATCCAACCAAATGTTTTTAAAGCAGTCAGAGGACACTGGAATTGCTGGCTAAAATGTTTAATCTTTCATTAGAATTGGACACTGCACCAAGCAATTGGCATATTGCCATCTAGTATTTAAGAAGACTTGGAAAGTGACCTTGGAATTGATTTGTTGCCTCAGAGTTGAAAGTTAGCAAATTATGTGGTAAATATTAGTGATAAAATAAGTAGTTTTAAGTTGTTTTTAGAAAAATAAAAATGGACAAAAAAGTGAAATTAATTAAGTGGTATTTATATTTTGAAGACTATGAGACAATGGGGAAAATAATGTCAACTTTTAGAAAGTCTTGGGAAAGTTTCAAAGCAACAAATTTACCACCATATTAGAAAAAATGCTTACTCAAGAAGATGAAACTGACTTCAATAGAGGAAACAAAGATAAGACTATATTACTTTTCTTTATCTGCACAAATAACAACATTGAAGTATATGAAAGATGGTGACAAGACAGCTTTATTTAATATATTCATAAGTAATTTCAAAGAGGGAGAAAACAATTCTCAAGAATCAGTAAATTTTCATCAAATAGAGAAGAGAAGGAAGGGGATAGTCTAGTTAAATAAGACACCATGTACAAATGATGCAGAGACCTAATGGCTGTGTTGTATCATGAAACAGTCTCTTCTCAGGTAAGAAATAAATTCCAAGAGTGAAAGAGTCCTGGCCAGGCCATGTAAGGTTTCACTTAGAAGCATGAATCCATTCTTTATACAACATATACCTATATATAGTACTTAAAAAATGAAGTGTAAGTGGACCAAAAAAAAAAATTGAAGTGTAAGTGGACCCATTGGAATTATTTTTAAGACAATAATTTTGGAACTAGAATATGAGAAGAAGTCATAAAAGATAGAGAAATAGATATTAGAACAATAATTGGAGGTGAAAATGACAGGGTTTTGAGAATTTTCAAGTGATAAGGAAGAATTAAAGATGAAGGTGGCTGGATGGATGTGAAGTCTAAAATGTGAAGTTATGATTTTTTTGGATAGGGATCCAAAAGCACAGTGAACAAGAGCAATCAGACAATTAAGATTACCTCAAACAAAAATGTTTCTGCAGAGCAAAGGAACCAATTAACAAAGTAACGAGACAATTCACAGAATGGAAGAATATATTTCACAAGCAGTACATCTGATAAAGGGTTAATAACCAAAATATGTAGGAAACTCAAATAACTCAATAGCAAGAAACAAATATCAACTTAAAAAATAGGGAAAGTGCCTGTTTGCAGTGCCAACCAAGTAATGGTAAGGCAACATGGAAACTCCTGGTTTAGGTCCTAGAGGAACAATCTAAACATAACAGGCATGGCAGTGTGTTGATTACCCTGGTTGAGTGGGAGTCTGGTACAAAAAAATCAAAGTATGGCAAGATCCTGTTGGGGGTGCTTATCTCTGTCCCTGTCTCTCTCTCATGGAAGAATAAATAAACTTTTAAAATAGAAAATTAGCAAAAGAACTGAACAAATGTTTCTCAGAAGACATACAAATAGCCAATAAGTATATGAAAAAAAGAAAATGCTCAGCATCATTAAATCACTAATCATTAGAGAAATGCCAATTACTACCACAGAGAGGCCAAGCCTGTGAAACAGCATATTGACCATAGTTTTGGAAGCCACATGGACAACTGCAGGTTCAGATTCCCTGCCTGGCTGACCTGATACATGCTGGGTACATGCATGTATGCCCAAGAACCTGGAATACATGTCCAAAGTCCTGATGAGCTGGAAGGATGAGAAAAGGGAATAATGGCACGATGATACTCTCTTTAGGATTCTACCCTCCCTCTCACTCTGTTCTCTGTAGGTACACTCTATCATGACTAATAAATAATAATAATAATAAATAATAATAAGTACCACAATGAGATATCATCTCACAACTGTTAGAAAGGCATTTATCAAAAAGATGAAAGACAACCAGTGTTGGTGAGGAGGCAGAGAAAAGGATACTCTCATATACTGTTAGTGAGAATGTAAATTAGTATACAGTCATTATGGAAAACAACATGGAGCTTCCTGAAAAACCTAAGAAAAAAATCATATGATTCAGAAATTGTACTTCTGGGTACAAATCTAAAGGAACTGAAATGAACAGTCAAAGAGATATCTACACTCCCATGTTCATTACAGACAAGATATAGAATTAATTTAAGGAAATCTGATCAATAGATAGATGTAGATAAAACTGAATACTATTCAGCCTTAAAAAAGAAGGATTTTCTTTTTGTCATTTGCACTTAATAGTATTCAATAGTGTGCATGTCCAAAATCCTGAGAGGAATTGCTCATGATGATCTCTCTCTCTCTCTCTCTTCCTGTCTCTCTCCAATGACTGCACACATTCTATGATGAAAACTCTTTTAAAAAACAATTTCTTATACACCACAGCATTAAGAAGTTCCTTCCCAATATATCATTCCACTGCTGTGAAAACAAGATATTATTATCTCCTATCTGGGCTATTTGTAAAATTCCTTTACTAATCATTCAACTTTCAATCTGTTTAATCTCAAAACTATGTTCTATAGTCCAGTCTTAGACAAGTTCACCAAGTTGAAGAAACAGTGCCTACTTCTTCCTTATGAGACATCTATGTGTAATGTCAGCAGTCTCTGAAGACCCTGGAGGCCCGAGATTTTTGCTATAGGGTACGTGTGCTCACTGGAGAAACAGAGAAAGAGAGAGACAGAAAGATAGAAATCACACCTCCAAGGAGGCTGGCCATGCCACAATTCCTTCTCCTTCATTCTTTTCTCAGGATTTTGAGCATGCAAGCACATGTACCTGGTATGAATTTAAAGCCTTCAGTTCCAGGACTCAAACCATGTTCGATTCCGTGGACTCCAGCAAGCCCTCTGTTGGTCCCAATTTCAATACTTAATTTTTAAATTTTTATTTCTTCCAGTATTATTTTCAGTACCCAAGAAGTTAACTTTGAACCATACTCCATAAAACACAGCAATGTGTCCCTTTACTCATATCACTCTTGTACTAAAAAGAATACTCGCTACTTTCTTATGTCTTAAGGAATCAAGGTCAAATGCACAAACTTTTCATTCAGTCTTCCAGAATCTAACACAAATGCACATTTTAAATTTAATCTCAATCCTTTAGGAACCTTATGACGCCCTTTACTTTGGAACATGGCTGCTTTGATACAGCTGTTGATTGATATGTGGACATTCCAACATGATCATTTGAACTGAATGATTTTAACGTGAGTTATTTTAATATAAATAAGAGAAACACTAAATGTTCAATGATTTCAATTCCAGAAAACACATTTTTTTACCTCATTTCTCAGCCTCACTCTATCTATAAACTCCATCACTCTGTAATTTCATCCACAAGGTACAGGGTAATATGAGGAAGCCAAGGATGTGTGAGGCAAGAAATAGCTGAAGAATGAAATGGTTCACACTTTGTGGACATGTCATATATAATCAGAAGTCATATCACCACACTTATTTTTCTCAAGAAAAACCATTGATCAAATAAACTCAGCTTTGCATACTCTTTCCATATCCACATGGACCTTTGGATGATATGTCGCTCAATTTTTGATCTCTCACTTTAAAACATCATTACAAACGGAAACAAATAGGCTAAATAGTCAGCCTAATAATGGTATTTTTCATATTTTTTTCACATATACATATATATTTTTTCATATATGTGTGTATATATTCAAATATGTGTGTATACATATATATGTGTGTGTGTATATATATATATTTTGTGTATATATATATATATATACAAAATTATTTTAAGTAAGAATCCTAATTTTGCCAATGCTATTTCATTTATCATATGTATATTATGAGGAGGATTTTAGGAAAATAAGGCAGAAAGTTACGTCAATATGATTACTTATCTCAGGATCAAATTATACAGAAAATTTACAGTAATATTTCCATTATTTCCCATAATTCATGACATACACATGTATTATTTTGTCAGATATTTCTCTAATAATGTAAAAGCATCAGGTATAGCAGAGTGTAGGTTAGAAAGGAAGTCTTGACCAGGAATGCGTGTTGCAGCCCAATTTACCAATAAAAATAACGATATACATGTAGCCCAAATGAATCTATGTTTTAAAATTGACCCCTTAAAGGCTCATCTTGGCCTGTAACAACTAGAAGAAACACAAATCAAACTCCAGAAGACTTGAAACTTCATGTGATTCTCTACGGGAGTATCCTGAAGAAGTAATGAAAAAGGGAAAGCACATAAAACACTCCAAACTTGCTAATCAATCCTATTTACCTATCTAATCCCTCAAAATTCTTTTCAAGACAAATGCTACCCTTAAACCTTTTCTCTGTCTTGGAATATCAACCCTTATTCTACCAGTAGTTGCCTTCCTGATAAATTCTTTTCTTCCATGATTTACTGAATCACCTTTTCTATTTAAATCCACTCACCTCTTTCTTTTCTTTCCTCTAACTTTTAACTATTAGAGATAGAACTATTGGAAAGATCTACCTTATGTGAGCATTCTGATCAGCACAACAAGGTCCAGAAGGTGAACACAGAAATGGAAGCATAAGAGAAGAAAGGCTTATGAATACTTGTAAATTTTCTGTCACTGTCTTACACATTTTGCCAGAAAAATTTTGATGCAAATCTACCCTCCCCCCAAAAAACCCATAGTGTCAGAATAGCCATATTGAAATAGTCTACTTTACATCTTGATCTCCTTAATGTACTTTGTACTCTAGCCAACTGCTTTAAAATATTTAATATCTCACATCTGAGCTTAAATTCCATGACTGTGGGCCCTTGCAATCTATAGTTACTCTAAACTACTATACACTCATTCATCCATTCAACAGCTACCTGCTGAGGACTTGTGATTGCCAGGTATCTGGGAAGGGGAGATATAAGCAACAATGACAGGCATAGTAATTTAGCATTTAGGATACTGACATTCCATTGAGATGGGGTGGGGAAACAGAAAAATAAAAAATGACAATATAGAAAATGCCTACTACAGTATGTATAACAAATATCTATTGAGTTCGCACTGAAACAAGCAATGAGAGAATACAGAGATCAATTACAAACAGATCTTACATTCAAAGAATCTTTGATTCTTCATGAAATAAAAGAGAAAACATGAATACAATGTCTATAAAAGAATGATATAAACTGACAAATACTGTAATTGAAGAATAGGTAAATATTATATTTAAACCAAAAAAAGAAAATATTTCTACCAATGGAGATAAATGGTTATTTTTTACAGCATTTATTTGGTATTTATATTGCCTCATGTTCACTCTGTCATATGTATATAAATTTTATACACAGTTAGTTAATGAGAGAAGTTATTAGACTTAAAATGTAAAATGCTCTGAATTTGAATCAAGAGTAATTTGGCCAAAAATCAACCACATCACTTATCTGTTAAATATCATCTACCTTTCCTTTCTAAATGATTACCTCAGATAAGTGTGTGTTAATTAATTAAAAGATAATAAATGTGAAAATGTCTAATGATATCTAACACAAAATAAGCACTCAGTTAAAAATTAAAAATTTCTTTGTTCATCAAGGTTTAGTATATACTACACAGAAATAATATATAAGTATTTGAGGAACAATACTTTGGGACACAGATTGAAATTTTTTTTAAAAATCTTTTACAATTAAACTTGCCAAATATACGCTAAGTTCTCTAGTACTGGAAAGTATATTTTGAAACTTAAAATATTACTTCAGAAGATAAGATTTACCAAATGAGTTATGATTACGAAAATATCACACCAAAACTTGAGAAAAGGATCTCAAACTTACTTAGATACATTTAAGATTAAGATTACCTTAATGACTTTACAAGGACGTTAGGGAAATTATAAAAAGTTTGATGTGTAGTTTATTGCAATGGCCATCAGCAGATTGGGATTAACTTCACTCTACTTCAACTAAATATCTATGAGACTCTGAATATCAGCTTCATCATCTACACAATGGCAGAATTTCTGGAATCTTTGCTGATCATATTGTGTCATATTCATTTTGCAGTTGAAAATAAGGGAACAACTAACTAACAATACAATAAACTCTCATTCAATTCCATAGCTTCTAAGACTGAATTGAAAATTGATCTGACTCCATAAAGAATTTCTAGGTTTTTTTTTTTTAACATTTAGTTATTTATTTGAAAAGTTAACAATTTCTTAATTTTTTATTCCTGATGTCACTATCACAATATACAGGGCAATATACCTGATGTAATAACAGGAAAAAGAAAGAGACAAAGCTACAACACATAAGACCTCAGGAACGCACATCTAATTGACACTACATTGCATTAATCAATAGCTGCACTTTCTGCAAACTGTTGCTATGACAGTCCTGAACAAGAAGGGTTTCCTGTTTAAGCTGCAGTAAATTTTCATTTTTCTTTTCTTTCTTTTTTTTTTTTTGGAGAGGTTTTTCACTATAGGGCGCGTGCGCTCGCCAGACAGACAAAGAGAGACATAGAGACAGAAAGGGAGAAATCACCCCCCAGGGGGGATGGTCACGCCCCAATCCCTTCTCCTCCATTCTCCTCTTGGGATCTTGGGCACGCATGCACGCACACGCGCTCAGCGTAAGTTTTAAGTCACCGTGTCCGGGACGTGAACCGCGGTCAACTACGTGGGAATCCAGCGACATAGCCATTACGCTAACTGCTGGTACCCTAAGCTGCAGTAAATTTTCTGATTATGGATTATCGTTCCACCTGTGGCAGATTTTTACAGTTCTAACAACATTTATTATATTACAATACTTATTGACAAAAAGGTCACCTGAATATGCTATATAAAGATATGTGGCTTCGAACTTACAAATACAATATTTTAAAGAGTTATCTTTTTTTTTTTTTTTTTGGAGAGGTTTTGTTATAGGGCGTGTGCGCTCGCCAGAAAGAGAGAGACATAGAGACAGAAAGCGAGAAATCACCCCCCAGGGGGGGATGGTCACGCCGCAATCCCTTCTCCTCCATTCTTCTCTCGGGATCTTGGGCATGCACCCACACGTGCCCGGCGTGAGTTTTAAGCCACCAGGTCCGGGACGTGAACCGCGGTCGATTACGTGGGAGTCCAGCGACATAGCCATTATGCTAACTGCTGGTTCCCTAAAGAGTTATCTTTTACAAAGGAGTTTTTTGGTGAGAATTTTTCCAAAATTTTATATTTATTAGAATTCTCCTAGTTGTGTGTCACAGAGGCCCTTTACAAAAAAAAGGTTTAAGCTTAACCAACAAAGCAAAATTACTCGCTCACACAGTAAAATATTCCAGGTGGCCTACTTACAGGCTTAACTAGATCTTGTAACTTACATTAGGCTAATAGGTCTCTCTCCTTTCCTCACGTTTCTCCTCCCTCCCCTGCTTCCTCTCCTCTTCTCTACTCCGTCTCATCTCTTAGTCTCCATTCTTCTTTCCCTTCTTTCCTCCTAGCTTTCCCATTGCCAAAGCTGTGTTTCTTTTTACATGTTATATTCTTCGTTTTGAAAAATAAATAGATTCCTCAAAGTAGTTGGGCATAATGGCCGCAAACAAGTTATACTTGCCTAAGACTATTAATTCCTGATGAAGGGAAACAAATAGTTTGAAATCACTACTCCAGAAAAGTCTCAAAACATTAGAAAAGATCTGATTGTCCCAATTAGAATTACTAGCCCATTCTTTTTAAAATTTATTTAATTATTTATTGGAGAGGATTTTGCTACAGGGCACATGAGCTCACCAGAAAGATAGAAACAGAAAGCAAGAAATCACCCCCCAGGTGGGATGAGCATGCTGCAGTCCCTTCACCTCCCTTCTCCCTTCTTCTCTCAGGATCTTGGGCATGCACCCTTACATGGTGTGAGTTTAAGCCACCGGGTCTGGGATTCAAACTGTAGTCGACTACATGGGAGTACAGTAACCCAGCCATTATGCCAACTGCTGGTCCCCCATTCTTAACCTCTCATTGAAGACCAAAAAGATAGACTATTTTAAATAATCCATAGAAAACATCTGTCTACAATAGGCCATAACCTGTGGGGTATGTTATATCTGAACCACTGGGCATGGGTTTTATGTAACAGATGAATTGCTTCCCTCACAAAAGATATGGGTAATCTTAATCTCTCATCTCTATGAATAGGACTTGTTTTGGAAATAGAGTCTTTGCAAACATAATATTAAAGATTTTAAGATAAGATCATCTTAAATTTAAAATGGATCTCAAATTCAATGACTTTTGTCTTTATTAGAAAAAGGAGAGGGAGACTTGAGACACAGTGACACAGGGAAGATGGCCATGTAAAGACAAAGACAGAAAATGAAATTATGTTAGCCACAACCCAGGCAGAGCTATAAGAAGCTGGAAAAAAACAACAAAGGAAGAAACCCTAGAGCCTTCAGATGGAGTGTCAACTTGCTTGCACCTTAGTTTTGGATTTCTTGCCTCCTCAAAATGGATTAAAATTGAAGCTCACTCTCTTTAAGCAGTTTTGGCAATCCCAGGAAACTACTAGGTTCTCTCCTCCTAAGGGAAATTAGATAAATAACATCTGCTACATTTTTCTTTGGTCATATTCTATGTGTAACATTAAAGAACTTCCCTTGAATGAAGCAAATGAAATTCTTCATTAAAAAAAGAACAATTATCTGTGCTGGTTTTTATCTGCCAAATGCAATATTCCCAGTAGGCACAGCCAAAATAAACTATGAGTTTCTTCCTATGAGGAAGGCGTGTCCTTTTTCCCAGTTCTAACCCACAGATGAACAAATTTTCAAGTTAGAACATAATTCTTGTTTTCAAACCTAACATCACAGAAATTACCTAACTTCTTTGATTTTATGTTTTGAGCACATTTGTTCAGCTTGAAATAAATGTACTAACTGTACTTGAAGTTCATGTCGGGGAAATGGTATCAAAAGAAACAGGCTTGCAAAGATGAACAAGTTTTAATATGTTGAGCAAGCCTCAATGGTGTATACTAGTATTTTAATAATCACTCTCTACTTCGAAAACCTTATTTTTTTTAGTATTTTTTTAATTTGTTTTTTTAATTTCATTTTCTTTTATACATTCAATCACATTATTTAGCTTACAAAATGAATATTTCAACAGGTGTACATTTCTCCCTAGTACAGTTGATAAAACTATAATTAGAATGTTTAAAAACATTAGAAACTATAAAGATTAATCAAAGATGAGGGTATAATTTTTTTCACATTCAGAAATAGCTTTACTTGAAACCAAGTAAGCCCATTTCTCATCTTGATTTATCCTTATATTTTTAGTTTTCATTAAATGGGTCCTTATTAATAAAAATATTATTCACTAAGTACCTGCTATATATTGCTTATATATAAAATTGCTAAAGTTCACAGCAACCTTACAAAGCAGTATTTTTATTAAGAACTACTTGATGGTAGGAAAGTCTCTTTCAGATGAGCTTAGGTAAAAAGGAGCATCCTAGATGGAATGATTAGTAATGTCACTGAAATCCAAGTGTAAACTTCTCTTATGACTGAACTGTGTCTCTTTAAAATTTATGTTGAATTCCTATCCCCCAATATCTCAAAATTTATCTATATTTGAAGATAGGGTCTTCTCATAATTAAGTTAAAATGAGGACATTAAGGAGAGTCCTAATGTAATATGATTGATATCCATATAAGAAAAAATCTGGACACAGAGTTATACATTCTGAAAATGTGAAGACACAGGTAGAAGAAGACCATCTACAAATCCAGGAGAGGGAACTGGAACAGATCCTTCTTCATGGTCCTCAGAATAAACCAACCCTGCCAACACCTTGGTCTTGGAATCTTAGCTTCTAGAACTGTAAGAAAAAAATTTCTGCAGGTTATACCACCCACTCAGTGTTACCTTATTAGGGAAGTCTTAGAAAATTAATACAACTTCTATTACTGTTTTTATAACTTCATCCAATAATGGACATTTTTGTTCTTAGAGTACCAGATACTGATCTGATGATTTCCCATATATCAACCCATTTTATTACAACATAAATCCCATAAGTGCCATCATTATCTGTATTTTACAGAAAAAGCAAACATAGAAACACATAAGATAGGTAACTTGCTCATGTATTTAGAGATCTGAGGATGTAGGTTTGTACCCAAGCCATCCAACTTTAGAGTTCGCATTTTCAACATCCAGTATTCCATAATCTACCAGAAACAAAGTCCAATTGGGTCAAAGGACTTAAAACTCAAAAACTTGATGGTGTCTTCTGTTTTTCATGTGGGCTGATGGCCTCTCTTCCCTGTGGCCTTATATCTGTAGTACCCTTTTCTCTATAAATCACAGTCCTTGGAAAGTGACTTTGCCAAGTTAACCCAACCTTTAACATTTTTATTTTCGTTTTTGCACATATCCAAATGTAAAATTCACCATTCTCCCCATTAAATAAGTGGGCTTTGAGTACTGTTCTATGAAAGGACCCACTGCAACCCTGCCTTTAGAAATGGTTTACATATGCGGATCGGTACTGTTCCTCATTTCTTTTCCACACATCATGTTTTTGTTAACTTCAAAGTGGCACAGTCAATTTAAATTCTCTTTCAGGTTGAGAGCTGAACCTATTATTCACCATACACTGCTTATTTCTTTTTTTTTTTCTTTTTTTTTTCCTTTTCTTTCAGGACTGAAAATGCTAACAGACTTTACTTCAAAATATATGTATTATTAAGCTCCCCCCTGCATATAAAGTGGTGCTGAGTCTTGGACTAACTAAAGGAGACAACATTGCTTCTCTACAAGAACTGTAAATATGTGAGTGTCATATCTGCATCTACAATATAAAACATAGACCTACCCAAATTAGTGCAAATAGATTCACCTGTGCAGTGAAAGGTCAAGCGGGCCGTCTATGAAAGTGAATGCATTGTCGGTGGAATCACAGCTTTCTATTTTAAATGAAAGCTAAACTCTATTGATGCATAAGTTGTTTTGAAATGAGAATGTGCCCTTTTCTGTTTATTCCAGAGGCAGCAGTTTTATGGGTCTGCTGTAACACTATATTTTTTCAAGGGACAATTATGACCATAAAGGGAATTGTGTGGTAAAAGCTACAGAATCTGCCATTAGGCAAGAAGATGACCTTTCTACTCCACTGGCTTGCCAAATTTGAGCAGATTCTTAGCATTTGGAAGAGATTTATGGTCACTAAAGGAAGCCTAACTGCCAACCATAAGACTGAAAGTCCTTATTTCTTTAAAAAAAAATCTATATGCAAACAGTGACAACTCATGATTCATATTGGTTCAAGAACTCTCTTATTCAGTAGTACTTCTCCCCTGGGCATTGAGACTTGGAGTTTTTTTTTACCCTAGACTTAATTCCCTGCCCCTCCACTCAAGGCTATTTTCTCCTTCTAATCCCTTAGGAGTACATCCATTTAGTGGCAGCCTACATAAACTCTTGGAAAAGTGAGATTTACAAGAGCAGAATTTCCCAGGAGGAACCTCTACTTCAGACCAAAAGAATAAGCCTGGAAGTTTCTAAATCTGCTTACCAAGAAGCTCTTGGGGATGTATAATAAATAACTTAGTTCACCCTGATAACCAGGAAGAAAGATCTTAGGGGACCAGTCAGGTGACAGAAAGGCCCAGATTACGCATTCTTTTGGCCTGAAACAGACATCGATTATGTGGGCAAAAAACACAAGCTGATATCCTTGCTAATGGAAAAGATGAAAGGGCATGGAGAAAGACAGCATAATTAAGATCCCAATCAAAGTACATTCCTAAATACTAAAGAAATTATTCATTAAATATTAAAAATATCATTGATTAAAACAGGGGCACATAAAGATAATCTTGGAATGATAAATATTTTTGTAAGAATAACAATGCTGTAAGTTAAAAAGGACTGCCATTTATTAAAAATTAAGGTTCCAATGACTACTTTTACTTAAATAAAATATAAATAATTGTTTGCAGTACATTCATATTTATAAAGAGGTTACAAAAACTATTAAGAAAAAGACAAATAATTGAGTAAAACTAACAAAGGATATGACCAAGTGTCGTGGGTTGGAAATATCCCCATTTCAGATGCCCTCAAAAGGCGAAAGAAATTTAGACTCAGACACAGAGGGTGGAGAGTCATGTAAAAAAGGAGACAGAGGTTGGAGTTTACTGCCTAAGCCCAGTAATAGCTGGAGCTATCAGAAACACTGAAAGAAGGAAGTCTTGGGATCAGCGGTTAGTGTGATGGCTATGTCGCTGGACTCCCATGTAGTCAACCTCAGTTTGAGTTCCAGTCCTGGTGGCTTAAACTGACGACGGGCACGTGTGCGTGTGTGCTCAGGATCCCGAGAGGAGAATGGAAGAGAGAGGATTGCAGCATGGCCATCCCCCATGGGGGGTGATTTCTCCCTTTATGTCTCTCTGGAGAGCACATGCACACTGTAGCAAAAACCTCTCCAAAAAAAAAAAAAAAAAAGGAAGCCTTCCCCTATGGGATTCTGGACTCTAGGACCTTGCGAGAAAATACTTCTGTCATAAGTTCCCCAGTTCTGGTAATTTATGATCGCGCCTTCGGAAACAAATACACTAAGATATAGACATATAAATAAATACAACTGTACGATGAGCATGAAGGATCAACTGGACCAACTATTAGTGAATAAATGTCCATGTGTAATTTTACCTCTGTATATTCCATTTTCCACACAGCAGCTAGATTTTTTTAAAAATATTTAAAGAAGGTATATCAGATTATGGGGCCAAACTATGGTACAGTGGTAATACAACTAAACCCACATAGGAAAGAGTCTGGGTTCATAACCTATGACCTACCTGAATATGTGAGGCATGCATGCATTCATGATCTAGGCTGTCTGAGACTCAAGGGGACCCCATTGGGGTTGCCTGCTTCTCTCTCTTAGAAATAAATAAATAATATTTTTTAAAAAATGTACATCAGGGGGTCAGCAGGTGGTGTAGTGGTTAAGGTGCTGGACTCCCACAAGGCCAACCCCAGTATGAGGCCCAGACCCAGAGACTTGAAAAATCACACTGGGCATGTGTGCGTGCATGCCCAAAATTTCAGAAAGAGAAAGGAGGAAAAGGGATTGCAGTGTGGCCACTCCTCTGAGGGGTGACTACTCACTTTCTCTCCCTGTCTCTCTTGTGAGTGTGCGTGTACTATAGCAAAAATCTAATAAAAAAAATAAAAATTAAAAAAAATCAGATTATATCTATTGTTAGAAACCAACCAATATCAACTATGTCAGGATCCATTTGGTTAGAAGTAATAGGAAATCCAAATGTCAGGGGCTTAAACAAATAATGTTATATAACAAGGAACTAGAGGAAAATAGGACAGGGACTTGATGTCAGGAAGGATCCGGCTGCTTTAAATCCATGATCCTATCTTCAATTATTGGATTTATGATGCTATCCTACCTCTTCTCTCCTTATCCCACTCTTTTATTTCCTTATTTCCTCCCCCCAGTATTCTCTTTTCTACAACTTACGGGTCATCATAATTAAAACGCTAATTGCTCAAACTCCTCTCAAAATATTTCTTTCCATTTGTTGTTCTAATGGTTACATTTTTCTCTCTAAGAGACTTTGCTTCCTTTTCAGAGTTGTTCATAAATACCGACTGTATTTCTCTTGTGTTTCTCGTGCCTCTAGGCCTGGAGAGTTTGATGTGTCCTCTGGTGTACAGGAGGACTTCATGACCAATTTCCTCCCTTCTCCTTAAAATACCCTTTTGAAGTTCATGCCCTTGGACTATGCCTCTAGCGACCCTCCGTATTGCTGTCATTCACAGACTGTCACTATAACTCTTGGAAGATTTTAGCGACTGAATCATGCTCACTCTCTTCAGTGTCATTTCTGTCCTAATTATTGATAATGTCATTATCTATTGATATGATTGTTCACATCTTCTGGCCTCTCAGTTCCTTAATCTCTTCTCATCTGATAAGGTCATTTTTCTACCCTACTTTGGCCATTTTCTCCATGGTTTACTTCTCATACTTTGCCTTTGTTGATAATTACAACTCATTCTTAAATTCAATTTCAAGCATCTGTTCACTGAAAACCATCTCCTGTCATTGCAGTTTAGTGTTTCCTATCCATGGAACTACAGTTCATTTATTTTTTTTTCACTGTGCCTCAATTCTTCTCAATCTTTGACTTCCATACTCATCCAAATTTAACTTCCTGAGTATTCATTATGACATTCATTCAAATTCATGGCCCCTAATATCAAAACATCCTGTGTTCAAATAATCTTACCTTTCTTTGGTCTGTTTAGTGTCCCATATGTTAAAATGATCACACTTTTTTTATAATTCCTAACATGAACATTATTTTCACTTTCCCCATTTCATTGTTTCCTATTTTACTGTGACAATACAAGGCATCAAATGAGAACTTCCACATGCTTCTACCACTACATCCCAACTTGCCCGTGTCGATGCCTGGATACTAGTTAGAACGCATGAACTGTGTCCTCGCATAAAGCCATCATTTCCATTTGTGAACTAGATTTCTTTCACTTTAATTGCTCAAGAATATTATTCCAGTAATTTTCTCTTACTTGAATTAATACTGTTTCTCCAAAATAGATGATCTAATCTTCATAGATAAATATTATTATAGCATCTTCTATTATTAAGAAAATGAATACTCTCAATATGTCACCTGGTTCTCTCAAAACTATCCTATTTTTCTACCCTCTGTTCCAGAAAAATTTCTATCTCTAACTTCTTTAGCTCTCCTTTCTTTCTTTCTTAAGTCCACTCCAATCAGGCTTTTTTCTCTACTACGTCATGAAAACATGAAAATCTTTCTTGTCATTAATAAATCCACTGACTAATTATCAGCAGTCATATTACATAACCTATCAGCAGTATTTGATTCAATCACTCTCTCCTTGATGTATTTTTATTTTTCCTGGAGAGGTGTTTTGCTATAGGGCATGTGCGCTCGCCAGAGAGAGAGAGAGAGACAGAGAGACAGAAAGGGATAAATCACCACCCCCCGGGGGAGTGGCCACGCCACAATCCCTTCTCCTCCATTCTCCTCTCAGGATCTTGGGCACGCACACACACGCGCCTGGCGTGAGTTTTAAGCCACCGAGTCCAGGAAGCGAACCGCGGTGGACTACATGGGAGTCCAGCGACATAGCCATTATGCTAACTGCTGGTCTCTCCTTGATGTATTTTCATCACTTAACTCTCAGGCACAATGGTCTAAATACCCTTTTACTACCTTGCTACTTTTTCAATATCACTTGACAACTTTCCTCTTCTCCAGGAACTTTTAAAGAAAAACGGACTTTATTTTTTAGAGAAGTTTGGAGTTTATAGAAAAACTGATCAGGAAGTACACAGTTCCCTTTCCTCTATACATGAACAACCTTCTTTATAAAGTACATCCTGTACCAGAGTGATACATTTGTTACAACTGATCAATCTACATTGATACATTATAGTCACCCCAATCCCATAATTTACATTAGGATTCACTCCTTGTGTCATTGGTTCTATAGGTTTAAACAAATGTATAATAACATGCATTCCATTATTACAACATCATATAGAATAGATTTACTACCTTAAAAATTCCCTGTGTACCACCCATGCATCCCTTTTCCAATCCTTGGCAACAACTAATCTTTTTACTGTCTCAATAGTTTTGCTTTTTACAGAATGCAATTCAGTTAGAATGATACATAATGTCAGCTTTTCTGGTTCTCTTCTTTCACCTAGTAATATGCATTTAAATTTCTTATCTGTCTTCTGGTAGCTTGATAGCTTGTTTACTTTTAGTGCTAAATAATATTCCACTGTCTGGACAAATCTGTTTATCAGTTCATCTACTGAAGCACATTTTGTTGCCTGCAAGTTTTTTTTTTTTCCAATTGTGAATAAAGCTGCAATAGACATCCATTGCACCTTTTGTGAAGAAATACATTTTCAATTCATCTGGGCAAATGTCAAGGAACATAATTACTGGACTGCATGGTAAGAATACGTTTAGTTTTGTAGGAAACTACCAAACTCTTTTCAAAAGTGGATTTGCCATTTTGCATTCCCATCGGCATTTGGTGTTCTCAGTGTTCTGGATTTTGACCATTACAAAAAGGATGTGGTCTTATTTGGTTGTTACAACATTCATTTCTCTGATGACATATGATGTTGGACATTTTTATTTTAGCTCATAATTTATTAGGGCAAAGGATGTTCTGTTATCAACAGAAGGTGCAGACATCTGTAAAAGAAGAGTGAAAAAACTGAACAATACCTTACTAAAGAGCCTGTTAGCCTGGCTTTATTACAAAATCAGTAGCTCCATGCTTCTCGGTAGCCTTCAGTGTGTGTTATGAAACCACCACACAGACATTGGCACTCTCGTAGGTCCCTTCTCATTCTTTGCATTCTGTTGTAATTCTCTATGTATATTATTGACCCCCCTCCCATGAACTATTTTTACAATCTCTAAACTAGTCTCCGCTTCTGATCTGAAACCAATTAAAGTCATGCTCTTCATACACAAGTCTAATGTCCATCCAGAAAGGACTAACTAAAGTGTTTCATAAGGTGAGGATTAAATTATCTGGGAAATTCACATATCTAAATCACATTTATTTCACAGTGGTGCCATGTTGGTAACATTTAGTAGTAATTTCCATTTCTATCTCTAATCTCCATCACAAATGTCTTCTTAGGCTAATATTAAAATTAACTTGCATATCCTATTATATATTTATATATATACACATACACATACATGTGTATGTGTATATATGTAAGTGTATATATATATATATATATATATATATATATATATATTTACATTTAATCACATCTTTACAGTGTACAACATTTCTTTTTCCAGCCCAAATAAATTTTTCCATATTTTATTGACTCACAATTATATATTAAAATAAAAACAGGGAGAAAGCTAGAATCTAGTTACAAGTGCCCTGTAATTTTCTTCTGAAACATTTTTAAAAATTAATTAATTAATTTACATTCATTCCCTGAATATTGTCACAGCAGACAAAATGTGATTTCCTATCCAGAATATTCTGCATAGTGGCTTAATCATACATGTTAATGTCAATAGTTTTCCATTTCCATTTCTATATATACATTTATCCCCTATTTCTCACTCTCTGGCATTTACCACCCTCCTCCCACAGTATCTCAGGTGTCTACAGTTGTTATCCATTCCTTATTTCTCCCACATTTTATTGATTCACAAAATTTCTTAAATAATCTAATCACTTTCAATAGCAAGTTCAGCTGGTATATACATATCGGCAAATACATGTCTTGACTTTAGGCGTGAAACTCTAAGTAGAATAAATATACTATAAGGTAGCACCTAGCTGATGCTATATAGCTTACTACGGTCATTAAATAGAGTTTTTTAAGTATATATTTTTTTAATTTCAAGAAAAGCAGTTTTAGCTTTAATAAATCAAAGAAATGCTAAGGAAATTTGCTTAAAGCTGAAATCAATAAAACAGGTTAGGATTCTGTTCAAATAGTAGGAACATGAACCTATTGGCAGCTCAAGACAGGACAAAAATCCTTAAAACAGGAAAACAAAGCCTAGAAGAAAATTAGCAATGTTTTAGTCAAACATCATAAAATACTATTTCATGAGTCAGTCTCATGTATTTAATCTATCTTATGTTGTGGTTTGATCTTCCTGATTAAATTCTCGGATATAACATTCAACTCCAGACGTGTCCCTACGATTAAGTTCGCCATTTTCTTAGTTTCTGAACTCTTATTTCTGTGAATCTGTATTCAATTTTCCTGGTAGTACTCCCTTGAGGACTTCTTGGAGATCTGGTCTGCTGTTGGTAAATTCTTTCAGGTTTTCTTTATCTGAGAATGTTCTTGTCTTTTCTTCCCATACAAAGGATAATCTTGCTGGGCACAGCATTCTTGGTTGAAATTCCTTTTCCCTTAATACTTTGAATATATTTTCCCATTCTTTCCTTGCTCACGTTGTTTCTGATGAGAGGTCTGCTGTTAGCCTGATGGGATATCCTTTATAGGCAACTTGGTGTTTCTCTCTTGCCCATCTTAGTATCTTGTCTTTGTGGCTTTGGTCAATCTGACTATGATGTGTCTTGGAGAAGATCTTCTTGGGTTGATTCTATTTGGGGTCCTTTGTATTTCTTGGGATTGGATCTTTAAATGCCTCTCTAGGATTGGAATGATTTTTTTCAGGATTTCATGGAATAGATTATCAATGCCCTTATGAGTCTCCACATTCTGGGATACTACTTATCCAGATGTCTGGATATTAGATGGTATCTAGTATTCATTGTATATCATTCTCATTTTGCAGGGCAATTTACTCAGTCTTCACGATGGATTTTTCTAGACCAACAATTCTATCTTCTGCATCTGAGATTTGATTTTCTGTATGATCTGGTCTGCTTTTAGTACTTTCAAAGGAGATTTTGACTTCCTGTATTATAGCCTTCATTTCTAAAAGGTCCATTTGATTCTTTTTTATAGCATATATTTCGTCTTTTAGATCTTGCAAGAATTTTCTCACCTCTTGGAACTCGTCAGCTCCTTTCTCCTGCCTCTTCTGGAGTTCATTGTCTCTCTTCTCTTCCATCTCTGTAAACTTTGTCACTATGAATACTCTAAATTCTTAATCAGACATTTCCATAAGTTTTATTGTACTGTCTTAGGATGAAGAAGAATTACTCTTTTCCCTTGGAAAGAGGTATTTTCTTGCTTTCCTGTATTTCTTGTGACCCTTTGGTGATTTCTAGTCATCTGATGGGGGGTGTGTTTTCTCCTAATTCTTGAAGTTCAATCTGAGCATTCAGAGGTGTGCAGAAGGAGGTGATCTGCAATCTCTCTTCTGTTATGTTTTCACTCTTTGTGCATCAGATTCAGTGGAAATAGAGGAATATTCTGACCCAAATTATTTTCAGATGTTTGGATCCTATTCACTTGGACCCGTCTAGACACTTAGTGCATAGAGGCCACTAGAAATGAATCTGGAGGAGGAAGTCTCAGCAGAAAACCTTCATTTTTGGCCAAGGAAAGTAATATTTCACAGTTCAAGTTTGGTATCCATCTCAGGATGGGCCTGGGGGTGTGCCTTTCCCACTAAAAATGAATATGAAGGGGGAAGTCTGATGCTGAACATTTTTCCTATGTTATTTCCCCATTATACATATTTTATTATGAAGGCCTTTTTAGATTTTTGTCCCTTTTTTTAATCAGGTTGTTAGTATTCCTGTTGAATTTTAAGAGAACTTGGCTGTTTTTTTAACAGTACTTTATCAGAATTTTTTTTACAAATATGTTTTCACAGCCTATGGTTTTTCTTCTCATTCTCGTTAAAGTGTTTTTCATAAATGATAAGTTTTTAATTTTAATGAACTACAACTTATCAATTTTTTTATTCATGAACCATGCCATTAGTATTATCTGAAAAGTCATCATCATATCCAAGGCCACTTAGATTGTCTTCTATGGTATCATCTAGGAGTTTTATGGTTTTGCATTTTATATTTAACTTAATTATCCATTTTGAGGTACTTTTTCTGTAGGGCAAAAAGTCTGTGCCCAGATAGATTCTATTTTTTGCATGTTAATGTCCAGTATTTCTAGCACTTCTTGTCAAAGAAGATTATCTTTCCTCCATTGTACTGTCTGCTCTTTTGTTACCATCAATTGACTGTATTTGTTTTGTGTAGTTTTGGGGCTCCATCTTCTATTTCACTGATCAATTCATCTTTTCTCTTTCTTCTTCTCCTCCTCCTCCTCCTCCTGTTCATCCTCCTCCTCCTTCTCCTTCTTCTCCTTCTTCTTCTATTTGCCAAGGGGCACTCACCAAACAGAAATAGAGAGAGAAAGAAAGTGAAAAACTATCTCCATGGGAGCATGGTAACTGCAGTTCCTTCTCCATTTCTCCCTTTTGAGATTGTGATCATGAATGTAAATTCATACAGCATGTACTTTTCAAGACCTCATGACTCAAACCACATCATTAGTCATGTGGGCTCTAGCCGCCTTAATCACCAGACCATCAACCGGCCAATCAATTCCTTTATTCTTTTACCAATGCCACACTTTCTTAACTGTCATAGCTGTCCTTTTTTTTTTAAGAGTTTTTTTATTTTTTGGAGGTTTTTGCTTTAGGGCATGTATGAAGAGAGACAGAGACAGTGAGAGGGCAAGTGAGAAATCCCCCTCGCAGGAAGAATGCCACACCACAATCCTCTCTCCTCCATTCTCCTCCTGGGATCTTGGGCATACAGGTACATGTGCCTAGGTTGATTTTCAAGCCACCTGGTCCGGGACTCAAACTACAGCTATCCATGTGGGAGTCCAGTGTTGTAATCTCTACACTATTTGCTGGTGCCATATAGTAAATCTTGAAGTTGGGTAGCACTAGCCCTCTAACCTTGTTCTTCAATATCGTGTTGTCTGTTTCAGGTCTTTTGCATTTCCTTATAAACTCCATGGATTTTTTCATAGTCCATGACTCTGTTCTTTGTCTCCTTTTAATTTCTACAGGAATCTTTCAATGATGGTATTCAGACCTTTAATTTCAAATGCCATCTAAATGTTAACAACTACACAATTTATAATTTTAAAAAGATTTTTCTTCTGAACACAAGTCTAGTATTTCGATTGCTTTACTGGACATCTCAAGTTGACTGTGCAATTATTGCCAAGAAAAATCCCTGTTGAGAAAACCCTGTCTAGCTGTGATTGCTTCCAGAAAAAAAGGAAGCAGTAGTTCTCGAAACTAAACTGCAGTACCTATTCAAACCAGAAGAGTCCCTAGTTGATGATGATGTACAGAATGAAAAAGTGAGATGCCAACTGGAAAAGGTGCTACATGGTAAGGAAGACAATATGAGTACACTCCAAGATTCTCCTAGTGCAAACTGTGCAGTGTGCAAACCATGTTGTATGCTAAAGAATAGGGCTTCAATCCCCGTAAAAATAACTACCTGACTTCCATTCAAGGAGATAGTGCCTTTAGAGCAATAGCTTCCCATTCTTCCATTGTATAAAGAATAAAATAATTCTCTGTTAAATATTCTCTGTTCTTGTCAGTTACTTGTTCTCAACTAATCAACATAAATGGCACCAGACAAAACAGGATATCTTGGGTCCCAACTCATGATGGTCAGACATTCAAATACTTCATATCATAAACATTTCCAAAACTGAATACTTCACCTACCATCAAAAACATGCTCAACTGTGCAATTCTCAACAAAAGGGGTGATAACTCAATTTTCAGAACAACAAATATTTATTGAGTAAACAGTATTTTATGGTCTTTTTTTTCTTTTCTTTTTAGCTTTCTTTAAGATAATGGCTTCAAGATAGGTCCAGTCTTTTGGTGCAGTTGGTAGTAAACTGAACTGCAATGCTGGAGAGCCTGACCAAGGGATTTGTATCACTCTCTTCATATTGGCCTTAAAACATGCTGGACACAGGGCCAGCCCGTGGCGTGGTGGTTAAGGCAGCTAGATCCCATATAGCTGACTGAATAGTCCAAGTCTCAGACCCAGCAGCTTGACCAACACACTGGGCATGTTTACAGGTGTGCCCAAAATTCTGAAAGGAGAAATGGAGGAGAAAGGATTGTGGCATTACCATCTTCCATGGAGGAGGAGGGCCCTTTCTCACTTCTTCACTTTCTTTCTTTCATTCTTCAGAAAGTACACACACACTGTGGCAAAATTTAAAAGATAAAAACAAACAAACAAACAAAAAGCAAAATAAAACAGCTGGCCACATGTATGCCTGGCCAAGACCCTGACAAGCTAGAGGCTGGAGAAAAGGGGTAATACTATGATGAGGACCTGTCACAGTGCTTCTCTCTCTCTCTTGCTCTCTTCGTTACATACACACCTCTGTGTGAGCATACACTCTATCTTATGGAATAAATAAACCTTTGAAATAAAAAGATAGCTACTCTAGTGTCAGGCATCATCAGCAGAGTATTGAAAGGCAAGAAACAGTGGTAGAAAAAAGTTCATAATCCAAAACTTGCTTTTTATCAGAGAGAAAAACATTTACAAGGTGTCCCTTCTCATCTGACATCTCTTATTTTCTTTCATTGGCTAGACTAGTATGCAGTGCATCTATCTGGGTTACTGTTACTTATTTAGACCAATTAGGATTCATCTTTTGGTTCCAGGCATCTTTTCTATTATATCATTTAATCCCTACTTCTTCAATAGACCAGTTATAAGAATTGGATCTCAATGATGTTTATGTCATCTTACATATTTGTTTGCCATAGCCACAGTGTTTTTCTTAAACCAAATTTGTTCCTCAATAAGACATTTCTATTACCATTTCTCTTTTCCTGATTGCCCTTCTTCCTTTTTAAAATGTGAATAGCTCCTTTTTTAATTTTTTAACTGTCAGTTGAAACATCACCTTCAAATAGTCATTTCAAGTCTATCCAAACTAATCACCCAACTATTGACTGACGATTGTGTAACCTTATTTTAGTTTCCCACAAAGTTATTACCACTCTCTGACATGTTAAGTAGTTTATATTTCTAGTTCTGTCACTCCATTCTAATTCAATTCTGGAAATAGGATGCAAATTCCTTGAGAGTAGTATTCTCATATTGTTTACAGTCCATCTAGAGGATATATATATATATATATATATATATATATATATATATATATATATATATATATATATATATATATATATATATATATATATATATATATATATATATATATATATATATAAAATCAGTCATATAATAGGTTCTTCTTAGGTCCAATCATCGTGGCAAAGGCAATAGGGGTCCATCTGTGCAATGCTAGATACCAAGTTGATAGGTTTACTCCAGAATACTGGCTGCGCCAATGATCCTGCTGTCTGCAAAACCTGAGAGTGGGGATGACTATAGTATGAAGCCCTGTCAAGTGTTTCTATTTTTTTCTCTTTTCTTCTCTCTCTCTCTAAATAAACTTAAAGTCCTGCTTAATAGTCAAACAAAAATATGCCTAAACAGTAAGATGCAATTTCTTACCTAAGATATGGGCAAACTTTTTAAATGTCAACATCTAGTATTAACAAGTATGTAAAGAAATAGGAAGCATGTGCTTTGGTTGGCTATACAAATTGATACAGTATGTTTAGAGGGTAATAAAAACAAAGGTTTTTAACACTTTTAATTTGTAAGAGTACTTCTGAAGAATAGTTTTGAGAATAAATTATTTTACTTTTTTAATTATAGAAGGTATGCATGGTCACCAGAGAGAAAGAAAGAAAGTATACCCCAATGGATCCTATTTCCACAATGATCTATTTTCTTTAATTCCTCCTTCCCATCAGAATCGTGGGCATGCTCACTAATGTGCCTGGTGTGTTTTTCAAGATGCCAGGCCCAGAATTCAAAGAGTCATCAATCATGTGGAATTTGGCGGCCCTCTACACACAGAATTTTAAACACTGCACTACTAGACCAGGACAAGAAGAGACTGGTTCTAACTTAACAAAATTTTCTAATGTATATTTTAAATCATATGCATTACTTGTATATTTATACTAATAAATACACTTGACATTAAAAAAAAAACATAATTTCAATGAGACTGAAAAAGTATAAAATCCATCGTTAAGAGAGAACAAGTACTGGGACCAGGAGGTAGCATAGTGGTCAAGTGCTGGACTCCCACATAGCCAAAAAGCAGCATGAGCTCCAGACCTGGCAGTTTGAAAATCACACTAGACATGTGTGCATGCGTATGTCCCCAAAATCCCAGGAGGAGAGAGGGAAAAAAGGGATTGTGGCATTGCTATCCTCCTGAGAGGTGATTTATCACTTTCCTCCTTGCTGTCTCTCTTTGTCTCTCTCCCACAAGTACAAGTGCCCTGTGACAAAAACCAAAACCAAAAAACCAAAACCAAACAAACAATAGAGTAAGTAGTGTGAGTTTGATTGTGGTAAAGTCTCAAAAGCAACAATGCACCATTTCAACTTAAAACAGGTACCAGGTGATTTGTTAATGAAAGAAGAATTTAGATCCTTTAATCTAGAAAGTGCAATTCATGTTTGTCCCAATAAGTGAAATAAAAAAATACTAGGATATTTTAAAATTTTTTGTTTAAAACTGGAATTAAAGTGAAGTTTATTTTGGTGCAGAGAAAATATTTTTGAGATTCATACATAATTACTTAATATACTTTTCCATGAACTTTTTGAAGACTCTGCTTACCTAGTAATGGAAGCCATTTACTGAGAAATGGGTAAAATGCTGACATTTAGAGCTACTGACATAGGCAAAAAGTCCACAGTATTCAATGTAATGGAAATATGATAGACCTTAGCAAGAGTAAGCAATACAGATGCCACCCAAGGAATGGATTTCAATTCCTAGGCCACATTTAGCAACTAAAATGTAATAAAATATAAATCAGATGGACTATATTTTGGCAGATTTTCAATGATCAATCAAAATTTTCATTGAAATTTGAGAGAAAAAGAAAAACCATCCATTTTTCACCTATAAACAAAGTAAATACAAAAACAAACATGCTGATGAGACAAAAAATCACAATAAATATTTCTTATCTTAGTTATTATTATGTTGCTTACAGAAATACTGAAACTGGGTGAATTTAAGAGTATAAGAGTTTATTTTATTCATGATTCTGGCCATGTGGAAAGTTTAAAGGCATTACAGAATAGCGGAGGGATCTTTAGCAGAGTGGCTATCTATAAACTTTTGCTTGCTCTGGTTTCCTTTCTCTTCTCATAAATACACTAGAACTCAGTCATAGGATCCCTGCCCTTTTGACCTTATCACACCCAAAAGTCCCACTCTGGGACAGCATGAGTGATTACGTTTTTACTTAACACCTTTACAATACAATGGAGTCTCAACACAGGAGTTTTTTTGGGGCCATTCAAATTATAACACCAGTATCTTTAGGATTAAAAGCATAGGTACTCTGAAGTAAAACTGGAATTATTGTATTGTACAATACTGTTATCTCTGCCGAGCACAACGGCTGGTATACAGTGAATGCACAATTCTGAATCAACAAATTAACTCTAGTTATGGGCTAAACTGTATAATATCCTATATAAATATAGATACAAAAATTCCATATTATATATTAAGAAACAAATTTTTAGCAAATTGAATTAATTAAGTCTACCATGACCAAGTGGAGTTTATACAAGGAATGGAAGTTTTGTTCAGCATTGAAAAATCAATTTAATTCACCATATTAACAGATGAAAGAAGAAAAATTATATGATCACTTCAATAAATGCATAAAAACACTTGAGAAAATCCAGCATTCATTTATGATAACAGATTTCAGCAATATAAGAATTAAAAGAGACTTCTTTAGCTTGATTCATGGCATTTAAAACAAATCAACAGCCAATATCATATTGAATAGTGAAACAAAGAATGTTTCTCCTAAGACCAGGAACAAGTCAAGGATTTCTTCTTTCACCTCTCATTTTTGACATCTAAAATGCTGACAAAAGATATGTACACATACTTTTCAAGAGGATATATGATGACAAAGAAGCACATGAATAGATGCCTAGCATCATCAGTCACTAGGAAATGCAAATTAGACTCTCAAAGAAACACTAGTACACATATATTAAACCAGTTAAAATAAAGAATAAATCCAGTAACACCAAGTCCTTGTGAGGATGTAGAGTAGCTGAAATGCTCACTCATTGCTGTGGGAATAAAAATTACAGTTACTTTTCCAAACATTTGGCTAATTTCTTATAAATTAAACTTATATTTAACTACAAAACCATCAAGATTTTGCAAATATCTTTTGTGGCTTTATTATAATTACTCCAAACTGGAAATAACCTTAATTTCTTATCATATGGTAATGGGTAACACATAAAATGAAATACTGCTCAACAAAAAGGGATCAAATACCCCTCATGCAGCAGCTTGGATGAACCTCAAATATATTACAATAAGTAGGAGAAACCAGACCCAAAAGGCTACATACTGTATAATTCAATTTACATGACATACTGAAAAAAAGGGAAAATTACAGGGACAGAAATCAGTGCCAGCCGGGGACAAAGGTGGAGGAAGAAGAGACCATTGAATGGTATCAATTGGTAAACTGGGCCAGCTTGTGGAGTGCTGGTTAAGGCAGGAGTATTGTATATGGCTGACTGAGTGGTATAAATTCCAGATGCAGCAGCTTGGAAAACATAAGAGGTGTGTGTGTGTGTGTGTGTGTGTGTGTGTGTGTGTGTGTGACCAAAATCCCAACAGGAGGGAGAAATGGAAGAGAGGGGATTGTGGTGTAACCATTCTCCATGGGGATATCTCTTTCTCTCTCCCCTGCCTCTCCACTTTCTCCTGTCTCTCTGGAAAGCACATACACCCTGTGGCTTTACAAACAAAGGTAACTTCTGGTAATGATAGAAATGTACTATGTCTTAGTTGTGGTGGTAGAGACAAAACTACATGTATTTGTCAAAATTCAAAAACTACATACATCCAAAAAGGGTGAATTATACTTGTTGAAAATTATACTATTGATAGTTATCTATTGTTGCCTAACAGAGTATCCCAAACTTAGTGGTTTACAATAATGAACATTTATTATCTCACGATTTCTGTGAGTCAGAAATCCAAGCTTGGTGAGGCTGGGTGCCTCTGGCTCAGTGTTTCTCAGAGGTGGCCATCAAGTTGTGGTCTGGAGTGACGGTCATCTCAGTTTCAAAGAGGAAGAAAATAACTTACAAGCTTACTCAGTGGCAGATAGCAAACTCAGTTCACCACTGCCTATTGACCAGAGGCCTTCCTCAATTCTTTGTCAGAGGGGTCTCTCCATAGAACCCTCTGGAAAAGTGATGGAGAGAAAGCAGCCCAGGACAGAAGCTACGGGTTTTTTTTAGCTTAATCTTATAAGTGGCAACCAATCACTTTTAGCATAGTCATTTCATTGGAGGTGAGTCACCATCTCCACATCCTTTATTAGGAGAGGATAGTACATAAAGAGATAAATACTAGGAAACAGATCACTGGCATTTCATCACTGGGCAGCCTTAAGTCCGCCTCCAGCATAAATTATACCTCAGTAAGCTTGATTTTATAAAAGGAGAGGGCTAGAAATAGGACTGAATTAAAAATATACATGCTTAAAGGCAGCTAAGGCAAGGAGATTAAAATTAGACTAGAATATGTTAACAACATAAGCCTAAGACTCGCACCTATGACAAGGGAGATGTCTCTGTAAAGAAGGCCAGTTAACTGAGGAGATGGTGGGGAAGATGAGATGAGGAGAGCATTCTTATACATACATCAGCGTTTAAAAGCAAGACCTAAAGCAAGTAATGAAGAGAGTGGTCTCAAGACTTGGAAAAACAGAAGCCAGTTGCTAATACTGACCTCTCTGGGAAGAGCTTCAGTCCAATGAAAAAGCAAAAAAATGGCTGTAAAAATCACATGATTAACTTAGGAGTTAGCAAATTTTGAGTCACCAAGCCCCATCTATAAGATTTGTAAAATTTATTATGAGGTCTCAATTCCCTCGGGACTGGCATGTGATAGGGACAGGAAGTGGGCAGATCATTATAGAGAACTGATTTGACAGCAATTTATGTGAAGAAACCCTTAAACTGTTCAGCTGCCCACACATTCAATATGTGCCAATGGTGAAATTAATTTGTCTGAGAGGCCAGTTCAATATTAGGCTGTGTTGAAAAATTACCATGACTAATCAACTGATATTCCCAGGAACCTTTATGATTTAGATCATATCAGAATTAAATTATCTGGGACACATTTCTCCTGTCAGTGAGATCAAGTTTTAATATTTAAATAACCAAAATTTTTATTGGGGAATTAAAATTTGAAATAAAAAATAAGTAAAGAGATTTTTAAGAAAATATACACATATACATCACAAAATATGTAAATTAATTTTGTCAATATATTTTAATCTATTTATTGCACTTAATGCATGTGTTATTTGCATGCTGTGGTGATCAGTGAATAAGTAGGAAAATTTTAAATTATTTATAACATTAAAAAAGAAATTTAATGAAATTATTAGCCACTATGATCTCTCATCAAATAGAACTACTGAATAATTTTTAAGAAAATATACACATATACATCACAAAATATGTAAATTAATTTTGTCAATATATTTTAATCTATTTATTGCACTTAATGCATGTGTTATAATAATATAAGTTGTATTCACATATAAGTAGGAAAATTTAAAATGTTTTGTCCCAGTGCCAAATAAACCAGAGATTCTTCCTTAGGGTAGTGAATGATGTTCAGGGAAAAGTTAAAAATTCATTTGGCAGATTGAAAAAGGCTAAAGACTTCAATAGGAAGCAATTACACTGGCCTTCATTAAAGGCTGGAATGAATATTTGAAGTTGAAAAGGGAGCACATGATTTGTTTCTCATATATAAAGTAATGGGCTAGAATTCTTATTTACTGAAAAGTTTCCCTTTGTGTGTGTCTATTTAAATATGCCATTAACTTGGATGCCTTCTAATTGGTGATTTCTTTGAGAAGAATTTAATTTTTATATCTGTTTTCAATGAGAATTGGAACCATTTGTCTCTGGAAAGCCTTTCAGCCACTCTTGTTATCCTTATTTTATTTTTATTTTTATTTTTAAATGACATAGAGTGCATGTGCTCACCATAGAAAGAGAAAGAGCAAAGTAGAGAGATACTTAGGAAGCACCCTCTCAGCAGGGCGGGTCACGTCACAATCTTTCCTCCATTTCTCCATCCTCTCAGGATTTGGGGTGTAGACACACATGCACCCAGGGTGTTTTTCAAGCTTCGAGTTGGGGTTTGAGCCACAGTTATCCCTGTGTGATCCACTTTTCTATGCATAGGACTAAATCATCCTGCTACAGGTCTGGTTCTATCCCTGCTTTAGAACATAAAGTTCTGTAATGTTTATCAGCTTCTAGAAGAAAGCATGCTACATGGTAGATATTGAATATTAAATTCAGACTTGGGTGATACCCTGATTATCTTCTCTATCCTTTTACTCTGGCAATAGGTTTTCTCTATTCTTTAACTCTGGCAATAGGTATTCTTGTTGATATATATGATTTTGTCTTGTGTTATACATTAGATCTTTTTTTTTTCCCCAAGGAAACAACCTCTAAAGCAAACTCTACTCTAAAAGATCAAAACACATGATTATTCACAAAGTCAACCTGACTTCTCAAACCATCTGGAAAAAAAAAAAAAAAAAGGATGGGGAAACACTTAAAATGATTTTTCTGAAGTTACAAAAATTCCATAAAGAAGAGGGCTAAACAAATGTGCATGAAGACAGTTATAAAACAGAGTTTCAGGACAAGCAGATGGCATAATGGTTACATTGTTAGACTCCTACATGGCTGACCCCAGTTCGAGTCCTGAGTCCAGTGACTTGAAACTCAGGCTGGGTGTGTGTGTGTGTGTGTGTGTGTGTGTGCCAAAAATCCCAAAAATCCCAAGAGGAGAATGGAGGAGAAGGAACTGCAGCATGACCATGCCCCCTAGGGGGATAATTTCTTGTTTCCTGTCTCTCTGGCAAGCACATGCCCCCTATAACAAAAATCTCACTTTAATAAACAATTAAACAAATAAAATAAAATAGAACTTCTTTTTTTTTTTTTGAGAGGTTTTTGCTATAGGGCGCGTGCCCTCGCCAGACTGACACAGAGAGACAGAGAGACAGAAAGCAATGAATCACCCCCTAGGGGGGATGGCCACACCGCAATCCCTTCTCCTCTATTCTCCTCTCGGGATCTTGGGCACACACGCACACGCGCCAGGCGTGAGTTCTAAGCCACCGGGTCCGGGATGCGAACCGCGGTTGACTACATGGGAGTCCAGCAACATAGCCATTACGCTAACTGCTGGTCCCAAAATAGAACTTCTTGAAACAGAAAAGTTTAAGGAGAAATTTAATGAGGAGTCTGCCATGAGAGCTGAGATCTAGTGATTTCAGAGATAAGGCAATGAAGATGTTCTGCTCAGAATTTATCCTGGTAGAGCACCTGGAGAAAAACACAATGCCAAAGAGTTTGCAAACCACATCCTCCTGTGCACTTCTGATGGCTCAGATTGATATTCTGAAAATCAGGAAGAAATGAATTACCCATCAGATGACTAGAAATCACCACAGGGGCACAAGCAATAGGCAAAACCAAGAAAATACCTCACCCCCAAGGGAAAAGAATAACTTCTCTTCATACACAGACAGTACAAGGGAACTCATGGAAATGTGTGATAGTTTAGAGTATTCATAGTGACAAAACTAACAGAGATGGAAGAGAAAAGAGACAATGAATACCAGAAGAAAAAATGCAATGAGTTCACAGAGGTGAGGAAGTTCTTGAGAAAGCTGAAAGAGGAAATACACACCATAAAAGAGAATCGAATGGAAATGTTGGCAGTAAAGGCTATAATATAGGAGGTGAAAACCTCCTCTGAAAATATTAAAAGCAGATTAGACCATACAGAAAATTGAATCTCAGATGTAAAAGACAGAATTGCTGGACTAGTAAAATCCACCATGAAGACTGAGAAAATAGCCTCCCAAAATGAGAATAGTATATGAGAAACACTAGATGCCATTAAATGTCTAAACATCTGGATAATCAGTATCCCAGAAGGTGAAGAAACAAATAAGGGCATTGACAATCTATTCCATGAAATCCTGGAAGAAAATTTCTCAACCCTAGAGAGGAATTCAAAGATCCAGACACAAGAAATACAAAAGACCCAGAATTGAATCAACCCAAGATCTTCTCTAAGATACATTATAGCCAGAATGACTAAAACCATAGACAAAGATAAGATATTCAGACTGGCAAGAGAGAAAGGTCAAGTTACTTACAAAGGATATTCCATCAGGCTAACAGCAGATCTCTCATCAGAAACAATGTGAGCAAGGAAAGAATGGGAAAATATATTCAAAGTGTTGAGTGAAAAACAGTTTTAACCAAGAATACTATATCCAGCAAGATTATCCTTCATATGAGAAAAGAAGACAAGAACATTCTCAGATAAACGAAACCTGAAAGAATTTACCAATACCAGACCAGTTCTCCAAGAAGTTCTGAAGGGACTGCTATTCCAGGAAAACTAAACTCAGACACACCAAAATAAGAGTTCTAAAACAGTTAAGAAAATCGTCAGCTTAACAGTAGGGATAAATCCAGAGTTGAAGATTATCTTCCAGAATTTAAATGGAAAGATCAGACCACAACAGAAGATAAAGTACATGAGTTTGAACTGGTGAAATAAAATTTTATGACTTTTCACTAAAACATTACTGACCTCCTATGCTTTGTTTTCCAGTGTTAAGGAGTCTTGTCTTTTGAGTTGTGGACAGGCCCATGTATTTACTATTCAAACAGAATCCTAACCTGTTTCCTGGCTTTACATATTAAGCAAAGTTCTCTTAACATTTTTTATTTTGATTTATTCAAAATAAAACTGCCTTTCTTGAAATTAAAAAACATATTTAAAAAATAAAATAAAAAAAAAGAAAAATCAACACTCTTCCCAAACACCACCCCTACCTCTGTCAAGACATAATCAGAATTTGCTGTGATTTCTTTCCAGTATGGTCTAAATGTGAACAAAAGTGTATCTACACACAAAGATATACAATTGCTTACATAAAAGGATCATACTATAATAAATAAGATGTTCTGCAACATGCTTATTGCCCTTAATATCACATATAACCCAATACATATTGATGAACCTCATTTTCTGTTTAACGGGTGCTAATTCTTTCACTCAGTAAGAAATTCTGAAGGGAGTGCTACCCAGGAAAACTAAAGTCAGACACACAGAAATAAGAGTTCTAAAACAACGTAGAAAATGGCCACCTTAGTCGTAGGGACAAGTCCAGAGTTGAACGTTATCTTACAGAATTTAAACAAAGATCAAACCACAACAGAAGATAAAGTACATGAGTTTAAACTGTTTAAATAGAATTTTATGATGTTTGACTAAAACATTACTGATCTTCTATGCTTTGTTTTCCAGTGTTAAGGAGTTTTGTCTTCTATCGAGTTGTGGACAGGTCCATGTACCTACTATGTGAACACAATCTTAACCCATTTCCTGGCTTTAAGTCTTAAGCAAAGTTCTCTTAACATTTTTATTTTGCTTTATTAAAGCTAAAGCTGCCTTTATTAAAATTTAAAAATGTATTTAAAAATAGTTATTTAGTAATCACAATAAGCTATATAGCCTCAGCTAAGTGCTATTTTATAGTATATTCATTCTACTCACCAAGTTCCATGTCTAAAGTCAACTTTTGTTCACAGATCTGTATATATCACCCATACTTACTATTGAAAGTATTTAGATTAATTAAAGTATTTTGTGAATCAATACAATGTGGGAAAGAATAAAGGAATGGAAAGCAACTGCAGATACCAGAGACAGTGTGGGAGGTGAATGGGAAGTGGCAGAGGGTGGGAAATAAGGGGGGATACACACAGACACACACACACACACACACACACACACAAGATATACAGGAAACAAGAAACGGAAAATTATTTGTTGATGATAACACGTATGATTAAGCCACTTTGCAGTGTATTCTACCTGGAAAATTGTATTTTGCATGCTGTGGTGATCAGTGAAAGTATGTAAAATAAATAAATTAATAAAAATTTAAAAAAAGAAATTTAATGAAATTATTAGCCACTATGATCTCTCATCAAATAGAACTACTGAATATACAGTTTTCAATAAATGTACAGAAATTAGAACCAAGAAACTGTGGTTTGAAAAATTAGATAGCTGATGATATGTTTAGTTCAGAACATTAATGAAAAAGAATTTAAATAATTTGGTATCCATAAGGATAAGATATTAATGAAAAGAACATCCATCTACTTTTGGCCAGAGTCAATGCATACAAATGTTACATAGGTGTGCATGGTTCAACTACAGTGTAAACCCTGTACACTTAAATGTAACTGATAGATAACTATTATCCAAACAGAGTGGCTTACATGTGGCATTTCATTTAATCTTTATAATTCCACAAACGAGATGTTACAATCTCCATTTTACATATAAGGAAATTGAGGCATAAAAACACTAAATGGTATCACCCAGATCATACAGGTGCTAAACAGTGGAGATGAAATTAAAATCAACATCTGTCTGACTCCTTTACTGAATACTCTTTCTTTTTAATATCTCTATCTGAAATACAACCATAAAATTAATTCAGTTACTTAGATCTGTATTTATTGGATAAATAGAATTTCTTAATCCAATTCCATTTCTACAAAAATATCCTAAGGAGTTAATCATAACTGTAAATAAAAGCTTAGGTAAAATGATGTTCATCATGATATTGCCTTTAAAAGTAAACCAGCAATATCCACTTAAAAATTAATAACACTAGGACCAGCCGGTGATGTGGTCAACTGAGGTTTGAGTCCAGAGCCTAGCAGCTTGCTTTTGCACTTTCTCTCTTTCTTTCATTCTCTCTTTCTCTGGTGAGTTGCACGCTCTATAGCAAATTTTAAAAATATGATAAAAATAAATAAAATTAAATAAAGAAATGAGCACACTGAAATTCTAAAATAGGTAAATAATTAAAAGCATTATCAAATACAAGGGTATTCTTAAATATTAGTGATGTGGAAAATGTTTACTATATAATCTTAAATGTTTAAAAGTATTAAGAAATTTACGAAACATACTACAGTGAACATATAACTTAAATGCCTTTTTCCCTCTCTACTGCATTCATAAAATTCTATTCAGTATCTTAGATTTTTAAAATGTCACTGTCTAATTCTACAGTTCATCAGGCCCCAGTTCAATGTGGTAGAATTGTAGAGAGAGGCCATTCTGAACAAACACAGTGACCTTCAGACATATGCTCAGTTAATGAGTTTCATTTGCATAGCGATGGAAGCTTTAACATACAAACATGCTAACTACCCATACTGCAAAGTAGTATCTAAGGAAGCTATGTGTTATTCAGATTTAGCCCAAAAAGATCAGAAGAAACCAAATTGTGCCAGTGGTTTTTGCATTATCAGCCAATTAGTATCTGAAAACAACTGGGTTTGCATTCCCTCTTCCCCTGTTTTCTGCCCTATACAATAATAAACCTGAGCCTGGGTTAGGGTCACAACTTTCTCTGTCAGAGAAGTCCAGTTCACCCAGTTACCACTTTTCTATACTTATATGTCTATTTGTGTTTCATTTTTTTATTTATTTTTAAACCACAGATCCTGCCCCCCCCCAAAAAAAAATAATGCATTCAGCTGAGCAGGTCTCGGCATAGAATATGTCCCTCTTCTCTACTGAAAGATGATTTTAATAACAGAAGAAACAAATATTAAAACAATTTCATGAAGGAACCATCCACTGAGCAACACTGAGGAATTATCAGAAAATGTAAAAGATGTTGCACTGGATTAATCATAGAACCTAGAATATCAAAGAACATGTAGTCCCACCAGGCAAATGGAGTGACTTTTTTTTTTTAATCAAATGCATTGCCCTAGAAAAACTGGACCCAAGACCTAGATGTATCACTGCAAGATGGAGTAGGAGTAAGCCAAGGAGTCAGCAAGGACATTCTCTCAAGACAGACTAGAATTCCACATGCCTTGTTTTTACATTTGTTCCCAATGGACAGTGTAAAATTAACTCTTGAAATAATGTGATTATATTATTTGATGGATTCAAATATAGATTTTACAACCAGCGAAAGAGATGGAGTTTCATCAAATAATTCCAGTTGCCATGACAAATGAGGAGCTCCCACATGCATACATACAGGTGTCCTCATAACCTCTGAAAGGAAAAATCCATTGGATTACAAGTTTCCACCCAAATTCTTAGTACAGTCAGAATTATTATTCCTGGCAGAAGAATTATAATGATGATCAGAAGTGAAAATCACACAAACTTACAGTTGAACTTATAAATAGTAACGTTAAGACCAAATTTATTGATGTAAATGAGAAAGGTGTTTTAATGGAAAAGATGTCCCAGAAAAAAAATTTACACTAAAAGAATTCTCAGAAATATTTTAAACATTGACAGTACAAAGGATAAAATATTAAAAGCTGATAAAAACTTAGAAGTCTAATACCCTAACGAGTCCAGTCCACCCAGAAAATGCTCAAACTCATTAATCATTATGGAAACGCAAATTAGAGCCATATTGAGTTATGACCTCATACAGGTTAGAGTTGGTATTATTGACACAGGAACGTGGGGTTGGCAGGGGTGATTGGTTGGTGGCCGCATTTACTATTAACCCTATATTCGCTTTTTTCTAATTTTTGCATGTCTTATCTATACTATGATTTGGGGCCTAAATTAAGAGAGACCTGCTAACTTGGAACGTATCTGAAATCCACTTCTTAGAATGTATCTAAAATCCACTGAGAATTTAATAGGTTATACAGAACACTGTAGTGGGGGGACCAAGGGAAAGA
>NW_006159750.1:2616557-2627869 GCF_000334495.1 Tupaia belangeri chinensis
TTAAGAAGATGTCCCTAAAGGACTGACCAATAAACAATTTTCTATTTCTATCAGAAGAATGAAGAGGAAAATTGGCCTGACAAGGTCAATATTATGTGATCCTCTCAACAAAGTCAATTTAATTTATATCATAAGTATGCTGAAGATGAAGGAGTCCTAATTATTTTAAAGGAAAGTTTAGCAGAGACCTTGGAACCTATAGAGAAAGGATCTGTTTATTTTTGGCTAGACCTGTATGAAAGAGGAGAAAGACTCTGTGGGCTTGAGGGTGAGAGAGCAGGGGAACTCCTTCTGACACTCAGTTGAGCAGTGGGGGAGAATTTTCAACCTCAGAGCCTTCCAGCACCCCAGGGAGTGCCCCTGGTCAGATGCCTTTAGTTGCTCAGAGACATTCAGTTTCTCCCTCTCAACAGTTAGAGTCCCTAGTCCCAGAACCTTGTAGGCCAGCAGAGTAAAGGGCAGTTTAACTTTTTTTTAATGCACCATGACAAGTTTCTGAACATGTATTACTCTCTTGTTAGTGGATAAGATAAAAAGTCTGAAGAAAAGGAAAGAAAGAAACCTGTCCAGTCACCCAGCTGGGCTCTGGGGGATGGCTTTAAATTCTCAGGGTCTTTAGGATACACCAGAGAGTAACCTTGGCATGCACCATTAATTGTCCCAGGAAACATTCACCTTTCCCGCAACGGTTAAGATTCCACAAATGGAAACTGAGTCACAAAACAGTCAAAGTTCTCAACATTTTGATAATGCTGAGGGATTGACTATTTCCTGACCAGCCTCACATCAGTCTTATAGACTAGCATTCACCCTAAAGGTATTTACATGACTGTCCGATGCCCAATAATTTCATCTGATAGAGGTAGTTTCTAGGGACGAGACTGTCCCCCCACCAAAAAAAAAAAAAAAAAAAAAAAGGATAGCAAGTCCTCATTACTTACTATTCTGACACGAAGAAAGGGAGTCTAGATGTTTCCCAGCCAATGCACCAAAATATAACACAGGAACATGGGAGCGCAGGGGTGATAGGGCCCACACTCGCAGTGAGGTACAGGTTTTTGTCCCATGCTCAGGAAGAATCAGAGTCATGGACATGAGGAGTAGGTATAGCAAAACAGGGAGTTTATTAGTGAAGTGGGGAATTAATTCACAAAATGGGGAGTTTATTGAAGGAGAGAGATGGAAAAATAGAGCTCCCAAAAAGGGAGGGGTCCCAAAAAATGGGTTGCCAAGGAAGAATTGTGGTGAGGGGTAAAAGGGTCAGGAAAGAATTTGACTGGACTATACATACATTTCCCTCCTAGTGGGTAGGGACACATGCTAAATGGGTCCAATTATTTTCCTAATTTTAAAGTGGGTACCAAGGTTAAAAATTTTTTGTCTTGGGACCAGCAGTTAGCGTAATGGCCATGTCGCTGGACTACCACGTAGTCGACTGCGGTTCGCATCCCAGACCCAGTGGCTTAAAATTCACGCCGGGTGCATGTGCATGCGTACTCAAGATCCCAAGAGGAGAATGGAGAAGAAGGGATTGGGGTGTGGCCATCTCCCCTGGGGAGTGATTTCTCGCTTTCTGTCTCTCTGTCTCTCTCTGTCTGTCTGGCGAGCACACGCGCCCTATAGCAAAAACCTCTCCCAAAACAATTTTTTTTGTCTTAAAATTTTAGGTCATAAAAACCATTATCTTATCTTCTTTCTAAAAAGATCCTTTAGTGTAAGTCTAAGTCATACTACCTAAGTCAATCACTGAGCCACCACTGCCTCCATCTTAAAATTGAACTATTCTATAATTCCAATTTGGGCCTATACCGTAACTATATTTTTGAGTCCCTGTCTCCTACCTAATTATCAAAAACACAAAAGATTAGTGCTGGAGATGATGTATAAAAAAGGGAAACCTTGTACACTGTTAGTGGAAAGGTAAATTAGTACTGACATTATGGAAAACAGTATGAGTTACCTCAAAAAATTGAAAATACAACTATTATATGATCCAGAAATCTCACTACTAAATATCTGAGGGGACTTCAAAGAGTTTGAGGAAAAAACTGAATTAAAATGAGTTTATTTTGAGACCAGGAGATAGTGTAATAGTTACATCGCTGGACTCCCGCATAGTCGACCACGGTTCTAGTCCTGGATTCATTGGCTTAAACTCATGCTAGATGCGTGTGTCTGTGCTCCCAAAATCCCAACAGTAGAAGAAAGGAGAAGGGATTGCACTATGGCCATCACCCTTGAGGGGTGATGTCTTACTTTCTGTCTCCTGTTTCTCTCTGTTTCTCCAGTGAGCACACACATGCCTTATAGCAAAAATCTCTCTTAAAAAAAAAGTTCATTTTGATATAAAAATATTTTTTTCTTCTAGAGGTTTTTTGCGCACTTTTTTTCTTAGAGGTATGTATGCACTCATTTAGGAGGAGACAGACAGAGAGAGACAGCGAGAAGCAAAATGAGAAATCAGCCCCTAGGAGGGTTGCCACACCATCACACCACAATCCCTTCTCCTCCATTCTCCTCTGGGATCTTGGGTATGCACACACACATTCCTGGAGTGATTTTTCAAGCCACTGGGTCTGAGACTCGAACTGCAATCAGCTGTCAGGAAGTCCAATGTCTTACCATTATGCTACATGCTGGACCCTATATAAAAACCTTTGCAATCTATATTCAGTTTTTTTATAATATGCACTTTCCAAAAATTTCTTGAAGACCCCCTTGTATATCCAAAGAAAGTGAAATTAGTATATTGAAAAATACCAGTACTCTCATTAATTAAAGCATTATTCATAATAGCTAAGACATGGAATCAAACTCTGTCCATCAGTGGATGTATGAATATGGTATGCAATCATAATAAAGTACAATTTAGTCCTAAAAAGAAAGGAAATCTTGTCATTCAGGACCACATGGATGAACCTGGAGAACATTTTATATATATATATATATATACACACACACACACACACACACACACACATTTTTAGGCTCACTAAATTTATTTTAAAAGTCATAAAATGTTTCTTGCAGAAGACCATTACATTCCACACGATGCTCTGAACATATGCCATGGACATGTGGATTATTGCTACTTCTTCTCAATGTCCCACTCCCTAAATGTTACAGTGACCACAAAGCAAGGTGTTCACAATAATAACATAGGGGGATTTTTTTTTTTCTCTCTCTCTTTTTTTTTTTACTTGAGAGGTTTTCGCTATAGGGCTCATGCACTCGCCAGACAGTCAGAGATAGACATCACTCCCCAGGGAGGATGGTCACACCGCAATCCTTTCTCCTCCATTCTCCTCTCGGGATCTTGGGCACACACGCACATGCGCCCGGCATGAGTTTTAAGCCACCGGGTCCGGGATGCGAACCGCGGTCGACTACGTCAGAGTCCAGCGACATAGCCGTTACGCTAACTGCTGGTTCCTGGGGTTTTTTTCTTTTTAACCACCAACAATGTGGAGGATATTATTAAATGACACAAGCCAAGCACAGAAAGACACATACTGCCTGATCTCACAAGTGGAATCCAAAAATTTTGAACACATAAAAGCAGGAGTGATAGGTGGTTTCCACTGGCTGGAAGTGGGGGTGGATGGGAAGAATGGGAAGTTATTGGTCAAAGAACACAAAATATTAGTTGGTCAGAAGAGAATAAATTCAAGAGATTAATTGAACAATATGGTGACTATCGTCAATAACAACTTGAATACTGCTGAGAGATTTTAAGTATTCTCCCCCACAAAATAAATAAACAAATGCAATTGAATATATGTTAATTAGCTTGACTTACCTCTTCAAACATATACATGCAGCAAAACATTATTTTGTAACATAAATATATACAATTTTTGTATAGTATGACATAAATCACAGATTACAAAGGAGAGGATTATAACAATTCACAAAGACAGAAAAGGTGCTTGCTTTATATCTTAAGTTATATGACAAAAGACAAGCACAACTCAACCTACTCTTAGTTTTTTTTTTTTAGAAAAATATAAAATACTAATTCTCAGTGTACTAGATAAATATTAGTTTTACTATTTTTATCTCTTTTTACAATGGACAGTGAGGGAATTTTTAATATTTTGAAAGAAAAATTTTAAAATTACACAGAACTGTTCTCCAGGTGGCCTTGGGCTAACCCAGTTCTCCTCCATTTCTTGTCTATTGTTCTCAAAAATAACTGCAGAATATGCAGGAAATGCAGCGTCCTGAGACAAGAAAAAAACTGCCTAAAACAGCCATGGCATTATCCTTGTCCCACCTTGGGAATATAACATAGCTTGGGCAAGAGAGAACCTGCCTGGGATGATGTGTGCCTCTTCAGGTAGTCACATGTGCCTGAGATAACCTGAGGCAGGCTGCCTTTTGGGGTTCCTCAGCTATGGTTCAAGTAGGGCTTGCACAGTGAAGACTTTCATCTAACCCAGACAGCTTTCTTGAAACTAGTGGAACTGGGTTAAAATTAACTCTAGGCTGCTTTTGCCTCTCAATGTGTCTGTAAAGTTGTATGCATATAACTCTATACATATGAGTGTGTTCTGTCTCACTGGACTTGGACATGTCGGTAATTTCTTCAAAGCTGATGCATATAACTCTTTACATATGAGTGTGTTCTGTCTCACTAAACTCAGATATGTTGGTAACTAGAGCACAGTGGAACCTGCATCACACATAAAACAGTTATACTTTTTACCATTAAGATCATTTTTCAATTTAAATGATCATTTTTATTTTCACCACAGTACAAATTGAAGACTATTGTACATTTGTGATTTGGTTGCATTTTCTGCATAATAAGTTCAGAGGTAATTTTTTAGCACCTGCGATGCTTTTACTGTTTCCTGTTTATTTTATCTCTCTACAAAACTCTCCTCAGAAGGGGTTACTTCCATTATTAGAGAATTACTGCCCAATTTTCAGTCTCATACTCAAATTCTAGGAGAGAAAAAGAAAAATTAAGATACAAAGAAGGAAAGTTTCTCTCGAATCTTTGATATTTTCATATCTTTGTGAGAAATACATATGACAACATATAAAAAGATATGCTGATGCCAACTCATACCAATGAACAAGAGGAGATTAATAGTATTTCTTTCTAACTTTGCACACAATGACATGATCTTAATAGGTTGAAATTGGCCATGGCCACAGCATCTACATGATGGAATTGGAGAAGCTACAAAGCAAACTTTTTTACTTCCAAAGACCCAGTTGTTAAATATTTACTGAAACACTACTGGCCCAAGCTGTAAGGAAGATATAAACACAATTTTTTTTTTAAAGCAGTGCATTGCTGTCCAATATTCTGTTGGCAAAGAAGAGAAGGATAAAATGGTAGAAAATGAGCAATAATTAACACAGGTAAGAAATTTCTACACAAGGAATGAGTTAAAGAACAAATAATATTTACGATAAAGTTAATCAGCTGAAAGATATCTATTTTTCTTACAGTGTAGCACAAAATATAAAGTAGTGTATAATTAAAAAGAAAATTTAGGACATGCAGCATAGATCTGAAAGATCCAATATCTAAATAGTGCAAGTATTTTAAAAACATACAGAGCAGAAATAATGGAAGAGGAAAAACGATTAAATACTTAATGTAGACAATTTTCCCTTAGAGCGCACATGACTAGGATAGATCTTCGTTAAATGTGAGACATAAAAAGATAAAAACAAATTCCTGTCATATTCAGGGTAAGGAAAACAAGCTACATATACTTGATTGAGAAATAGACCAAAATGTTCCATATTTGCTAAAGAATGGAAAATAGAAATGCTTATTAACTACAGATAGAAGTAAAAATGAGGGAACTTTTGCGAAGGTTGTAATTCTTTGAGTGATCACTTGATTATCCAGATATCTGTACTTCATAAATACTGGCAAAGATCCAAGGACATAGGAAAAAGAAATGCCACAGCCAATATATTCCAAATATCTACACTCTATGGCAGAAATAAAGACATGCAGATATAATAACTAGGAGGGCAAGTGCAGATACCAGATACCTAATAGGAGAAGGAGGACAGTAGGGAGAGGAACAGACGGGCTCAGGAAAAAAAAAAATTAACAGACGCAAGAATGTAAAGTTATCTGTTGAAAACGATATATATGATATTATCTTTGACTTATATGCACTGCATACTTTGAAAAACTATATTGGATAATGTAAAGACATACAATGATTAAAAGTAAATTTTAAAAAAAATCTCCACACCACATACAATAGCAAAAATTCGAGCCAGTCTAGAAGATTTTAACCTAAGAATAATTAAATAAATTTTAATATTTGTATGTTATAGAAATCATGTAGACAATTAAAATAAGACATATCTAAATGTATAGATATAGAAGGAGTCTGCTATATATTGCTAAATGAGAAAAAAGTTTCTAAAACAATAAATAGAGCTTGTATATATGAAAGTGTAAAAGATATATAAGAAATCCTTAATAGCAATTGATCCTAGATAGGAAATGGGGGGGGCAGAAAAAACGGAGATGGTAAAAGTGAGAAATGGCCACACTGCAATCCATTCTCCTCCATTCTCCTCTTGGGATCTTGGACATGCACGCACACCGCGGTGGACTACATGGGAGTCCAGCAACGTAGTCATTACCCCAACTACTGATCCCCGAAAACTCCTGTTTTTATATATTTGTTTAATATTTTATTTCCTGACAAGTTACAGATTCTTCTGTTGTAATTTTTAAGCTATGCTAAAATATATTAATTAATAAAAACTACATTATCAAGTGTAAGAATAGACCAAAATTTCTAAGAATAAAAAAAAGCAATAATAAAAGGCTTTTGCTGTACCAAAAATGAAAATAATTTATATGGTTTTACAAATAAAATAAGGTAAAATAAGTTCAAAGCTCCATCACCAAAGAGGAAGTTGGAATCCATTAGAAGTCCTTGGGGCCAGCAGATGGTATGTTGGTTAAGGGCACTGGACTATCAACTGGTTCACTGTAGTTTAAGTCCCAGACCTGGCAGCTTGTTTTCTCATTTTCTCTCTCTCTTTCTCTCTCTCTCTCTGTCTCTCTCTCTCTGTCCCTCTCTTGTCAAATTGAAAATAAATAAAGTTAAGGGAACAGCAGTTAGTGTAATGGTTATGTCACTGGACTCCCATGTAGTTGACCATGGTTCGAGTCCCAGATCCGGTGGCTTAAACTCATGCTGGGTGCGTGTGCGTGCATGTCCAAGATCCTGTGAGAAGAATAGAGGAGAAGGGATTGTGGCATGGACTATCACCCCTGGGGGGTGATTTCTCGCTTTCTGTTGCTCCGTCTCTCGCTCTGTCTCTCTCTGTCCTTCTGGCGAGCGCATGCGCCCTATATCAAAACCTCTCCAATAAATAAAGTTAAATAAAATAATTCTTAAAAAAAAGTATCCATCATAGAAACTCAAATATATAATAAAATTACAATTCTAACTAATAGATAAAGTATTCCTTGGTTTTAGTAAATCTTTCTTGTATAAAAAATAAATAATAGCTGAAATTTTAATTTTATTAAAAATGAAACCACAGATTAACCAAAGTTTGTTATTCTTATTTTTAGGCAGAAATAATGATGTTTAATAAAATTAATTATAGGTGCTTAGGGTTCTGCATTCCCACATGGATGACCATGGTTCAATTCCTGGACCCAGTGACTTGAAAATCATGCCAGATTAGTGTGCATATGTGCCCAAATTCCCAGGAGGAGAATAGAGCAGAAGAGATTGCAACATGACCATCCCCTTGGAGGTGATTTTTTACTTTCAATTTCACTGTCTTTCTTTTTCCTCTTCAGTAAGTACTCATATCCTATGACAAAAATCTTAACAAATAAATAAATTTAACTACATAAAGACTAAAACAAACCTATAAAATGGCTTTTTCAATCAAAAAAGGATGAGAGGCATAGAAGGGCCATTCCTCAACACAATAAAAGCTAACTATGAAAAACCATAGCTGGGACCAGCAGTTAGCGTAATGGCTATGTCGCTGGACTCCCGTGTAGTCGACAGCAGTTTGAGTCCCGGACCCGGTGGCTTGAACTCACGCCGGGCACGTGTGCGTGCGTGCCCAAGATCCTGAGAGGAGAGTGGAGGAGAAGGGATTGCGGCGTGGCCATCCCCCCTGGGGGGTGATTTCTCGCTTTCTGTCTCTCTGTCTCTCTCTGTCTGTCTGGGGCACGTTCCCTATACCAAAAAAAATTTCTCCAAAAAAAAAAAAATAGCTAACATCATCTTGAATGGTAAAAGCTGGTACAAGACAAGGATGCCCACTTTCTCCACTCCTTTTCAATACAATACTGGAAGTTCTTGCCAATGCAATCAGAGAAAAGAATAAAGTAAAAACCATTCAAATAGGAAATGAAAAGGTGAAATTATCTCCATATGCATGATTGTATACATAGAAGACCCAACGGTATCCACAAAAAAATTCCTAGAAGAAATAAATAAATACAATAAGATTGCCGGATACAAAAGCAACATACAGAAATCTATAGCATTTCTATATATGAACAGCAGGCAGACTGAGATAGAACTGAAGAAGAAAGTAATTCCATTTACCATAGCCACAAAAAGTGTAAGATACCTAGGAATAAATCTAACCAAAGAAGTTAAAGACATCCACAAGGAAAACTATGAGAAACTAAAAAAAAAAAAAAAATTGAAAATGACACAGAAGAGTGGAAGGACAGTCCATGTTCCTGGATTAGAAAAATTAATATAATCAAAATGGCAATTCTACCCAAATTAATCTACATATTTAACACAATCCAAATCAAAGTACCAGAGACATTCTTCACAGATCTAGAAAAGACCATTATAGAATTTTTCTGGAATCATAAAAGACCCCATATTGCCAAAGCAAACCTGCTCAAGAAGAGTGGAGTGGGCAGCATCTCACTCTCTGACCTCAAAAAATACTGTAAAGCTGTTATAACCAAAAAAACATGGTATTGGCCCAAAAACAGACATGTGAACCAATGTAACAGGATAGAGACCCCAGAATTAAACCCCAAAACATATAATCAAATGACTTTTGACAAAGGATACCAGTCAATCCAGTGGTAAAAGGAAAACTTCTTTAGCAAATGGTGCCAGAAAAACTGGATATCCACCTGCAGAAAGACAAATGTGAATCCTTACCTTTCTCCATTGACAAAAAATCAAAAATGGATCAAAGATCTTGGGACCAGCAGTTAGTGTAATGGCTATGTCGCTGGACTCCCACGTAGTCAACCGCCGTTTGAGTCCCGGACCTGGTGGCTTAAAACTCACGCCGGGCACGTGTGCGTGCGTGCCCAAGATCCCGAGAGGAGAGTGGAGGAGAAGGGATTGCGGCATGGCCATCCCCCCTTGGGGGTGATTTCTCACTTTCTGTCTCTCTGTCTCTCTCTGTCTTTCTGGCGAGTGCACACGCCCTATAGCAAAAACCTCTCCAAAAAAAAAAAGATCTTAAACTAAGACATCAAACTATAAAACTACTGCTGGAAAACACTAGGGAAACTAGGAGACACTGGGGAAGGCAAAGACTTTTTTTTTTTTTTTCTTTTGGAGAGGTTTTTGCTATAGGGCGTGTGCACTCGCCAGAAAGACACCCCCGGGGGGATGGCCATGCTGCAATCCCCTCTCCTCCATTCTCCTCTATGGATCTTGGGAACATAGGAACACGTGCCCGGCGAGAGTCTAAGCCTCCGGGTCCAGGACTCAAAACACGGTCGACCACATGGGAGTCCAGTGACATAGCCATTATGCTAATTGCTGGTCCCAAGACTTCTTAAATAAGACCCCCATATCACAGTCAATAATCACTAAAATAGACAAGTTGGGGTTATATCAGATAAAGAAGTTTCTGCATGGCAAAAGACACAGTAATTAGTATGAATCAAAGCCCTCAGAATGGGAGAATATTTTTATAAACTATGCTTCAGATAAGGGACTGATAACCAGAATACACAGAGAACTAAACTAGCTTATCCGAAAAAAAAAAAAAAAAAAAAAAAGCATATGATGGGAAAAAGCTGAATAACCAACTTTCTAAAGAAGACATACAAATAGCCAAAAAGTATATGAAGGAAGGCTCACATCCCTCATTATAAGGGAGATGCAGATCAAAACCACAATGAGATACCACCTAACCACAGTCAAAATGACTAAGATAAAAGAAAAAAGAAAAAAAGATAAGTTCTGGCAGGGATATGGTGAAAGGGGAACTCTCCTGCACTGCTGGTGGGAATGTAAATTGGTCCAGCCACTGTGGAGAAAAATATGGAGATTCCTCACAGATCTACAAATAGAACTACTATATGATCCAGCAATCTCACTCCTTGGTATCTATCCAAAGGACAGAAGAACACTTAGTCAGAAAAGTGCTTGCACATCTATGTTTATTGTGGCATTATTCACAATTACTAAGACATGGAACCAACCCAAATGTCCACAAACTGAAGAATAGATACGTGACACATATACTCTATGGAATACTACTCAGCCATAAAAAACAAGACCTTCGCTTTTGACAGAAAGTGGATGAATATGAAGATTTACTACTGAGTGAAGCAAGTCAAGCTATGAAGGAGAGACATTGTTTGTCTCCACTTAATATACACCAACTGTCCACACTCTATGGCCCAAACTGAAAGACTAGAGTATATAGAAACATAGAAAATAGTTATAGATACTATTTGACAGTAAAGTATTGGATACAGTGTGGGAAGAGGATGAGAGAAGGAGGAGAGTCCAAGGAAAGACAATAAGGAGAAAAATAGAGAGGCAACACATTTATGGGACAAAGAAATGGGTTATTATCCATTGATGATAATGTGTATAGTATCCCCAACTGAACTGGGGAGAAATGTATTCATGTTGAAACATTCACTTTACAAACTAAGTGATGTTTGTGATTGAATGTATAAAAGAAATTAAAATAAAATAAAATATATATTTTTTAAAAAAATAATTTCAAGCACAGGGAACTACAGATTTAAAGGTACAAAGGCCTGAGGTGCAGGATGTTTGGAGTTTTGTTTTATTTTGTTTTTAGATTTTTGCAATAGGGTGCATAATTTCCCAGAGAGATAGAGATATAGAAAGCAGGAAATCACCCTGGGAGGATGGCCATGCTGCAAACCCTTCTCCTCCATTCTCCTCTCAGAACCTTGGGCATGCATGCACATGCACCCGGTGTGGGTGTTAAGCTGCCAGGTCTGGGACTCAAATCATCATTAACTATGTGGGAGTCCAGTGATATAACCATTATGCCATCCATTGGCTAACCTTGGAGTGTTTTAGGAGCAG
>NW_006159750.1:2627886-2684015 GCF_000334495.1 Tupaia belangeri chinensis
GAAAGAGTGGCCAGAATTAAACCCACTGGTCATAGCATTTGTGGGCATTTTTTCATTCTCTATACTTGAAATACATTTATGGTTTGGATTTTTACCATTAGCATGAACCGTTTTTTACCACAGAAAACAGCAAAAATATGTAATTTGGCATGGTGAAAATAATATTTCTTTTTTTTTCCTTTTTTTTGCTATGGGATGGGTGCTCTTGCTAAAGAAATAGAGAGAGGAAAAAGTGTCATCCACATGGAATGGTCACACTGCAATCTGTTTTTTTCTAGGAATTTGGGGCATACATGCACTCATATGCACCCAGTGTGTTTTCAAGCCACCAAGTCCAGCTGCTTTAACCACCAGGGCATGGAGCCAGCCCATTACTCTTTTTGTAATTACGAATGTGTATAACACTATTTCATTTCTTAAAAATATGATCATACTTTTTAAGCAAATGTCAAAGCCATCTATTTATTTAGGCACTCATGGGAGGGCTTAAAAATAAATGTGTATGTTGACAGGTCAGCTGGTGGTTTGATGGTTAAGGTGCTGAATTCCCACATGGCTAACTATGGTTCAAGTCCCAGACCCAGGAGCTTGAAAATCATGCTGGGTGAGTGTGCACATATGACAAAAATCCCAAGAGGAGAATTGGAGAAGGAATTGCCATTACTCCCTACTCCTAGGGAGTAATTTCTCACTTTCTCTGTGTCTCTCCAGAAAGCATGTGTACACTTTGGAAAAAAACTAGTATATAAATAAATAAATTAAAAAGTAAAAAATGTGTGTGTGTTAATACTTCTCTTTGGGACTACTACCTTAATACTTTGCCCTTAATACTTTGCTTCTACCCTCTAACAGTGTTTGATTAGAAATCATTTTTAACTTTAAATGACTTTTTTTAAATTGGCATTTCCTTCATGTGCCAAAAATAATGAGCATATATTTTAAAAGTGGAAAATGAATTTGATAAAATATTTTGCTTGGCTAGAAATGTTTTCGGTAGTTCATTAACTGCAAAATAATTCTCCACTGAATGCCAGAGATCCTGTGCAAGATGTTGCCTAGGGCTAAATAATACGTGTTCACCTTTTAATCACACTGACAGAGGGAAACTGGAAAGCAAGTCCACCAGTATTCAACATGCAGCCTTTATTCTAATGGAGGGAACTGAAGCATGAATAGTACAAAGTATCAGATAATTCAAAAAATGTTTATGGCTTTGTTGGCTAAGTATAGGTTGACTATATAGGCATTTCTAATAATTTTAGGATTCACACCCATTCAAATAATGAAACCACATTGTTTAAACCTGATGCAAGTTGACAGTCTCTCTTATTCTTCTTGTCTATTTCTGCCTAATCCTCAAGCGAGTGATTGACAGCATCCCTTCCTTCCCAGGCTATATACTATTCATGATTTTCAAGAGCCATGGCTTAAAAAATAATGACTTTCCTGAGCTCCATCTTTACAGTCAGGATAGTTCACAGCATTAACCACATGTGATAGACGCTGGATATTGTTTACTGAACTGTTTTACCAGTCTCTGGCTTCACAAGTCCCTATAAGCAAGTTGAGGGCAAGAAATACTATTAAGTTTTCATCCTGAGCAACTAGCAGTTGCTAGTTCTTGGTAGATAATACTTAAATGTCTAATATTTGTTTATTGAAATAAAATGAATCCTAGACCATAGTACTTTATACTTCATAGTGAAACAAAAGAGAAATCGGCAATTTTATTAGATAGCAATTTTCTTCCTATTTATTTCTGATTATCCAATAGGCCACTTAAAAGGGCACCAAAGAGGCAGAATAATACCTGAAATGTATTTCTTTTATTAGTGAGTACCATTACAATAAAATTTGTGTTTTCAGTATTATATCATCTTCATTTTAAATATATATATATATATATAATATATATATATATATTATATATATAGTGTGTGTGTGAATTTAAAGCATTAAAAAGTAGTTACACTGAAATATTATTAATTATTTTGAATTAAAATGGGCCTTGTTTCTTTTATTTTTATACATTCAATCACTGAATATCATTATACCTTGCAAAATGAATTTTCTCAGCATGAATAACTGTATATTAGTCCTGTTAAAGATATTATCATATACATTATCACTAACAGATAACTTTCCATTTCTGTGTTTCTTGTTCGTTGTTTGATTTTGACACTATTCCATAAACTTAAAATATTTGGCTTGGTTTTTGTTGGAGGGGAGGAGTATAGAGAACTATATTAGAGATTTACTAGCATCAACTGGATTACCTATTCTAAATACTCCTTCCACCCACCCCCACCCTTAATTCTATGAAAATTACTAATTCTAGAGTATGAGAAACAAATAGTGAGAAGTGAATATTTAAAGTAAATTTTCGGCACTGCTAATAATAATACATTTTACAAAGCATTGTACAGAATATGCTTGTTCTCTTTTCTTTTTTCCTATCTACAGTCCATTTAAACACCACAACTTAATGTGGTATTCTGGGTAAGAATCAATGGCAACCTTCAGAATTATCTCTATAAATTTCTTTTTATTCTCTGAAATTATCATCTCTGTAAAAAAGTTCAAGGTAGTGATATGTGCAACAATCAATAGACTTTGGCTTCAATGTTGAGATCTGTTTTCTTCCAAAACTCTTTGCAAATACAAGGACATTAGCCCTCCTGGAAAATGGCGTGTCTCTCTTTGCATGGTGGTATACGTTTTTTACCTTTCTTCAATGGGTTATTGTTTTTTTTACATATCTCAGACAGCTGTTTCTGAATGTCACTGTAGTGGGTGGAAAATATTAAAGTCCCTATCCTTTTATCAGGAACTTGCACTTCATATTTGAAGACAACAGAAAAATCTTCATCCAGGCAAAAGTCAGGAAGCTCCTATAACTGCCTGTATAATACATACTCCTGCACTGACCACAGCAGCTCTGGAGTTTACTCTTTAAACACCGCTTTCACAGATCAGATAGACTACCCAATGACATCTAATAAAGTAGCAATTTAAGTCTGTTTACTCCACCCCAGAACCTCATTCATCACCTGCTGGAAATTTAAGGTTTTAAAATTATTCTGTATCATAGTCTTTAGCAATATTCTATTTTGACACACTTCAATATAGTTTTGTGGGTGGTTGCATCATAGTAGGAGCTGAAGCATAAGAAAAAGTTCATTAAATAATCATTTCGCACTTTAGAATATGCACCTAATAAAAGTGTTGAAAATTTAAACTATTCCAGGGAAACTGTTCATAGAGGCCATTTGAAATATGATTTGAGCAATTACAGAAATATATTTGTCAAATGTAGACAACCCAATCTTTGTATTTCATGCAAAATTACTTTAAACTTTGACTTCATTTATTCGTCTTCATAGCTGAAGTTCTAACATTTCATTTCTGTTGCAAACTTACCACTATTTACTTTTGTCTCTTCTAAATTCTGTATTTTTATCAAAAACCAACTTTATAGCAAACATTAGGTAACTATTAGACTGTAAATGTATCAAATGAAATAGTTAAGTGAACTAAGTTCCTAGACTGGATTTTCTTTTTTAGTTGATTAATTTGACTAGTTAACAATATTGATTAAGTCACTTCACACACATATACCTAGACGTTTTTCCATTCCATCAGTAAAGTTAATACATGTTAAAGAATGTCTGGTAAAGGTAGTTCATTAAGTTTATTAATGTTGTTAGCAACAAAAAACTGACATTAAAATCTACCCAACTTTTTATAACTATTAGGGAAGAATCTCTGTGTAGCCTCTTTTACATAATACCTAGAGAACAATGAGTACTTGTGCTCTGGAGGAAGTTTTAACAGATTTTATTTGTTTTACTTTGTTTTGTTTGTTTTCTTTTAAAAGCATTACTCCAAATTTCTTGGTATATGGTATTCAAATTTTCTGGGCATTATGTGAGAAAATTAGCATAAAGCATAAACATTCAACTGGGAAGAAAATGGCTAGGATGAAATTTCTCTTCTTTTTTAGAGAGAGGAGACTAAATAGGTGATCTGGCCTGGTTCCAAGCCCAGCATGCGGTAAATATAAACACACAGTGGAAAAATGATTGTGCTGAGTGGTGTGTGTGTATACATGTGTGTATAAGCGGTGTCATGAAAAAAGCCAGAAAGGAAGCTCTTGAGAAGCTGGCAACTGGCAGTGATTAAGTGATCTTCGAAACTTGAAAGGAAATATGTCTGGGTTATAACTGTAGTACCAGGAAAGGCCATCTAAGACACACAGTTCAGAATTAAACAAAAGCATTTTAGGGGGATTGTCTAACTTTTACTGGTATTACCAGGACCTCTGGTTTATTTTGCAGCAGCACCAATGTGGCAGCATGTTTTGGAATAGCCATCATCTGGTTGATAGTGCAGATCCTTCAAATTCTGTGTTAAATTTCTATATTCTGACTTTAGGAATAAAATGAAAGCAAGTGGATCATGTGGAAAGTTTCTCTTATGCCAAACGTAGGTTTTGGTGAAGGTTACCAATGTGATCTGTCAGCAGTAAATTGTCCAAAGATTCATATTTTGATGTTTGGTCTCCAATGTAATGACATTGGAAGATGGTGATACCTAGTGGGTAGTGATTGAATCATGGAGGAATTGGCTTCATAAATGGGTTAATGTTATTGAGAGAAGCAGAGTAAGTTCTAGCTCTTCTGAAAAGAGCTTAGTTCCCCAAGAGTGAGTTGTTATGTGAGGAAGACAGCTGACACCAGGTTGCTTTCTCTCTGCGCACCTGCCATCCTCTCTTCTTCTGTTAGCTCTGTTGTAAAGTAACTGGCTTGATGCCAGGTCTACACCTTTAGACTTTCCGGTCATCAGAATTGTGAGTCAAATAAACCTCTATTCTTTATAAATCATCCAGTTTCTGGTATTTCTTTTAGTAACCCAATAATTAACTAAGATTGTGTATGAATATCTCTGCTCAGAGAAATGCATCACATCCACTTTAGTCTATCTCTTACTTACCCTCTTATTTTGCTTATTCCTATTCACTCTTACTCTGTTACATTGCTCTTTTCTATCTCATGAGACATTTGGTCCAAAAGAGCTCCAGTTTATCTTAAAGAACTTACAGGGAGAAAATTAGTTGAAAGAACTACACTTTCTACCTCAGCAGTCATTGACATCTATCAACTGACATCTATTATCTTTCTAATACAGGATCGTGATGATACTTTGGATTCACTTATCAGTGTCAGCTAAGGTATTGTATCTAATAGTTCTCTAAATATCTAGGAATCCCTTTTTCCCAGTAAATGCTTATCTAAGAAAGAAGTCATAATTCCCTTTGGAGAAAAACTGGGGGAATCATTACCATAGATGCTTGCAGTGGTATTTCAGGTTCTTTCTTCCTAGGACCCCATCCTTTCCAGTCAAAGAGTTCCAGATCCAAGAACTGAGCAAGGAACATCAACTTTTATTAGGATGATTATCTTCTGTCTTCTGGTTATACATTCTAATTAATTTTTATTTTATAAAGTAAACAGTGCCCTTATTGACTGCCCATCTACTCTGTTCCTGTAAAAACTCTCTATTATACTCTATTGACAGTTCTCTGTAAGGAAGTTTCTCTGGCTGAAACTTTAACCTTGCTATTAATTACAATAGTTGTACTCAAATTGTTTCCAGTATTTGAGACTGCATTTTCTCCTTATGGAATCCCATCATATCCTTTGCTACTAGAGAACCCAGCTCTGTAACAGAAACTCTTAACCTTAGCCCTAAGCTAGAGCATAGAGCTACCACTAAATTTCTCTACGATGCCATGCCATTCTAATTAACATATTCTTTGTGGCATGATTTTCAGACTTTACCTGGGTCCTGATCAGCTTGTAGATTTTTTCAAGCTTATAAAGTTTTCCTGGAATGCTCACTCCTCTCAGCATTTTATCTCATCATCTACCATCCGCCATGTACATTTCTACTTCATGTAGTATAGGGTAATACTCTTCCCAGCCTCCAAGATACCTCCTCACAGCACAATAGCACTAGAGGTCTTATATAGGACTTTAAATCCTTATCTGTGAAGTTTTTCCATATCAATAAATTTTCTTTTCAAAAATTATATTCAAATCACCCTAATGACCAACGAATCCAAGGTTCAGTTCTTTATGTACTCTAACAGCTCCTAACAGAATATGGTAGCTACACCCTGTAGCTCCATCAGCCTATAGTCCCATTCCTTCATTAGCAGGCTCAGACCAACCCTCATGTTGTCTTGTGAGACTAAGAATATGACATTCTCAGGCAAAAGAATTTGCAAGACTGATCCAAGGAGGAGTATTCCATTTCTGTAATTCCAAGGAGGTGCTCTAGTTTCCAAGGTCTTAATTTCATCATATAAGATATCTCCATCCACGTTCTTGGTTCTCACTCATTCTCCATTACAACCTTAGTTTTGCTGCAGGAAACTTCCTAGAGCTAAGCATTCAATCTCTCTGGAATTTTGCTATCTTTATAATTAAGTCATAGGGCATTTCCTCAGCTTTATCTGTTCTCTGGCTGTGGCTGATGAGTCTCTTTATATGCTGCCAAGAAAACCTCTAATATTTACACTTTAGCTTCATTTAATTATCAGTCATTCTCAGCTTGTCTTTCTCCAACATACCAGTATTACCCAGAAGCAGTCATTTGGTTTGACAGTCTTTACAATTATTAATTTCCTTATATCTCTCGAATACTTGAAATAGTGCAATCATGAATGTACTTCTTTCTACTCAATTCATCACCTGTAAAATTCTTAGTAATTACACCACCACAACAAGCCAGTAACTGTACTACTTGTCAGTTGACTAAGCGTTTCAGTTCCAAATCTCATTTCAGAGCCTGCATTCTAGTCCACTTTCAGTACTAACTTTTTAGGTTAAGGTCTCTGAGAATAAACCATGTGTGCTGAAAATTATAGGGAAGTGTACTTTGGAACAACACTTGGAAAGAAATGGGGGAGCATGACTGGCAGAGAGATGAACTGAAGGTCAGTTAGTTGCAGTTGAGCCCTCGGGCCCTCAGACAATCTCAGAGGAGAGCTCAGGAATTAAGATGGCCCTTTAGAGTTTTCTAAAATAGAGGCACAGGAGTTAGGCTTGTTCTGGTGGCCTCAACCAAACACTGGATTCAGGCTGCTTCAGAGGAAGGGATACACTATTAGCTTCAGGCTATAAAAGGAAAGCAACTGCGAGCTGCCTGACAGCCCTGAGTAGGAGGGCCTCTGCCCCAAAGAGAGTGTTCTGGGACTCTATAGCAATTACTAGTTAGTAGTATTTCAAAGATCAGAATAAAATAGAAAGATAAAGCAAATATCCATCTAAAATTATAGAGTAAATATTACATTGTACATTTTCTAAACAAAGGAAGAGAACAAAAAAGAGAAAAAATGGAAGGATAAGTTGACATCTTTATATATTTATTCCCACAGCATATAATGCCTTGGACATTATATATATATTCATAGATATATGCTGAGTGAATAAATGAATGAAAAATGAGGCTACCCATTCAATTTTATTAAAAAATCACATGCAGGGATGAGCAGTTAGCATAATGGCTATGTCGCTGGACTCCCATGTAGTCAACCGTGGGTCGAGTCCCAGACCAGCAGCTTAAACTCATGCTGGGTGCGTGTGCGTGTGTACCCAAGATCCCAAGAGGAGAACGGAGGAGAAAGGATTGTGGTGTGGCCATCCCTATACCCTCTGGCGGTTGATTTCTCTCTTTCTGTCTCTCTGTCTCTCTGGCGAGAGTTTTTGCTACAGCAAAAACCTCTCAAAAAAAAAAAACATGCATATATTAATTCTAAAAATTTTCAAAAACCTGCACCACTTATGCCTATTGTCATTCACAAAGATGTCATTCAAGTAAAGAATGCTATGTGTATGTAATCTGCTTTATACTAAACTGCTCACTTCTTCACATAGCAGCTCTGACTGGATTGTAACTCCTCCCCTTCACTTGTTCTTCCCCTTCCTACAGCAAACCTTTTCTGAATATTTCATAGCCACAGCTTATTTGTGTAGATACAGTTTATATTTGGTAGGACATTTACATTTTTAACTAGTACAATATAAGCAACTGGATTTTACTTACAGTGAATGAAAAGTTAGGTAAATAAAATAGCTTTAATAAACTCATTATTTTGTAAGTATGTATACCATGTAACCTTGTATCTTAAAATCTGATGTATCTAATATATCTGATTAGATATACGTTTTGAAATAACTTTTTAAATTGATAACCATTATCATAATTTATATTAGTAATATCTATACTTCTAGCTTCTGCAAGAACTTATTTTTCCTTAATTTTCTTAATATTCATTTCAGATTAGACATTTTTCTGTTCTCAAGTGCTTTTAAACTTTAAAGCACAATAAATCCTTGAGAAGTATCTTCAGGTTTTATAATTATGCCATATTCTTTAGAAGCATTTTACATTTGAGATATTATTCTGTATTTTTCTTTCTAGAATATCTAATCATGCTTTCATAATAAATCATAATCTTTAATTAAAAGGAGGTATGTAATTCTAAGCATAAATTACCTACCTACAAGCTGTATCAAGTAAGTAGTCCTAAATACAAAGGCTTTTAAAATATTTTACATCCTTTGTAATAGAAAGATTATTCTGATAAGGAGTGCCATTTACATGCCAGTAAAATATTAAAGGTTTATTTTGCAAACCTTTTTAACAGCTGCTATCTGATCAAAGCATTATGCTACATGCTGTGAAAATAAAGCAATGAATAAGATATTTTATCTGTCTTCACGAATGTTATAACATTGAATTAAGAGATTATGAAAATAATTTATCATAATATAAAGTAAGTAAAATAAAGTTAGGATAAGCAGAGAAAAATGATAAAAATTATTCTAAACATACATATTAGGAAAGATTTTATATTAATCTCTAACAATATTTATCCTAGAAAAGTATAACTGTTTCCTTCTCTGTGTCTCCCACTAACCCGTAAATTCATAAGAATCAAAATGATTCTTCATCTCATATTTCCTGTGGCTACACAGAGTTTAAGCTGCCGTATGATCATGTCATTTTTAGATGAATTAAGACGTAAATTATCCATACCCTAAAGAATGATTATCTATAATGAGTTTTGTAAAATGACAAAAAGGTGTTGGTTTATGCACACAAATCAACTGGTGTGTATTTAGAGCTCAGCTTGAGGAATATAGAGAGAAGTTTCTAAAGCAATAGGTTGATAACATAGTGTAGAATGCATTATATGACATAGAACAGAATTTTTACCCCTTTTATAGGTAAAGGGTTGAAAATTGTCTTCATAATAAGATAACATAATCTAAAAGTAGATCTGAGGGTTATGTAAACGACATCTAAGTAATGATTACCATTACTAACCTTGTTAATTTAATCGTAGGAGAGATTAAAGAAAAAAAAAATCATAGACAACCAAAGAAATGAACTACTTTTGCTCCTGATTTGGATAAATCAGTTCCAGATATAAGAGATTAAGACATTTAGAATGTACTTTTAAACTATAACTTCTTTAAACACTTGTAATACATTACATAAAAATTATATTCCTTGAATGTCTTCTAGTTCAAAAATATCCTTATATAGTGTTCTAATTAATCTTTTGGAAATTGCTTCTATGTTTAATTACATCATACAAATCATAGCATATTTGAAGAGCATTGCACTAAGTAAATTCAAATCTGTTCAGTTAAATATTATATATTAATATAGATTCAGAAGTCAAGATTGAAACTTAAAAATGTTGAGGGCAATAACACAGATGTCAAAGGTAACAATTGAGCTTGAATTTTCTCTCCTCATCCTGAAAGAATTAACAATTTCTTCTAGGCCTAATGCAAGAAAGAAATTTATTAAAGATTTAAAACTGAATGCCTTTACCAAGCTATAGAATTTACAGTATGTCACTTGGGGAAAAAAAAATTTAATGATTTTTAAAAAAAATTAAACTGCTTCAAAAACAGCAGAGCCAGGGCCAGCAGGTGGTATGGTAATTAAGGTGCTGGATTCTCACATGGCCAACCACGGTTTGAATCCCAGACCTGACAGCTTGAAAGTCATACAGGGCATATATGCATACATGCCCAAATCCTAAGAGAGTATAAGAGGAGGGACTGCAGCATGGCCATCACCCCTGGGTGGTGATTTCTCACTTTCTCTTTCTTTGTCTCTCTGACTCTATCTGTCAAGTGTATGCACTCTATGGCAAAAGCCTAAAAAAAAAAAAAAGAAACAAAAAAAGAAACAAAAAAAGCATAGCAGAAAGTTGAACTTTTAACTTCAACATTAGAAAGCTTCAATGAAACAAGATCAAAAAACTTGACACATTGAAAAATAAGACTTTTCTTGGATTCATCAGAAAATAATTTTCAAGAAAAACAGTCACATCATAATGTGGGGAAAGAGGTGATTCTAGATAGTCACAAGTAAGATTTGCTTATCTGGAGCAGGAACACTGGAGCCATAAGCTTATAGAAACACTAAAATTAATTCTGATGAATTTCTTTTTTCTTTTTTTTTGTTTTTAAACAGAGATTTTTGCTTTAGGGCATGTATACTCACCAGAGAAACGGAGAGAGACAGAACCATGCCACAATCCCTTCTCTTAACCATTCTCCTCTCAGGATTTTGGGCACGCACACACATGTACCCAGCATGAGTTTTAAGCCACTGGGTCCTGGACTTGAACTGAGGTTTACTATGTGGGAGTCCAGCAATGCAAACTTTACATCATCTGCTGGTCCCAATTCTGATGAATTTCTAAAAGTTGAATGTAAACTATCCCAAGATTTTACTGGAATTTGTGCTGGAATTATCTGCATTTGCCTGGAATCATACGAGTCTCACAATAAAATCTGAGAAAGATACCTTTCTGGATATAGCAAGGAAACGATGAAAGTAATCATTTTGAAATTTGCCAAGAAATTGTCTCCATCAGAAAGTCTGCTTTCCAGAAGAAAGACTACCAGAGCCTTTTCCTGACCCTCCTCTCCTCCTGCCTTTCATAGCCTATCTCAACTTGTTTAGGGGGTAGAAGTGGAGAAATGCAGTTATTTAAGAAGAAACAAGTGAAGGTAACAGGCAGGGAGACAAGAGTAAAAGATGAGATTTAATTGGGAGATTCTAAAATGTTCCTTTTATCACTGACCACTTCAAAAACTAGGCTCATTCATAATAATAGTGAATTGCAGATTAAAGAGATTCTAGACACAGACTTTCTCTAAGGAGAACTTAGTGAAGATCAAAGTCAAGAGAGAAGATAGAAACAAAACTGCCAGAGAAATTTGAAATCTTTGCTACCTATACTATAGCGAACATTAAACAAAGCCAGTGCATGGTCAGCTCAACCTAAATCTTCACAATAGAGGCCAATTCATTTCCTGTGTCTTGGTGCAATATGTCTGGCTCTACCCACCCCCCAAAGATAATAAAAATAAAAATGAAAGAAAGAAAGCTAAAGCTTCAAGTTATGCCCAAAAAGGCAAAGAAAAATATTTAAAGTAACAAAGCAGGAATCCGAAATACAAGTATAGCAAACATTAAAGACAATCTTTCTTCTAGCCATATCAACTCAAAGCTTCAAAATAGAAGCTTTTTACCTTAATCTTCATTACCTAATATATTGTATTCAGATTTCAACTAAAAAAATACAAGTCATGCTGAAAGTCAAGAACAAGCACTGTTTGAAAAAACAAAGAAAGCATCAACTCCAGACTCGGATACAACACAGATTTTTGAATTATCAGACAGAAAATTTTAAATAACTATGATTCATATGCCAAGGTCTCTAATGGAAAAAGGAGACAACCTGCAAGAACAGATGAGCAGTGAAAGCAGAGAAATGGAAATTTTAAGAGAGCACTAAAAGAATCTACTAGAAATTAAAAAAAAAAAAAAACTTAAAGAGACATGAAGAATGCTTTTTTATGGGCTCATCAGTAGACTCATTACATCCTGGAAAAGAATGAATAAACTTGAAGATAAATTAATAGAAAGACCCCAGACTTAAATGGAAAGAAAAAATATATTAAAGAATAGAACATTCAAGAACTGTGGGAAATTTTCAAACAGTCTAACATATAGGCAACTAAAATACCACAAAGAAAAGAAAAGTTATCTGAGCAGAAACACTATTTGAAGTAATAACGGATGATATTTTGTTGAGGTAAAATTAAGTGGAATAAATCCTGCCTTATTTAATTAGTGTTGCTATAATAGAATACTTGAAATTGGGTGATTTACAAAGAGGCTTATTTGGCCCATGGTTCTGGAGGCCAAAAGCACAGCTCTGGCATCTGCTTGGCTCTCAGAGGGCCACATGCTGCTTCACCCATGACAGAAAAGCAGAAAAGCAAAAGAAAATATGCAAAGAGGGAGAAACCTGCACATTGCAGACTTATGTTATCACAACTTCTTCTCATGGGAACTATTAGGGGAATTAGTTCCTGTTCAGAAGATAACCTTAATCAACTATTCATGAGGGATTCAGCTCTATGTCCCAAATACCTCCCACTAGGCCTTACTTCCCAACTCTATTACACTGGGAGTAAAATTACATTATAAGTTCAACAATGGTATACAAAATGACCTTCACATAGGCATATCACACTTCACCTGCATGAAATCAATAGTACAAAAAATTTTGAAAAAAGATGGAAGAAAAAATATTTAACTTATAGAGAAATAAGAATAAGATATATAGCAGGGCCAGCTGGTGGGATGGTGGTTAAGATTCCACAGGGACAACTGCATTGTTTGAGTCCCAGACCTGGCATCTAAACAAATATGGTGGGTTTATGCTGTGCATACCCAAAATCCTGAGAGGATAATAGAAAAGAAGGGATTGAGACATGAGCACCCCCACTGGGGGGGGGGTGATTTCTTACTTTCTGTCTCTCTCTAGTGAGTGCACACACCCTATAGCCACCTAAAAAAATAAAGGAACCATAACTTTAAAGTAATAATATTAACAATATATGGTTGATTATGGCATATAAATAAATTAAATGTTAAACAATGTTACAATGGAGGAATTGCGAATACTCAAAAAGAACTGGTACAATATGAGAAGTGGAATACCATTGTTTGAAGGTGGGTTTATGTTAGTTAAAAATGTATATCTTAAACCCTAGAACAACCACTAAAAACTGTCTTTTTTTTTTAATTCTAGGTTAAATTTACCCAACATGAGTTATACTCCACACCAGTCCATCTGAGTATACAAAACACATTATCATCAACAGATAATAACAAATTTCTATGTCCCATAAATGTCTTGCCTATTTTTCTTCTTTTTTTAAAATTTACATTCTTCCCCTTTTCCTACCCTCTTCCTACATTCTCTCCATAATCTATAACCATTTTCAGATTCTATGTCCTCTAATCTCTCATTTTCCACTGTAGAGTATGGACAGTCGGTATATGTTAAGTGGAGACATACAATGTCTCTCTTTCATAGCCTGGCTTGCTTTAGTCAGCATTTGTTTTGTTTTGTTTTATGACTGAGTAGTATTCCACAGAATATATGCACCACAATTTTCCAATCCATTCACCTGTTCTTCGACATTTGAGTTGGTTTCATGACTTAGCAATTGTGAATACTGCTGCAGTAAACATAAATCTGCAAGCACTTTTCCAAATGAGCATTCTCTCGTCCTTTGGGTAGATACCCAGGAGTAGAATTGTGGGGTCATAAGATAGTTCAATTTGTAGGTCTTTGAGGAACCTCCATATTAATCTCCACGGTGGCTGTACCAATTTACATTCCCACCAGCAGTGTAAGAGGGTTCCCCTTTCATCACATCCCCACCAGCATTTATCATTTACTTTTTTTTAATCTTTGCCATTCTGATTGGGGTTAGGTTTTATCTCATTGTGGTTTTGATTTACATCATCCTTATAATGAGGTATGTTAGGTATTTTTTTCATATGCTTTTTAGCTATTTATATATCTTCCTTAAGGAGTTGGTTATTCAGCTCTTTTTCCCATATTTTAATTGGATTAATCCTTTTTTTGAATAAGCCACTTGATTTCCCTGTGTACTCTGGTTATCAGTCCCTTATCTGAGGCATAGTTTGCAAAAATATTCTCTTATTTGAATGGTTGCTGATTCACACTATTGTGTCTTTAGTCATGCAGAAACTTCTTAATCTGATATAACCTCCTTGTCTATTTCTGGGATTACTGCCTGTGCTTTGGTGGTATTATTTAAGAAGTCTTTGCTGGGACCAGCATATGGCATAATGGTTACATTACTGGACTCCCACATAGCTGACCACAGATCAAGTCCTGGACCCAGTGGCTTAAACTTACAACCGGGGCATATATATGTGTGACCAAGATCCTAAGAGGAGACTAGAGGAGAAGGGTTTGTGGAATAGCTATCCCCTCTGGGGGGGATTTCTCACTTTCTGTGTCTCTAACTCTTTTTGTCTCCAACAGGCACATGAGCCCTATAGCAAAAATCTCTCTCAAAAAAATAAATAAAAGGAAAGTCTTTGCCTACTCCAATGTCTCCCAGAGTTTCTCCAGTGTTTTCTACCAGTAGTTTTATAGTCTGAGGGTTTAGGTTTCAATTTTTGATCCACTTGAGTTTACTTTTCAATGGTGAGAGGTGTAAGTTCAGACTCATCTTGTATGTAGATGAATACCCAGTTTTTCCAGCAATATTTGCTAAAGAGCTTTCTCTTTTCCCACTGGATTGACTGGTATCCTTTGTCAAAAATCAGTTGACTGTATGTTTTCAGTTTATTTTTAGGGTTGCAATTCTCTTCCATTGATCCACATATCTGTTTTTGTGCCAAAACCATGCTGTTTTGATTATCACAGCTTTGTAATATATTTTAGAAACAGGGAGTGAGATGCTGCCCACTCCACTCTTCTTGTGAATGATTGCTTTGGCCATATGGGGTCTTTTATTATTCCAGACAAATTTTATAATTGTCTCTTCTAGATCTGTGAAGAATGTCTCTTGTCAGGACCAGCAGTTAGCGTAATGGCTACGTCACTGGACTCCCAACTGCGGTTGGCATCCAGGACCCGGTGGCTTAAAACTCATGCCGGGTCCCAAGATCCTGAGAGGGGAAGGGATTGTGGCGTGGCCCTCCCCCCGGGGGGTGATTTCTCGCTTTCTGTCTCTCTCTGTCTGTCTGGCGAGCACACGTGACGTATAACAAAAACCTCTCAAAAAAAAAAAAAAGAAAAAGAATGTTTCTTGTAATTTTATAGGGATTGCATTAAATATGAGATTAATTTGGGTAGAATTGCTATTTTGATTATATTAATTCTCCCAATCCAAGAACAAGGAATGACCTTCTACTTTTTTGTGTAATTTTCAGTTTCTTTTTAAAAGATTTTTCATAGTTTTCCTTGTAGAGGTCTTTGACTTCCCTGATTCAATTTATTCCTAAGTATCTTATACTTTTTGTGGCTATGATAAATGATATTACTTTCTTTTTTAAAAAAAAGAATTATTTTATTTTATTTACTATTATCGCTCTTCAGTTTGACCAGTGAGAAACAGAGAGAGGGGGAAGAAGAGTGAGAAAGCAATTGCCAGGTCCAGGACTTGAACTGCGGTTGGCCATGTGTGAGTTCACCCTGCCATCTGCTGGTCTGATACTTTATTCAGTTCTCCCACTGACTGCTTGTTGTTTGTATATAGAAATGCTATAGATTTTTTAAAGTTGATTTTGTATCCTACCAGTTTCCTGTATTCATTTATTACTTCAAGAAGCTTTTTCATGGATACCTTTGAGTCTTCTATGTATACAATCATACCACCTGCAAATAGAGATAATTTCAACTCTTCTTTCACTACTTGAATGCCTTTTAGTTCTTCCCCATTCAGTATAATGTCATTTATAGGTTTTACATAGATGACTTTCATTATGAAAAAAATGATACTTCTATGCTGATTTTTCTGAGAGCTACAACTTCCAGCACTCTATTGAAAAGCAGTGGAGAAAGTGGGCAGTCTTTTTTCATACTAGTTTTTAGTGGAAAAGCTTTCAGTTCTTCCCCATTCAGTATAATGTCATTTATAGGTTTTACATAGATGACTTTCATTATGAAAAAAATGATACTTCTATGCTGATTTTTCTGAGAATCTTAATCATGAAGAGATGTTGTACTTTGTCAAATGCTTTTTCTGCATCGATTAATCTGATCATATGGCTTTTATCTTTCAGTCACTATGCGGTATTGTTTATGGTTTCACATATTTTGAACCATCCTTGAATCTCTGGAATAAAGCCTACCTGTAGTGATAAATAATCTTTTTTTATATGTTGTTGGATACAATTTACCAGTATCTTGTTGAGAATATTGCATCTTTATTCATCAGAGATATTGGTTTATAATTTTTCTTTTTTGTCCTATCCTATTTGTTTTGGGATGAGGGTGATAGAGACTTCATAAAATGAATTTGGGAGGGTTCCTTCCTTTTGGATCATTAGAAATAATTTGAGAAGAATGGGGATTACCTCTACTTCAAAAGTTTTGTAGAATTTGAAGTGAAGTCATCAAGACTTGGGCTTTTCTTTGTTGGGATGTTATTTATTACTGATTCATTTTCATTGCTTGTTATGTGTCTATTTATGCTTTCTATGTCCTCCTGAGTCAATCTTGGTAGATTATATGTGTCCAGGAATTTGTCCACCTCATTCAGGTTTTCTGGTTTATTGGCATATAGATGCTCATAGTATCCTCTAATGATGTTCTGTATTTCTATTATGTCTGTTGTAATATTGCCTGTTTCATTGCAAATTTGATTTATCTGGTCCCTTTCTCTCTTCTTCTCAATTAGTCTAGCTAATGGTGTGTCAATCTTGTTTATCCTTTCAAAGAACCAGCTTTTGGTTTCATATATTTTCTGTATAGTTCACTTATTTTTTATTTCACTTATTTCTGCTCAAAATTTATTATTTCTTTTCTCCTGGTATTTTTTGGATTTTTGTTGTTGTTGTTTGTCCAGTGCCCTGAGAAATTATGTTAGGTTATCCATTTGCCACCTTTACATATTTTTCATATGTGCACTAATTACTATGAAATTCACTCTTATGACTGCTTTTTCTGTGTCCCATAGATTATTTGTAGAATAAAGTACATTCTTTTCAAGCTCATGTGAAACATTCACTAAGATAGACCACATTCTGAATAATAAAACACAACAAAGTTGAAGAAATAGAAGTCATGCAAAGTTTGCTGTCAACTACAACTGAATTTAAAAAAAAAATCACTAATGACAAGATAGAGAACAACCTCAAATATTTGGTAACTAAATACATACTTGAAAATACACATGGTTCCAATAAGTCTCAAGAGCAATTAAAAGTATTTTTAACTAAATTATTAATAAAAATACAACTTTTCAAACTTTGGGAAACAGTGGAGCAGTACTTAGAGGAAAATGTAAAGCATGAAGTGTGTAGATTAGAAAAGAAAAAAAATCTAAAATCAGTAATCTAAGCTTTCACCTGAGTAAATTAGTAAAAGAGCAAAATAAGCCTAAAGCAAGTAGAATTAAATTTTATTAATTATTTATTAATAAAATATAAAGAAGAATTTGACAAAATTGAATACAGAATATCTACATAAAAAAATCAATAGAACTAAAATTTATTTTAACATATCAAAACAATTTGATCAATCAATAACTACAGTAACCAAGAAAAAATAAATAAATAGAAGAAAAAAACAGAAATCTTATACATGCAAATGAGGGAGCGGTTATTACTAAAGATCCCATGGACATTAAAAGAATAATAAAGGGGTGATATTAGCAGTTCTGTGTCTACAAATTTGCTAATTCAGTTGATAAATTCTTTTTTAATTAATTAATTTTTTTTTTGGAGAGTTTTTTTTTTTCTTTTTTGCTTTAGGGAGCATGCACTCACCAGCCACACAGAGAGAGCTCGCCAGACAGACAGAGAGAGCTCGCCAGACAGACAGAGAGAGAGACATAGAGACAGACAGCGAGGAACCACCCCCCCAGAGGAGATGGCCATGCCACAATCCCTTCTCCTCCATTCTCCTCTCAAGATCTTGGGCACGCATGTACATGTACCCGGCCTGAGTTTTAAGCCACTGGGTCCGGGACATGAACCGTGGTCGACCACATGGGAGTCCAACAACATAGCCATTACATTAACTGCTGGTCCCATTAATTAATTTATTTTTCATTTCATTTCTTTTATACATTCAATCACATTATTATTTGTCTTACGAAATGGATATTTCAACAGGTGAACATCTCTCCCCAACACAGTTGACAAAACCACAAAACATCCTCAACAGACAATACCACACCTCCCTGTGACATCAATACTTTGCCTCCCTATTTTCTTTGAAAGACTCAAACTATGAAAACCCACACAAGAAATAGAAAATCTAAATGATCATATGTCTTTAAAAGAAATGAAAAACTTAATCATCTTTTATGAACAAAACCAATGCCTCTCCCCCACCCCTCAAAAAAAATAACACAAGCAAGTACACATGTCCTTGGTCAAAAATAAATAAATAAATAAATAAATAAATAAAAAACAAAAACAAAACAGGATCAGACAAAATTCAGCAGGTTTTCTTTTATGTTTTTCAATTAGATATAAATATCTATATAATAGGCAGGAGGTAGGAGGTTAGGCAGTGGGAGGCAGAAGGGTGAAAATCTAGGGAGAAAAAGAGAAAAGCACAACATTTAATAGACAGAAAAGTGGAAAATTCTGTTAGTGATGATGTATGTAGTAATATCTTTGACTGGACTAATATGCAGTGCCATTCATGATCAGAAGATTCACTTTGTGTGCTGCAAAGATGTACACTGTACACTGTGTACATTGAATCACATGCAGTGATTCAATGCAAATAAAACAAGAAAAATAAAATAAAATAAATATATATAAACACCAGGACTAAAGAATTTTATTAGTAAACATTACTAAATTTTTAGAATGATATAATACTAAATTTATACATTACTTCCAGGAAATATAAGCTGAGGGAAAACTTCATAAATAATTCTATGAGGCTCTTCTTATCCTAACACCAAAACCAGAGGAAAACATAAGAATGAAAAACAACCAACAACATGGCCAAAGAACTACAACCACAGCCAAATGAGAATTGTTCCAGGTAAGCAACACTGGTTTAACAATAAAAAAATCAGTCAGTGTAATATACCACATCAAAATACTAATGCTGAAAAATTATATGAATGTATTATGCATATGACAAAAGCTAAAACTCATTATATAAATCTTTAGCAAATTATGAACTGATGTGACCTCTTTCAACTTGACAAAAAAAAAAATAAAAAATCTTGGACCATACAGTGGTGTAGCAATAAGACATAACACTCTCCTAGATAGATCCACAGGTAAAGGTATTGTACCTGTGTCTTCTTACTTCTCTTCTGTTTTTCTCTCATTTATGAAATAAATAAATGAGTTAACTTAAAATAAAATACAGAGTGAAAAAGAATATAAATAAAACATAGCTAGTCATAGATAACATCATTTTCTCTGTAGAGAATCCTAAGAATTGACCCACAAAATGACTCCTGGAATTAATAAAAAATTATAGCAATGACACAATATACAAAGTTAATATACAAAAGTTAATTGTTTATCTATATCTATATACCAACAAATAAAATACAAATTTGAAATTTTATGAATGCCATTTATAGCATACTCTCAAAAATGAAATTCCTAAGTATAAACCCAACAAAATAGGTAAAAACTGTATGCAGAACACTACAAATGATTAAAAAGTAAAATAAAACAGGACCTAAGTAAATGGAGAGACATGATATGTTTACACATTAGAAGACTCAATATTGTTAAGATCTTAGTTCCTCAATTCGATCACTAGATTTAAGACATTTCCAATCATCCCAGCAAATGATTTTATAGATGTCAAGAAACTGGTTTTAAAGTATAAAAAGACAAAGGTCTAGACTAGACAACACAATACTGAAAAAGGAAAATTAAGTTGGAGAACTATATTTACTCAATGTTAAGATTTCATATAAGGATACTGGGGAGAGGAGGGACCTACATAGCTCAAATGAACAGACGAAGCTCAGAAAGATCCACACAAACATAGTCAACTGATTTTTGACACAGTACAAAGAAAATTCAATGAAAAAGGGGAAGTCTTTCCAACAAAGATATTGAAGTAATTGATACACACACACACACACAAATGAGCAAACATAACTTTATAACTTACACAAATAGTGACTCAAATTGATATATATTTTAAAACTTCTAGAAGAAAACAGAAAATATTGTTTTTAATATAATACTGAAAGCATGATACATGAAAAAATGTCAATAAGATAGATTTTTTTTTCTTTTATTTTAGGTATTTGCTATAGGGCATACAAGCTCTCTGGAGAGAAACAGAGAGAAGGAGAGGGAAAATGAGAAAGCATCCCCGAGGGAGGATGGCCATGCTATAAACCATTCTCCTCCATTCTCCTCTCATGAGTTTGGGTACACACCCACGCTTGGTGTGATTTCCAAATTGCTAGGTCTTGGACTCAAACCAGGCTCAGACAGGTGGCAGTCCAGTGCCTTAATCACCATGCCACCTGCTGACCCCAATAAATTGAATTATATTAAAAGGTTTTTTTTATAAGGGATAAATCAAGAAAACATTTATAAATATATATCTGGGAAAGGACTGCTATAGTATTCAGACTATACAAAGATCTTTTAAATTTTGACAATAAAAAAACAAAAGACTCAATGGAAAATAAATGGGAAAAATTCTCAACACTTAACCAAAGAAAATATGAAGAAGACAGAGCCAGCAGATGGCATGGTGGTTAATGTGCTTGACACCCATATAGCTGGTCACAGTTTTAGTCCTGGACATGGTAGCCTGAAAATCACACTGGGAGGGGGCCAGCAGTTGGCATAGTGGTTACGGCACTGGTATCCCATATGGCCAACCGTGGTTTGAGTCTCAGATCTGGTGGCTGAAATTCACACCAAGTGCATGTGCACCTATGCCCAAAATTCCAGGAGGAGAAGGGATTGTAGTGTGGCAATCCTCCTTGTGGGGAGGTGACTTCTCACTTCCCCTTTCACTGTCTCTCTCTGCCTCTCTCTAGTGAGCACATGTGCCCTATGGCAAAAACCTTAAAAAAGAAGAAGATGCACAGATGACAAGTAAGAATATGAAAAGATTGTCAATATCATTTGTCATTAGGAAAATGTTAATTATATCAGCAATGAAGTACTGTTATACATCTGTTAGAAGGACTAAAATTCGAAAACTTGAAAATATCAATTACTGCTAAAAATATGGATCAACAGGAACTCTTATTTCTATTTGGTGGAAATATAAAATGGTACAGCACTTAGAAAGACAGTTTGGCAACTTCTAATAAAACTAAACAGAGTATTTCTATGTAATTCAATAATGATTTTCCTTATTTATATAACTATCTTAGAAAATGATGTATACCCAAGGCCCAGTCATGGTGGCATTTACTACTAGGACACTGTGTTCCAAAGATTGAGATCAGAAGGAGTTAGACAGCAGGTTCAACCTAAAGGTCAGGTACTGATAGTGTGTTCCTATAATTCCAGCAAGTTATGGGGACAGAGGCAGGAAGATCACAAGTAAACTCCATGCTGGCCTGGGCAACATAGCAAGGTCCTGTCCAAAGGAAAAAAAAAAAATCTAGACATGGTGGTGAGCATTTCTTGTCTGAACTGGAGAATTGCCACATGATAAGACCCTGTATTATATGAGAGAAAGAGAAAGAAATACACACAAAACCCACACATGTATTGTGAAAGAAATTTTATTCAATGTCATCTAAAACTGGAAAATATGTTTTTAATAGGAGAATGGATAAACAAACTATAACACATCCATACAATTAAACATTACTTAATGGTTATAAGAAATGTGCTATCCAGGTATAGAAGGAATTTATTTCAATACACTGAAGGCCATTTATAATGAATTCACAATTATGGGGACCAGCAGATGACATAATTGAACTCCCATGTAGTTGACAGCGGTTCGAGTCCCAGACTTGGTGGCTTAAATTCACATCAGGCATGTGTGCGTGCCCAAGATTCCAAGAGGAGAATGGAGGAGAAGGGATCACAGTGTGACCATCTCCTCTGGGGGTGATTTCTAGCTTTCTGTCTCTCTGATTCTCTCTTTCTGGTGAGCGCACATGCCCTAAAGCAAAATCCTCTCCAAATACATAAATAAATAAACCCACAATTAATACCATGCTGAATGGGGGAAAAGCTGAAAGCATTCTGAGAACTGGAACAAGACAAGAATGTTCACTTCCATGACTCTTAGTCAGCATAGAGCTAGAAGTTCTAATCAGAGGAATAAGGAAGGAGAAAGAAATAAAGAGCATCTGAACTGGAAGGAGGCAGTTAAGTTGCCTCTATTTCTATATATATAAACTTATATGTAGAAAACCCTAAATATCTCTCACATGTGCGTGCACACACACACAACTATTAGAACTGATAAACAAATTCAGTAAAGCTGTAAGATAAAAAATGAATGTACAAAGGTCAGGAGTTTTAAAAACAATAATGAAATAGTGATACGAAAATCTCATTGACAATAGCTACAAAGAAAATAAAGTATCTAAGAATACATTTAATCAAGGAGGCAAATGTCTCTATAATAAAACCTTAAACTATTGATAAAAAAATTGAAATATATACACATAAAAGAATGGAAAGACATCTCATGTTCATGAATATGTTAAATATCTATTTACATAACCAAAGTAATACACAGATTCGATGTAATGCCTACCAAAATACCAATTATATTCTTTCAAGAAATAGAAATAGTAATCCTAAAACATAAAATGAAAAAATACTTTGGGAACCAGCAGTTAGCGTAATGGCTATGTCGCTGGACTCCCACGTAGTCGACCGTGGTTCGCATCCCGGACCCGGTGGCTTGAGACTCACAACAGGCACGTGTGCGTGCGTGCCCAAGATCCCGAGAGGAGAATGGAGGAGAGGGGATTGAGGCGTGACCATCCCCTCTGGGGGGTGATTTCTCGCTTTCTGTCTCTATGTCTCTCTCTGTCTATCTGGCGAGCACATGCGCCCTATAGCAAAAACCTCTAAAAAAAAAAAATACTTTGAATAGCCAAAGTAATGCTGAATAAAAATTGCGGAGTAAGAGATACCATACGACCAGACTTCAAAATACACTATCAGGCCATAAGAGACAACCCACAGAATGGGAAAAAATATTTGCACAGTACTCATCTGATAAGGGAATAATAATGAGAATATATGAAGAACACAAATAACTCAATAACAAAAAAAAATTCCAATTTAAAAAGTGGGCAATGACTTGAATAAGTAGTTCTTGAAAGGAGATATATAAATAGTCAATAAATATATTTTTTAAAATGCCCAGTATCACTAATTGTTAAGGAAATACAGATCAAAACCATAAGCATCTATCATCTCACCCTGGTTAAAATGGCTACTATCAAAAAGACAAAAAATGAGACCAGTAGTTAGCGTAATGGCTATGTCACTGGACTCCCACGTAGTCGACTGTGGTTCGAGTCCCGGACCCGGTGGCTTAAACTCACACCGGGCGCATGTGGGTGTGTGCCCATGATCCGGAGAGGAGAATGGAGGAGAAGGGATTGCGGCGTGGCCATCCCCTCTGGGGGGTGATTTCTCGCTTTCTGTCTCTCTGTCTCTCTCTGTCTGTCTGGCGAGCGCATGCGCCCTATAGCAAAAAACCGCACCAAAAAATAAATAAATAAAAAAAAGAAAAAAAATAGGGCCAGCAGGCAGCATGGTGGTTAAGGTGTTGGACTCTGACATAGCTGACCACAGTTCAAGTCTTGGACCTAGCAGCTGGAAATCGTGCTGGATATGTGTGCATGCATGCCCAAAATCCTAAGAGGAGAATGGAGGAGAAACAATTGTGCAATAGCCGTTTCTCTGGAGGGGTGATTTCTCACTTTCCTTCTCAATGTCTCTCTCTGGTGAGCAAATATGTCCCCCCCCAAAAAAAAATGGCAAAAACTTAAAAAAAAAAGATAACAAAAGCTGCCAAGAATGAAGAAAACGATTCTCTCTCTCTCTCTCTCTCTCTCTCTTTTGAGAGAGATTTTCTATAGGGCGTGTATGCTTGCCAGAGAGACAGAGATAGAAAATGTGAAATTACCCCCCAGGGGGTTTGACCACACCACAATCTCTTCTCTTTCTGTCTCTTCGTAGGCATGCATGCTCACATGTCAGCATGAGTTTCCAGCTGCTGGGTCTGGGACTCAAACTGTGGCTGACTACATGAAAGTCCAGCAATGCAACCATTATGCCATCTGCTGGCCCCAAAGCTCTCTTTTATACTGTTGCTGGAAAAGTATTAGGGTCATGTAAAGCCAATTGTGGTTTCAGACCTTGAATTTTAAATAATTATAACTAGGGTCAAACATATATCTTTATAAGTCAAAATGCAAGCCATTACAATCATCACTTTTTTTTTTGCATTTTTTTTTAATTTTTTAAAATTTTTTTACTCTTTTATTTTTTTATCTCATTTTCCTTTATACATTGAACCATATTATTATTTGGCTTACAAAATGGATATTTCAACAGGTGAATAAAATACAGCTGATAAAAACTACAAAATATCTTCAACAGATAATACCACATTTCTTTGTGCTGTTAATACTTTGCTTCTCTATTTTTCTTCAAACTGTCCTTCCTCAGACTCTCCTCTTTCACACACACTATATCTGGTATTTACAACCATATACTGTGTTTCTATATTCTTTAGTCAATTAGTTTCAGTCACAGAGTGCGGACACTAGGTATATATTAAGTGGGGACATACAATGCCTCTCCTTCATAGCCTGGCCTGCTTCACTCAGCAGTAAATCTTCCATATTCATCCACTTCCCTTAAAAATGCAGGGTTCTGTTGTTTTTTTAATGGCTGAATAGTATTCCATTGAGTATATGTACCAGTTTTTCTATCCATTCATTTATTCGTAGGCATTTGGGTTGTTTCCATGACTTAGCAATTGTGAATAGTGCCACAATGAACATCGATGTGATCCACCTTGACTTGATTTTTGCCAGAGGTGAGAGGTAGGGGTTCAGATTCATCTTTCTGCAAGTGGAAATCCAATTTTTGCAGCACCATTTGCTGAAGAGGTTTTTCTTTTCCCACTGGATTGACTGGTACCCCTTGTCAAACATCAGTTGACTGTATATTTGGGAATTTATTTCTGGGGACTCTATTCTGTTCCATTGGTCCATGTATCTTTTATTGTGCCAGTACCATGCTGTTTTGATTACCACAGCTTTGTAGTATATTTTGGGGTCAGGGAGTGAGATGCCGCCCACTCCACTCTTCTTGTGCAGAACTGCTTGGGCAATATGAGGTCTTTTATGATTCCAGACAAACTTTAAGATTGTCTTTCCTAGATCTGTGAAGAATGTGTCTGGTACTTTGATTGGCATTGCACTAAATATGTAGATTAATTTGGATAGAATTGCCATTTTGTTTATATTAATTCTTCCAAACCAGGAACATGGACTGTCCTTCCACTTTTTTGTATCATTTTTAATTTTTTTTTTTATCTTCTCGTAGTTTCCTTGTGGAGATCTTTAACTTCTTTGGTTGGATTTATCCCTAAGTATCTTTTACTTTTTTTTTTCACATTATTTATTATTTGGTTTTTTTTGTATATACTTTCAATCATATTGTTTGGCTTACAATGATCCCATTTCGATATGTGCAAATTTCTCCCGAGACCCGTTGATCAAAATATCTGTAACAGATAACACCACATCTTCCCAACCCTTCAGTATCTTTTACTTTTTGTGGCTATGGTAAATGGTATAACTTTTCCAGATCTATCTCAGTCTGCCTGTTGTTCATATATAGAAATGCTATAGATTTCTGGACATTAATTTTGTATCCTGCAACTTTACTTTATTAATGTATTACTTCCAGAAATTTTTTCATGGAAACCATTTGGTCTTCTATGTATACAATCATGTCATCTGCAAATAGAGAGTTTCGTCTCTTCTTTTCCTATTTGAATGCCTTTTATTTTTTCCTCTTTTTGGATTGCATTGGTGAGGACTTCCAGTACTATATTGAAGAGGAGTGGAGAAAGTGGGCATCCTTTTCTTGTACCAGTTTTTAGTGGAAAAGGTTTCAGCTTTTCTCCATTGAGGATGATGTTCACTATGGGTTTTTCATAGATAGCTTTTATTGTGTTGAGAAATGATCCTTCTAGGCTGATTTTGCCGAGAGTCTTGATCATGAAGGGATGTTGTATCTTGTCAAATGCTTTTTCTGCATCAATCGATATGACCATATGGTTTTTATCTTTCTTCCTGTTAATACATTTTTGGCAGTGATAAATAAATTTGTTTATTCCTATAGCATAAAAATCCATGCTTCAGGATTTGACAAACTTTGTTTTATTTTATTTTGTTTTTGTTTTTTCGGTTTTTTTGAGAGGTTTTTGCTTGCCAGAAAGACAGGGAGAGACAGAGAGACAGAAAATGAGAGTGAGAAATCACCCCACAGGGGGATGGCCACGCTGCAATCCCTTCTCCTTCGTTCTCCTCTCAGGATCTTGGGTACACATGCACATGTGTCTGGTGTGAGTTTAAGCCACTGGGTCCAGGTCTCGAACTGCAGTTGACTACATGGGAGTCCAGCAACATAGCCATTACGCTAACTGCTGGTCCCCAGGATTTGACAAACTTTTTAAAAGCATCTTCTGTATTCTACTGGTTGTGGAAACATCTTCCCTGCAAAAGTTATCAAGATGTTTGAAGAAGTGATAGTCAATTGGCAAGAGGTCAGGTGAATACAGCAAATGAGACAATACTTTGTAGTCCAATTGGTTCAACTTTTGACCCATTGGTTGTGTAATGTGTGGTCAGGTGTTGTTGTAGAGAAGAACTGGGTCCTTTCTGTTGACCAATGCTGGCTGCAGTCATTGCAGGTTTCCCATGCATCTCATTGACTTTCTGAGCATACCTCTGAGATGTAATGGTTACACTGCAGTTCAGAAAGCTGTAGTGTATCATGCCCCACCAAACAGTGACCATGACCTTTTTTTGGTACATGTTTGGCTTTGGGAAATTTTTGACACTTCTCAGTCCAACCACTGAGATGGTTGCCATGGGTTGTCATGTACAATCCACTTTTCATCATGTGTCACAATTCAATCAAGAAATGATTTGTAATTATTCTTGTTGTGTAGAATAAGAGAAGATGACATTTCAAATGATGATTTTATGTTTTTACTTTTGGTCAGCTCATGAGACACCCCTTTATCAAGCTTTTTCACTTTTCAATTTGCTTCAAAAGCTTAACAACTGTAGAGTGGTTGATGTTGTCTTCAGCAACTTCCCACATAGTTGTAGGAAGATCAGCTTCAGTGAGTGCCCTCCATTAGTCATTTTCCACTCCCAACGGCCAGCCACTATGCTCTTCAATTTCAAGGCTCTCATCTTTGCAAAACATCTTAAACCACCATTGTATTGTACATTCATCAGCAGTTATTGGGTCAAATGCATTGTTGATGTTGGAGTTGTTTCCACTGCTTTATGACCCATTTTGAACTTGAATGAGAAAACCACTTGAATTTGCTTTTTGTCTAACATTTCCTTGGTCTAAAATAAATATATTAATAAAATAAACACAAGTAATATGTCATTAGCAAAAAAACATAAAGCAAGGAATGCACATTATAAGTTTCCATTACCTAAGTACAGTTGTTTAAAAATGTATCCAGTTAGCATAATGGCTATGTTGCTAGACTCCCATGTAGTCGACTATGGTTCAAGTTCTGGACCCAGTGGCTTAAACTCATGCCAGACATGTGTGCGTGTATGCCCAAGATCCCGAGAGGAGAATGGAGGAGAAAGAACTGCGGCATGGCCATCCCCCCCCCGGGGGGGTGATTTCTCACTTTCTGTCTCTCTGTCTCTGTCTTCCTGGCGAGCGCACATACCCTATAGCCTCTCCAAAAAATGAAAAAGAAATGTATCCAATAGTAAACAACACATTTCAGCAAAACGAAACCACAATTCACTTTGCACCAACCAAGTAACTTTGTACAACCATTATGGAAAACAGTATATGAATGTTCCTCAAAAGACTAAACATAGCACTTCCATGTTATCCAGCAATCCTACTTCTAGGTATCTATAGCCAAAGGGAGGAAATCAGTGAGTCACAAAGATATCCGCACTCCAATGTCTATTGTACTTGGAAGGTGAATGACCTAAGGTTGACCTGCCACTATGAGGAGAAAGTGTTGATGCTGGCTGCGGTAGAGTGACTAATCAGACCAGTATCAGTTTCAGTAATGGATCAATATGACTGCACTTGTGTTGACCAATCAAAGCTGTATAAGTTTCAGTCCTTTATTTGCATAAATAGACTTAATTGTAGACTAGAGTAGGAATTATTTCCTCATAAATGCCTATTCCTGGGTACCAGCAGATGGCATTATGGTTACATTGCTGGACTCCTGTGTCATTGATCATTCATTATTCAAGTCTCAGACCTGGTGACTTAAAACTCATGCCAAGCATATGTGCATGCATAGCCAAAATCCTAAGAGGAGAATGGAGGAGAGAGGACTGTGGCATGGCCATTCCCCATGGGTAGAGGGATGATTTCTCGCTTTCTGTCTCTCCAGAGCATGCATGTACCTACAGCAAAAATCTTTCTAAAAAACAAAAAAATCCTATTCTTGAAAACATTTGGGGAGATGTATTTTCGCCAAAGCTAGCTGTTTCCTGATCAAAACTAATGAGCATACCTAGTACCTAGTGTACAGATCTTCGTGTTTTATATCCTTCTCCAATAAAGAAGAATCCAGACTCCTCAAGAATAATTGATTCTAAGAGGGAAGCATGGAATATACAAGATGATGCTAGAGCATTTTGTAGTATCAGAAAATACAAAGTGCTCAAAAGAAAAAAAGCTGAAATTGGGACCAGCAGTTAGCGTAATGGCTATATCGCTGAACTCCCATGTAGTAGACCGAGTTTTGAGTGCCGAACCCGGTGGCTTAAATTCATGCCGGGCACGTGTGCGTGTGTGCCCAAAATCCCCACAGGAGAATGGAGGAGAAGGAATTGTGGCGTGGCCATCCCCCCTGGGGGGTGATTTCTTGCTTTCTAGCTCTCTGTCTCTCTCTGTCTTCCTGGCGAGCACACGCGCCCTATAGCAAACCCCCCTCCGCCAACACACACACACACACAAAAAGCTGAGGTTATGAGATAGGCTCAGGAGTCAATTGAAAGACCTTCTGATGACCAAAGCTGAAACAATTATCAACAAGAATATTAATAAAGTAGTATTGGATTATCATGCAATACATGGAGCAGAAAAACATGATAAAACTTAAGTAGTTACTCCACAATCGAGAACACAATACTCTCCACTCTTTATTGATAGGCTGAAGCAATAATAACCCTCTTCCAAAGAATATAGTTTGAAAAGAGAGGAAATAAAGGAAATAGCAGTTGAGAAATCTGAAAACCACTACTCAAGCCAAGGTAAGTCAAATTGAAAGTAGGTACACTTGATATGATGTGATGTGATGAGAATGATACTTTGCCTCTATGGTCTTCTTCCCCAAAACTCTAAAATAAATTTTAAAAAGAGTCTATTTAAAAAAAATATACTTCAGAGCTAAATATATGCATGTGTTCTAAACATCCCAAAGACCACTGCAAGATTTTATTCAAAAGGTTTCAAGTACACTTGGCTTGCAAGATATTCAAAGTATACCACCCATTCCAATTTTATGTAAAAGACAGGCCCCGAAATCTTTCAAAAACAATCTTTAAACAAATATTCATCATAAGAACAAAATAGATTAAAGCTTACATTGCTTCTAATCTTTGTTGCTTGTGTATGAAATAGATTACATATTTCAGAACGAAATTCCCTAAAACAAGTAAATGACTTTTGTGCTGTATATTTCCACACATTAATAGCATCATTTGCATGCTAAAGAAATAAAATTTGTATTCTGCTGTGGCCACCATGGATTAATTTAATGAATTGAATAGTGTTTGGTTTGTCTCCTGAGAGAGAGAAGGTTAAAAGGTACATTTTGCTAAATATTTAAAATCTTTAACCTTTGTGGTATAGATCTCCATAATTTTTTTTAAAAGATAGAATCTGAAAGCACAGCTGTATCCTGCTTAAAAAGTTTCCTTTTAAAGTTCAGAGGTAATCTATGTGACTCCTTGAATTAATTAAAAATGTTTTCTAATGTTATAATTCTTCTACGGAAGAACTTATCACCATGTCCATCAAATTTCCTACAATTTGTGTTCTATCAAACCTAGGTGCACAGAGGAGGAAGTTTTACATGTGTATAGGCATCATGATAGTCTCATATACTTTCTTGTACAGTACTGTAAGGGACTGTCTCAGAATTCACTGTTTTTATTACTATATGAATAGCCTTCCTTTTTTTCTTTTTTTTCTAAATTAATTTACTTATTCCATGAGAGAGGCAGAGAGAGCGAGCCAGACCGATAGGCAGAAATCTTCCAATAGGGTCTTCACTCAGAATCTATCCCGAGTCTCAGTCATACCCTTGTACCTGACTTGCTCAGAGAGGTCCAGAGATGCATATCTAGGACCCTTCCTATGAAGGTCTAGCCCCATCATTGTTGTGCCCTTACCTGGCCCCATATTTATATTAATTATTAGTTTAGTCACTTGTGTAAAATTAAGACTTATGTCTTAATTTGTGTTCTTTGAACTTCTGTATCTAATTACTACTTGGCAGCTGATATTCTCATCACAGAGTGTTTAAAAACAGAGGCAGTCCACGTACTAGAGGTTCTGGAAGCATTGGGCACTGTATATGACACCAAGTAATTTATTTTACTAGAGACAATCTCTTATCACAACAAACTATCAAATATGCAAGATGATTGAAGCATCTCTAAATTTCTAAAGAATAAATATGGAAAAAGTATTAAAAGGATTTCTTGGTAAGAAAAAAGAAAAATCAATTTTAAGTGGGAAATTACCTTATAAAATGTGTTGTATATTCTTGATAAAAGTGCAAAAGTTTTATGGGGTTCAACAGATAATAAAAGATAAAATTTATAGTAACATATAATACAATGTATTTTTTTTTTTAAAGATTTTTGCCATAGGGCATATGTGCTCACAGGAGAGAGACAGTGAGAGGGAAAGTGAAAAATCACCCTCCCCACACTCCTAGGGGAGATAGCCATATCACAATCTCTTCCTCTCCATTCTCATGCTGGAATTTTGGGTACACGTGCACATTTCCTAGTGTGATATTCAAGTAACCAGGTCTAGGACTCTAACCACAATTGGCCATGTGGGAGTCCAGTGCCTTAACCACTATGCCAGCTGCTGGTCTCAGAGTAATATATATTATTAAATAGTTAAACAATAATGTAACCCATAATGCAGCTATATAATATTTATTTAGCATTTAGAGAAAAGTAATCTACTTTTTAAGGATGGGCTTAAAATAACTTTTCATTTCCAAACATATTTTAAAATTATTTTTATACCCTTATATTACAAACCCAGTTACACATCGCATAACAACATTTGGTCAATGAAGAACTGAAATTATCCATTGGTAGTTCCATAAGATTATAGTAGATCTGAAAAACCCTCATCACTCCATGATGTCATAGCTGTCACAGCATTGTAGCACCAGGCAGTAGTCATGTTTGTGGTGATGCTGCTGTAAACAAGCCTGCAGGCTGCCAGCAGTGCAGAAGTAAAGCACATACTATTATACACAGTACATAACACTTGATAACAATAAGTAGTTATATTGCTAGTTTATGTATTTATTACATAAATTATATATTTACTACATTATTTTTTATCATTAATTTATAGTGTACTCCCTCTACTTACATAAAGTAAAAGTATAATGTAGAACAGTATCCTGTCTTATGCTGGCAGCAGCTTCATATATCTTGTGTTTACTGAATCTCTTGATTGCTTCATTTTATCTTGTACTTGATTTAATATCATGTAGCTTATTAACTTATCATGACCCTTCCGGTGGGATGAGATGTGGAGATAGAAGACAGTGATATTCATAATCCTTACTCTTTGTAATCTTCAGCTAATGTGTGTGTTTGTTTTCATTTTCAACAAAAAAGATTAAAAAGCAAAAAAAAAGTTAAATAAGCAAAAGCTAATAGAACAAGAACATAAAAGATATTTTTGTACAACTGTACAATGTGTTTTGTAAGTTAACTGCAAGAGCCAAAAAGTTCTAAAAAATTACAAGTTTATAAAGTAAAAACATTATATAAGGTTAAGTATAATTTACTATTGAAGATATATAAAAAAATTTTTTTGAGAGATATTTGCTATAGGGTGTGTGCACTCACCAGAAAGACAGAGAGACAGAGAGACAGAAAGCAAGAAATCACCCCCAAGGGGGATGGCCACGTTCCAATCCTTTCTTCTCCATTCTCCTCTTGGTATCTTGGGCATGCATTCACATGCACCTGACAAGGGTTTTTCAGATCTACTATAATCTTATGGGACAACCAATGGATAAATTCTGTTCTTCATTGACCAAATGTTGTTATGCAATGTGTAACTGGATTTGTAATATAAGCCACCAGGTCTGGGACTAGAACCGCAGTCGACTACATGGGAGTCTAGCAACATAGCCATCACGCCAACTGCTGGTCCTGGATATAAAAATGTTTTATTATGAAGCTTATATGTACAGTGTTATAAAGTCTACAGCAGTGTACAGTAATGTCCTAGGCCTTCACATTCACTCATTGACACTCAAATTAACTTCTAATCTTCAAGTGTCATTCATGGTAAATACCCTACACAGGTCTCCCATTTTTATCTCTTCTACTGTGTTTTTTTACTGTACCTTCTTTATGTCTAGATACACAAATACTTATCATTGGGTCACAGTTACTTTCAGTATTCAGTATAGTAATATGCTGAACAGTTTTACAGCCTAGGGACAATAAACTGCCATAAAGCATGGGTATGTTGTAAGACATACTATCTAGGTTGTGGAATGTACTCTATAATGTACTTTCACACAATAACAAAATTGCCTAGCAATGTGCTTTTCAAAATGTGTCCCTGTCATTAATCAATGTATGGCTATCTATTCATGTGAACATATACAATGCAAAGTCTTAAATTTGCTTTGTAAAAGCCAAATCAGAGTGGTAGAAGGGAAAGGAAGGGGAGGTATTTATATAAGCTTATCATGCCCAAGAGGAAGGAGTGAGTGGCGAACACACACATGCAAGATGACAAAATTAGAGACAAGTGTTATCTGGGGCTAGACCTGATCATCAATTGGTGGTTACATTAGCACCATTCTTCCCCTGACCCCACCCATTTTGATCTAAGGACAAATGGAAGGAGAGAAGGATGGAAAGCTGATGAGAAAAATGCTGCAAGATGCCATCTATGCTTCAATCAAAAGAAATAACTGCTATCTGATTTTGCTTTATTAAGATTACAGGGAGCCAGCAGGTGACATGGCAGTTAAGGTGGCTAGACTCCCATATGGTCAATCAAAGTATTAGACCCCAACCAGAGCCTTGGGAATCACACTGGGCATGTGTGCATGCATGCCCAAAATCCCAAAGGAGAATGGAGGAGAAGGAATTGGGCATGGTCATCCACTCAGGTATGTGTGTATGTGGGGTGTGTGTGTGTGTGTGTGTGTGTGTGTGTGTGATTTCTTACTTTCTCCCTCTGTCTTTTTGTTTCACTCTGGCAAGCTCATGCACCCTATGGCAAAAACCTAAAAATAAATAAATAGATAAATAGACATATACCCAAGCTTCCATTTGAAGAAGCTCCTTGTGGCAGGAAAATAGCATATAAACAATTTTGGGTAATCTCATTGATTATGCCAATCAATTTTAAACACATGATTTCCTAATGACCTTACAAAATCATCTTCTCAGAACTACTTTATTGACTTCGAATCTTATCATCTTTAGCCTACCCATATTACAAGACCAACCACATCAGGTTGGGAAGGGTCAGTGACGAGAAAGGAAGGGAATTTATTTATGTTGAGATATAAATACATTGAAAAAATTACTAAATAATAAGTGACAGGTTATACATCTCTTACCTTGTTCACAGGGCCAAACTGCCTAACAAAAACAATGGAAGGCCAATATAAAAGTTACTTTTTCCAGCTCAAGATACTTTAAAGTTAAACCCCTCTTTGATAATATAAAACTGGTTAAAATTCATATATTTTATTCACAAATTGTTCAAAAATCTCCCAATAGCTATATTTAAACACTCTTGATTTAATCATTATTTTAGATACTATAAATGCTTTGGCTATAGGCTCTGACTTGCCACTAGATAGAAACTATTGCCTTCTGCTCTTTATTTTTAGGGCACTTTCCTCCCCATTAAGTGAGGAGAAAAGAAAGAGGGAGGGAAATTTAAATGAGAAGCTTTTGTTACTTGATTATGCCAATAAGAAATTTGTATGGGTTAAGATTGAGAAGTATTGTTCAATGCAGTTTCTCAATTATCTATGGATTTCAATTATTCAGGGATTCCTCTCCTTTAATAAAATAAATAACTGTGAGTACATATAACTTTTTTAGACAAAATTTAATCTCACCATGCTCAACTTCATTATCTGGAACTGGATTTTCATTTTCAAAGACTGAAGAAAATTTAGGAAATAACATTATTGTTATTTATTTCCTTCCTTTGAAAAAGCTGACACAACGTGTTTCAAGAATCAAGAAAATAAGCCAAAAGAGATTGTCAGTTACCTTCTTTGTAGAACATAATAGATTGTAAGACTTATATTCTATCATATCCCTGAAACTTAATGGCTTTGAAAATGGAAAAAAAATAGGAATATGTATAGACACATATTGTTTTAGTCCTCTTTTTCTGTTGTTAACAACTGAACAACACTCTAATCTATAAAAAATAAAGGTATATTTAGCTTATGGTGTTAGAGTCTCAAGGTCAAGGAGCCACATCTGGTAGAATCTTCTTGTTTATGGAGGCCTCAATGTCCAAGGGCTATGCAGGGTATTACATAGTGAGGACAAGAGTTAGTATGTGTCTGTATGTCTCTTTTCTTATCAAGTCACCAAGATTTAATAATGGGAGTCCCACTCTGTTGACTGTATCTAATCCTAATCACCTTCCAAAGTTTCCACCTCTTAATCCCATGGTCAATTAAGTTTCCACTCTCACCATAACAATGAGATTTCAACACATGATCCCAAAAGTCTTAACTCATTCCGAGATCAACTCAAAAATGCAAAATCAATCTGTGAGTCTATAACATCAAAACAAATAACAAGCTTCCAAAAATAATGATAAAACAGGCATAGGGTAGACACCTCTAGTTCACAAAGAGAAAGGAGTAACAGGACCATAGGATAGTTTGAAACCCCAGAGAGTAGACATTGAGCCTTTTATTTTTTAAGGCAGGGAATTTTTTAAATTTAACTTACTTTCTTTCTTTCTTTCTTTCTTTCTTTCTTTCTTTCTTTCTTTCTTTCTTTCTTTCTTTTTGATCAGACAGGGAGAAAGTTGAGAGAGAGAGAGAGAAAGAGAGAGAGAGAGAACAAGAGAGTGGAAAAGTGAGAAGGGAAGCCACCAGGTCTGGGATTTGAACCACAGTCAGCTGTGTGGGAGTACAATGCCCCTAACCACCACACCACCTGCTAGCCCCAACACTGAAACTTTATTTTTTAAAGAGGTTTTTTTCTATAGGACAGATGCACTCACTAGAAAGAGAGACAGAGCTATAGAAAGCAAGAAACCACCCCCCAGGGGAGATGGCCATGCTGCAATTCCTTCTCCTCCATTCTCTTCTCAGGATCTTGGGCACACATGCACATGCGTCCAGAATGAGTTTAAGCCACCAGAGTCGGGACTCAAACCACAGTCGACTACATGGCAGTCCAGCGACACAGCCATTACATCATCTGCTGGTCCCCCAACACTGAATCTTAAAACACCAAAATAATTTGTCACTCCATGTGCTGATATCTGGACACACTGAACAATGTGGGTGCCCAAGAAGTTAGGCAGTCTTGTCTCCATGGCTTTGGTGGACTCAGTCCATGCCTCAGCTTTTTTGATTTAGAGTCTTTGGACTGCAGTTCTCCTAGGTTGGTGTTGGATGTTGGCAGAGCTATGGCATGAGGATGTCCAGCCTCTGTAGCTCAACTGGGCATTGCCCTGGTGGGGACTCTCTGTGGCAGATCTAACCCCTTATTTCTACTTAGCATTATTCTAGTGGCAAGTTTTTGTTGTGGCTCCATCCATATGTAGGCCTACAGGTTGCCCTGAGACATCTTTTGGAATATAGGTGGAGACCATGCACACACTTATCCTGATCTCATGTGCCTGCAGAGTTACTATTATATGCATGTCACTAAGGTCTACGATTTTCATTTTCTGGAAAGGCAGGTGGAGCAGTGGTTTTAACAGTAGATTGAGCAATACCAGGGGATTGGGCTAACTCAGCAAGAGCTGAGAAGTACTGGGATCAGGGAATAGAATCCTGAGGTATTTAGCTCATGGAGTGAGCTCATGGAGAACACCTCAGGCCCATCCCCTGAAACCATTTTGGCCTTCTAGACCTCTGGGCCTGTGATATATGCGGTATCCTTGAGGATGTCTAATTTGCCCTTGGGGCTTTCCTCTACTCTTGATGATTAGCACTGGGTCGCTTCTTTCACTGCTAATCTTTTTACCAACTGTTCACTCAACCACACCTTAGCATCCTCTGCCAAACATGTGTATTCATTCATCACATGACCAGACTGAATTTTCCAGTTTTTTTCTCACTTTGCTTCCCTTATAATGACTTCTTCTATTTTTTATCTTTATATATTTATTTCTTAGAGTTTTTTTTTCCCCTTAGGGTACATACGCTCACCAGAGAGAGAGAGAAACAGAGTCAGTGAGAGAGAAAGTGAGAAATCACCTCCCCCTCAGGGAAGATGGCCATGCCACAATCCCTTCTCCTCCATTCTTTCTTGGGATCTTGGGCATGCATGCACATGTACCTGTGTGATTTTCAAGCCACCATATCTGGGACTCAAACTGTAGTCAGCCATATAGCAGTCCAGCAACATAACCACTACACCATCTGCTGGCCCCATGGATTCTATTTTTAAGTCATTCCATTGTTCTTTCATTTTAAAGCTATTTCTATAATTTGCTTAGACACTTATTTTGCCAATTATCATTCACTTGTAAATTCAACAAAGTTTTTGGACATGGACACAAGGCAGCCAACTTATTTACAACAATGTAACAATAACCTCTTTTTCTCTCATTTTCAAGAAGATATTCTTTACGTTTATCTGAGTTTTCATCACAATGGCCTTTATTGTTCATACTTTGATCAGCATTCTGGTCACAGTCACTTAATCAATCTCTAAGAACTTCAAATCATTCCTAGTATTTCTGTCTTCTTATGAACCTTTGGAATACAGGCTTTTTCTAGTCTGCTCCTCAAACTCTTCCAATCTCTGTCCACTACCCAGTTACAAAGTCACTTACACATTTTTAGATATTCATTATAAGCAACACCCCCCACATACTTCAGGTACCATTTTTCTGTTTATCCATTATTTTTATAATAACAGAAATGCCTGAGTCTTAGAGATTTAGAAAGAACAAAGCTTTACTTAATTCATGGTTTTGGAGGTCCAAGGTCAAGGTCTGCCCAGGGGCTTCTTGGTAGTACCTCTCTGCACAGTCCTGAGATGGCGCAGTGCATCACATGACAAGGGTAATAGCAACCATGCATCTGTATATCACTCTTCATAAAGCCACCAGGATTCAATCATGGATACCCACCCTATTGACTTCATCCAATCTTAATCATTCTCAAAGGCTCTAAGTTTTAATCTACAGCCAGTAAGATTCTATCTTCACAATAACAACAACAACAAATTTTTGAGATATCTTTGCTATAGGACACATGCACTCACCAGAGAGACTGATGGAGACAGAAAGAGAGAAATCCCCCTCCCCGGGGGGGTATAGATAAGCAGCAATCCCTTCTCCTCCATTCACCGCTTGGAATTTTTGACATGCATGCATACATGCGTAGCATGAGTTTCAAGCTGTCAGGTCCAGGACATGAACTGTGGTTGGCCATGTGGGAATCCAGCAACGTAACCATTATGCCATCTGCTAGTCCAAACAACAAAATTTTAACTTGTGAATGTTTTTTTTTTTTTTAAGAGGTTTTTTTTTTTTTTTTAAAATTTTTTTTTTTTTTTTGCTATAGGGTACGTGCACTTGCCAGACAGACAGAGAGAGACAGAGTAACAGAAAGCAAGAAATCACCTCCCAGGGGGATGGCCATGCCGCAATCCCTTCTCCTCCTTTCTCCTCTCGGGATCTTGGACATGCATGCACAGGCGCCCGGCGTGAGTTTAAGCCACCAGATCTGGGACTCAAACTGTGGTCAACTACATGGGAGTCCAGCGACATAGCCATTACAAGCAAGACTGGTCCCATCCGGCAGAGTCTTGACACCAAAATTCACCCCCAACTTCTACCAGTCCTTGACCACGGAAGTCCAGGGAGGTCATGAACTTAAAACTTTCCTATGTGAGTCACCTGATAGATCATGTTTTAGCACCACAGTACCACCAGCATTAGGGCCTTACAAGGACATACATCTACCTTACAGAACTCCTATTGTGCATGTCAATGTGCCTCTCACTTGCTGGAGCACTACATTAAAGCTGCCTTTTGCTTACCTGAAGATTCCTTGGATCAACATTTTATTATGACTGTGTGTTTCATTTTCCAATATAATTCTGACATGAAACAAGCTTTTCAATTTCTTAGTAATGTACTAGAATGATTCTCATGCAAGAAATACTCACCAGTTCTAGAATGCCAACCTAAGTAAAGCATTCAAGTTCAATTTATACAAGAGGGAATTGGAATGATCTATTCCTCTTTTCTCTTTATAATCTGTGTTATTCAAATTTTCATCTTTCTCAAGAAGTATTTCACAGTTCCTTTAGTTATAATACTCTTTCCACCCTATAATCCAGTTGAGCTTTGCCTCCTTGTTAATACTTTCTGTATCTGTCCCTTTTACTCTCACTACACAACATGTTGTTAGATAAAATATTTATTTTACCTTTTATGTTACCTATATCAGAGTATCCCTCATAGCAATCATTCAATAAATGCAAGAAGAATCGAAATGATGTAATGAGAATATCACCTAATATTTATAAAATAATTTATACTTTTCAAAACTGTAGATAATAATGATCCATGGCAAAGCAGGTAATAATATCAATGCTCAATTATAAATATGAGATTGAGAAATTTACAGAAAAAACATCACTGCCTTTCAGTCTTTCATACAAATCCTTTCTCCCCTAAACTGAAGTAATCTTATTGTTCATTAAGAAATAGTTAATATAAAAAAAAATGGTAATATTTTAGAACATTATGCTGAATGTTAGAAGGAAGAGGTAGAATTACATATGTTAACATGAAGTGTCTGCAAAACATATGGTGAAGTTTAAAATTGTCTCAAAGGGACAAAAACATTACACCACATATATTAAAAGTATAAAATACATGATACTATATATTCTCTAGGAGTACATATGTACATATGAAAATTGCATAGGGAAACTCTGAAAGGGTATGTTCTAAGCTGAAATGTCATTAATTGCCTTTGAGGAGAATTAGGGAGAAATAGACTGAATTTGGGTAAGGAGGTCATCAACTGAATTTTGGCATTTTAAAATTTTTGCCTGAGGGCACATGTACTGGCTGGAGAGAGACAGAAAGCAAGAGGGAAACTGATAAAGTATTTCTCCGTGGGGCATAGGCATATCACAGTCACTCTCCATTTCTCCCTCTTTTCAGGATTTTGGGTATGCATGCACACATGTCCACTGTGTTTCTCAAGTTGTTGTATCTAGGACTTGAACTGCACAATTGGCCATGGGATCTAATCACTGTAACCACCATGCCACGGGCTGGCTCCTCACATTTTAAAAAATTTAAATAACATTTAAAAAATTTTAACAAGAAAAGGTATTTTGGCTCCAAGTCAACTGCTAGAGTTCTCTCTCTGCAATTTAATGCTTGTGTGAGTTTAGACAATATATTCTCTCCAACTCTGTTACTCATCTATTAAATGTTAATAGTACACCTATATAGTAGGCTAGGCTGGCTTCATGGGCATGCAAATAATTTTTTTAAATTCAATAGTTATATTAAAAAGCAGAATCTTTTTTTTTTTTTTTGCGAGGTTTTTGCAATAGGTTGCATGCACTCTCCAGAGAAACACAGAGACAGAAAGTGAGAAATCACCCCCCAGGGGGGATGGCCACACCGCAATCCCTTCTCAATTCTCCTCTTGGGATCTTGGACACGCATGCACACACGTCCAGCCTGAATATAAGCCACTGGGTCCAGGACTTGAACCGTGGTCAACTACATGGGAGTTCAGCGACATTACGCTAACTGCTGGTCCCCAAAGCAGAATCTTTTTCTAGAAAAGATGCACTCCACTTCCAAAAAGATATATTCTACTATATACATGTTGCACATTACAGCTGAGAAGTTTGTATAAGCTACCTATTAGGATCTAAAAATAAGAGCTAACTATACCAATTTAGAGGAACATAAGTACTTAAGACATTCAGTTGAATGGTGTCCTGACAGGTTAAAACATCTTTCTGGCAAAACTAAAATTAAAAATGTCTCTGAGCTCATTAAATGAAAATTTCAGAAAAATTTCGATAAATTCTTTATCTATTTGAAAAATTACATGAACCATTCCTTCTCATGTCTGATTATATCAACTTAATGCTCTTGACTACACCTTTTCTTAGAAAAGAGTTCTCCTCAATGGTTCCAGATTTCTTTTATTATTATTGAACTCTTGAGTTTAGAAAGTTCTGACCATACTGCAAAATGATTTCCTAGTATCTAAATGTGTATGCCAAGGTGGCAGAAGTTTCTCACATGATAAATCCAAAAGGAATCTAAGATTAAATCTGAAAATCTATTTATTCTTGAAAACCCGCTTACTGCTATGTTAAGAAGACAGAATCACGGGACCAGCAGATGCCATAATGGTTATTTTGCTGGACTCCCACGTAATCAACCGGGGTTAGAGTCATGGATATGGTGGCTTAAAACTCACAATGGGTGGCATGTGTGCCCAAGATCCCAAGAAGAGAATGGAGGAAAAGGAATTGTGGTGTGGTTATCTACCCTGGGAGTTGATGCCTCACTTTCTGCCTCTCTCTGGCTCTTCAGCAAGTGCACATACTCTCTAGCAAAAATCTCTCTCTCTAAAAAAAAAAGAAAGAATACAAGAAAAAGAAAAAGAAAACAGAAATACTCCATTAACCCTATAACATTGCTACTTAACTTTTATATTTCTAGTTTAACTGAAAGTGGACTGTGCAGCATGGACTATATGTCCTTGTTCTGCTCAGACAACTAAATGTCTTAAAATCTAGTCTCCACTCTTTTAGTTGTTTTTTAATGTTCTTGTTATTCCTGAGAAAACACATCATTGAAAACATTTTTAGTCAGTATTGTTACTCAAAACTTCCTGAGCATATGATATGGGCTAAAAATTGTGCTAGGTACCCTTAATATAGATGGAGTTAAGTGATACTTCTTACCTTTGTCAATTTAGGAAGGAAAGCAAAGAAGTGATTTTTTTCTTAGAATTTATCTGCTGCAACAAAGGTTCATATGCTGTATTCATACATATAAAATCAGATCTTTAAAATCAATTACATTAAGCCTTAAACATATTATTTTTTATAAAAATAGCAAATTTAACCCAAACAATATTACTAATTTTGAATACTAATTGTTGTCAATAAAGTCATTTCAATATCTATTTTTCTGGTTAATATTATTTTTAAAATTTTTTTCTGGCTTGATCTACTTGTATGTATGTAGCCTAAACATTTCTCCAAAATTTATGAAGATATTAAAACCACATGAATCCATGGCATAATTTTTTTGCCTTTTTTTTTTTTGCCTTTTTTTTTAAGTTTTTCAGTAGGGTGTGCACACTGGCCAGATAGAGAAAGAGAGAAAGTGAGAAATCACTTCCCAGTAGGATGGCCACATTCCAATCCCTTCTCCTCCATTCTTCTCTTGGGATATTGGGCACACCCCGAGCCCCACATTATTTTTAATCCACTTGGTTGTGCCTCGCACCAGGCAGTCAGCCATATGGGATCCAGACGCCTTAACTTTCATGCCACCTACTGGTTCATGATATGATTTTCTTTTAGGTTCTGACTTACCTTACATCAGAAGACATTGATAGAACTTAATTAGCATAAGACTTACTGTTAGGGAGTCACAGGATATCTCTAGCACAAAACCTTAGCATTTAAGAAACAGATGAGTATCTGTGAGGATTACTGTCCCATGGACACTTGTTATAAATCTGAGTAAGTGATATCCTGGGAACATTATTTTCTAAGTATTTCTATTTGATATAATCAGGCCTGACCATCAGTTTGCATTTCTGCCAAGCCTATTATATATATTTTTTAGTTGATGTAATTCTCTTAAAGCCAAGTTAGAGTGCTGTGCTGTAAATAAAGCTCACTCTTCTTCACAGCAGGCAACTATGTGATTATTCCTACTAGCTTTATTTCTTTAGCCCAGCCAAAGCATGCGTATCACCAGGGTGGTGCCTTGGTGTAAGAGGAAAGAATAGAGCATTCCTGATCAGTAATGATGTGTACTTTATCAGCCATTGACTTGCACAACGAAAGAAGAAATAATTGCCTGATCGTGTGTCATGTGACCTCAGGGTTTTACATATGAAAGAATTCAGAGGCAATAATACATAACAAGTAAAAATAACATTTTCAATATCACAGCTGGATCAGAGCAACCTAACATTTAGTCTACTATTTCCTTGTGAACACTGGGTACTTGTGTCAGCTTTTTCATCTTCTCACAAATTTGACTGCATTATTTGGACTTTTGAAAAGTTGTCAATAAGCACCATGGTTATAATTTCAAGTAAATGATTCTGGTCTTGGATAGTTTCAGTCTTTCCATTCTCTGAGGCCCTGTAGTGTCTACATTCTGAATCATTCAACCCAGCACTTAATTAGATATAACCTCTTAATTGTGCTTTTAGGGATAAAGCAAAGTATTACATTTCTGTTGTACCACAGACTAACCTAGAAAGTACTGGCACATGGTAGAGTTTTGCATAATACCAATGGATTGGTTCAACCTCGTAGTTCCTGAACTGTTACACTCACTACTCAAATGTTAGAGAATATTGCAACACGAAGGGGCTTTAGCCCACTTTACAAAGGATGATAAAGTGATTTTCAAAGAAATAGTAGGTTCTTGATAGAAAAAAAGTCATAGTCTTAAGATAATTTCCTTTCTGTTACCTAGAGGATATACATTTTGATGCAAAGTTCAGAGATACTTTCAGGCCTCTAAATATTTTGGAAGAGAGAAAAAAAATGTTTTCTAACCTCATGAGAAAATGAAGGAGAATATAAAGCATTCGAGATCACATTGAAAATTGTCTGTTTCTGAATCAAGAAATGCCAGTGGCCGCAAATAGCAAAATGAAAAAGAGCGAGAGAGAGAAAGTCATAAGAGTTTAAAAAGGCTAAAAATTATAGAATTCGTATGGTATTTTATCAAACATGAAGTGAAAATAACAACAACAAAAAAAAAACCCTACTGAATGCTGGTATTGAGCCCGTGCATCATGTTCTCGTATGGTATTTTACCAAACATGAAGTGAAAATAACAAAAAAAAAAAAAAAACCCTATTGAATGCTGGTATTGAGCCCGTGCATCATGTTTTACAGCTAATCAGGGTCCAGGTATTAATTTATGTCCCAATATTTCTAGTGTACTAAATATGCATTAAAAGTGGGACCAGCAGTTAGCGTAAAATGGCTATGTCGCCGAACTCCCATGTAGTTGACCGCAGTTCAAGTCCCAAACTGGGTGGCTTAAACTCACGCCAGGTGCATATGTGTGGGTGCCCAAGATCCTGAGAGGATAATGGAGGAGAAGGAATTGCAGCGTGGCCATCCTCCCTGGGAGGGGGGCAGGGGTGATTTCTCGTTTTCTATCTCTCTCTGTCTTTCTGGTGAGCACATTCACCCTATAGCAAAAACCTCTCCAGAGAAAAAATATGTATTAAAGGCAATATATAATTTCTATTTCCAATAAAAAACTAATTAACAAACAAAAATAGTCTTTATGTCTAATGTGTGCTGACTTATTAATTAAAGCCATGCTATTCTGAGGTCCTGGAAAAAGTTCCTAAGTATATAAAGTAGGAATTGGAAAGCTATCCAAAAGTAAAGTAAAATAAACAAACAAAAAAAAATTCATGGGTTTATATAATTTCATCCAATCTCTCAATGACCCTTAATAAAATAGCTTTTACCTTAGGTTGCCCATAAAGGAAAATCAAACAGTTCTGTTTCTATCTACTGCAATTGTCAGCTGGGTTATAAGAAAGTTTTATGGCATTTTAAGTCCTAGACGAGGGATCAACATGAATCCTCTACTTGCCTTTCTTGGCAAACCTCTCTTACCACTAAAACCAATGTGGTTTCTACTCAGTCTCTCAGGCTACTGACTTTTACCCTTTGAAAAGTAACTCCAGAAGCCATTAGACCATTTTGACAATGGAGAGTAATTCACCTCACTATACCCTTCAAATCTGTTAAATAAATGAGAGTAAAACTTGTGTTTCTTTTATGTTGCAATTCAACTCCTAACTCAATTGTGCAAAGTTAAAGTGGAGATACAGCAACTGCATGGCCACCTGCTGTTCTTTGTGACAGCCACCACTGCCCCTTGACACTGAAGAGCATAGCATTGTCACCCAATAACCAGACAATTCAGAAGTTCTGGGGGTATATTAATGAGTACAGTGCTGTGTACCTTGGTCTGAGGATTTATGCTGTCATTTTGGTACCAAGAGTAAAAGCTAATAACCTCTGCTTCCAAAAGTATGTTTGCAAAGCTGTCAAGCCAAGGTGGTTTTACTGCATTAGTGAAAATAGCTGCCTTTCTCAACATCAGGTACAGCTTAGTTTTGTGATATTAGGTATAAATTAAAGCAAACTACGTTTCTTAGAATTAAACATATTAAAAAAGGAAGCTCTAGTTTCTCACTTATGGCAGAATTATGTATCATAAACATATTTTTAGGAGTCCTGCCCAATTCAATCAAGATCCTCTCTTTCATAAGTACCTAATGATCTATTATTCAAGCCAAAATATTGTAGGCTTTATGGTTTTCACTTATTATTCAGACCAACTGTCTCATGACTATGTAACATCTCGTATCCCACTCAGTGTCTCCAGCTTAAGAAAAGTTGGATGTGTTTTTCTCTTACTTGAATTGTGAAATTCAAATAAATGTGAACCAAAAGAAGACTTAACCCTTTTACAAAATTAGCTATTTTGGCCTGCTGGCTGACTGATTAAAAACGGAAACTGTCTAATGAGAAACTACGTTTGAAATTAGCAGCAAAGCTCTACTGTACGGGCTTATCTGTAGGCACAACACCTAACGTTCTACTTTTGTTCCCATGGGCACTCCTTTGACAGACACAGCCACTGGAAAAAAAAGAGTGTAAAAAGCATAACTCATTATCAGCCCAAGGACATAAAATGGTAGCTGAACAGGATAGGAGAAAATAACTGTGCTGGAATTTATTTTTATAATATGGGAATGGAGCTTTTTCTGTTTTTAGTTCAAGAAGAAACATGATTCCAGTGTAATGTGCTGTTGATACAGCCCGTGCACTTACCTTCTAAGAAAAACTTCCAATGAGTGTGCTAAAGGGAACCTTGTACAATTCATAAGAACTCTAACATGAACAAACATGCCCCCCATCCCTTTAGAGGCCAGAATTTGCAGATAGATACCAAGGGATCCTGTAGTGATGCATTGGATTAATTCACCAGCCTCTCACTTCTTTAATTTCTGAGAGACCAAGTCTTTAAAGCTGACATATGGGAGAGTGGTGATATATTGTATTAATTCTGTATTCTCTTACTTTTGTTTTAGGTCCTATGTGTTTCAAGAGACATTTGTCTCCATCACAGCCACATCACACCAAACATTTGATTTGTCAGTTCATTTGGTCAAATACCATTCAAAATAAGGGATGCTTAGGGAGAAGAGTCCAGTTCAGGATCTGCCCTCTGTTTCTGAACTTGGCCCAAATAAATATTTCCTTCTAGTTTTTCAAAATCCTGTAGTTCCCTTTAATAAAGCAAGGACTTTGAAGTGATAGTTTGGGATATTCTCTCTTTCTTTTTTTCCCACTCATTAATCAACAGGTAGAATATTTACCATATTCAATATAATTGCTCAGGAGATGTCCAGATTCCTAGTCTCACTTCCTTTGAAACCATTCATTTTGCTGTATAGTACCTCTGCCTCAGGTTGTTGTGTAAATGTTTCCCAAACTCTGTGTGTTATGACAAGCATGAGATATAAGTTTTTCATGGATAAAGAACAAAAATTAAAAAAAAATAAAAGCACTGGGAACTGGGCACAAACGCTGTCATTAACTATCTAGAGATATTCTGAAACTAGCTACAGGGCAATTTGTATTTATAGTTTGTAAAGCAAATCATTTTTATAGATAGTATTTCACATATTCCTTATATCAAAATGAAGTAAAATGATAATTACATGTGAAGAGACTGAGCTTTGACAGGTCAAGCAACTCATCCAAGCTCACGTAGCTAGTAAATAGAAAAGTTTAAGTTTTAACTGGGTTTAGTGAATCCATCTTATCCCCCCAGATCATCTCATTCTCCAGTGAAAGTTACAGAAAATGTGGCAGTAAGATATAGATTAACATCAGTGAGAGCAGGCAGTATACACAGTAGCTCTGATCTACTGGACCTTTCTTGCACATTAGAGCAAGCCATGGGTATCTGAATGAAATATGTATATTGTTGCACTTAGAAAGAGAAAACATGAATCCTTTCGGAATGTGTGGGCCAAACACAACATAGTGTGCTCCCTATAGTTGCTCTCTTGTGAAACTCACACAATAAACACATATTCAGTGTTTGTCTTTGTGAAGACCATAATCTCCACAAAGGGAAACAACATCAATTTTCCTAAATATAGACACCAAGAAGGAAAATAAAGTAATTTATTTCATTACAGATTCTGGTGAATATCAGCTCTAGAGCTTCTAGGTTTCCCAGGACTATCTCTTCTCCATCCTACGTGCAATATTGACAGATAAGCATATGGGGTTTTTTAAAACATATTTTTAAGAATTATTTATTAATTTTCTTTATAATAATTATTTTTTAAATTTTAATTTGCACTAGGGCATATATGCCCTCCAGAGAAAGAGAGATGGGGAAAATGAGAAAGCAAGCCACCAGGTCCTGGACTCAAACTGTAGTTGGCGGTGTTAGAATCTTAGTACCTTAACCACTACACCACCTGCTGGCCTCAATAAGGATAAGTTTTCAGTTTCCTTTTTCTTTTCGGAGAGGTTTTTTTGTTTGTTTATTTGTTTGTTTGTTTTGTTTTTGCTCTAGGGTGCGTGCACTCACCAGAAAGACAGAGATAGAGAGACAGAGAGACAGAAAGCGAGAATTTACCTTTCAGAGGTGTGGGGGAAGGGGGAGGTGGCCATGCCACAATCCCTTCTCCTCCATTCTCCTCTTGGGATCCTGGACATGCACGCACGCATACCCGGCGTGAGTTTAAGACACCCGGTCTGGGACTCGAATCACAGTCGACTACATGGGAGTCCAGCAACGTAGCCATTACACTATCTGCTGGTCCCAGGATATATTTCAAACATTGATTCTTCAGACATGTTTTTAACCAATATGGCCAACATACATGTTACTTATATAATGAGCACTCTGAAAGGAATCCCTTAAAAAGTGACATTTTAATCTATGCAAATGAAAGGGACCAACAGTTAGCGTAATGGCTACATCGCTGGACTCCCACGTAGTCGACCACGGTTTGCGTCCCGGACCCGGTGGCTTAAACTCACGCCGGGAGCGTGTGCGTGCGTGTGTGGCCAAGATCCCGAGAGGCGAATTAAGGAGAAGGGATTGTGGTCTGGCTATCCACCCTAGGGGGGTGATTTCTTGCTTTCTATCTCTCTGTCTCTCTCTGTCTGTCTGGCAAGCGCACACGCCGCAAAAACCTCTCAAAAAAAAAAATCTATGCAAATGATAGTTTGTATAGACACATGACTATCATAAAAGAATATGTGGTTGATAAAACATGGCAAGGAAATGAAGTCAGGAGTTATGCCAATGTAGATGGAGAAAGTAAGGCAGTGTCTGTTGAGAAAAACAAACAAACAAAAAACATGAGTTGTCCAGGAGGAGCGTAACATGATGGAAATAGCATTTGAGTCAAAAAGTTTAGTTTTCCTACATACTAGTGACATCATTTTTAGACAGCCCACTTAAATCCCTGAGTCTTTCCCAAATTTTCTTTAAAAAAAAAAAAAGTAAAAAACAAAAACCAGAAAACAAAACAGACCCACCTTACTGAGTGAGAGTTTGAACAGTACCAGACCCGGTGGCTTGAAAGATACACTGGGTGCATGTGTGTGCATGTTCAAAATCCTAGGAGGAGAATAGAAGATAAAGGATTGTGGCATGGCCATCCCCACCTGAGGGGTGATTTCTCATTTTACCTCTCTCTCTCTCTCTCTCTCTCTCTCTCTCTCTCTCTCTCTGTGGTATACACATGCCCTGTAGCAAAAACTAACGTGTGTGTGTGTGTGTGTGTGTGTGTGTGTGTGTGTGGTGACTGGGGATTAGGAATGGAAAGTATACTATAAAATGCTCAGAAAACATAATTTTATGAAGACAGACTTGACTACATTTGTGATTTAAATGGATTAGTGATGAAAAAAGAAATTATCTATAAAATGGATAACATGGTAGCCAGTTTTCAACTTCAAATTAAGCTTTAATAAACTCTCATTTTCTCAAACCCATAAAATGATCAGTAACTAAAATGATATCTATGGTCTTAGGTGAGATTTCTACTATTTAAGTAGAAATTTAAGTGGGGTTTTTTTGTCATCTTTTTCATAGAAAAACATTCAGAGAGCTATTTAACTATTGTCATGAAAGATTTTACATGAAGGATTTTTGTTTTGTTTAACTATATAGGTCTACTGGCCACTACCACAATGTTTAAATTAGACTCATACTTCCCTCTGTTAATAAAGATTAAGAATGACTCATGCCCTGAATACCTTCGGGAAGTGTTGGCTAAAAGGAAAAGGAGCGCTTTTGTCAGCAAAGTGATCCATCCACTCAGAATAACTGTCCCACATAAATGGGCTCTAAAATGAGGAATGATCAGCCCTTCTATCATTAGGTAGAACTACAGATGCCTTAACCCTAATTCTCTTTGTTTAACATAATAAGGAGTTTTCTTAAGAACTTGGGGGCATAATGGTGGATGAAGCAGAACTCCAACTATGTTCACAGTAGGCACAGTATTTCCATGAGTTGTCCAATATGCTGAGAAGTGGGGAAGGTATATGTCACTTTCAGTTGTTTATCTAGATGAAATGTGTCTGAAATACTGAGTAATATAGAGACCTTACATGCTATTGTTATACAGGATTCAGATAAAATTAAAGCCAACGTAATTTCTACTTATTTTATAGGACAGCCCTGCTAGTTGAAGGTGAGGAGTGGGAATGGGAGATATTTAATTTGGTCTCAGGAAACTTGGATTATCGTCCTCACTTTTAAATTAATTTTAAATGTGATCTTTGGTAAGGTTGGCATAAATAATGTTTTAAAGGCATTTTCAATTATAACACTGTATCATTCTTGATTTATATTCCTGATAACTAAAAGAGAAACCACAATTGTTCATCTTTTGGCCAGTCCCATGGCTGTTTCTATTCTACATCTGTCCAGAAGGTCAAAAGCAGAGTCTAAATTAGGGCATCTCACAAAGACAAACAGCATGGGGCATGTTCAATATCAGCTTATTCAGGACACACCAAAGGCATGCTTTAAAATTTATCCTGTGACTAAGCCTTGAGTAAAGACTTTAAAACTGTCCTCTATTTTCAGATCTCTTTATTTAATGTTTTATGGAATCTGAGAACTGTGGAAGAGAGAATCTCTTTTCTTTCAGTCAACGTGATGCCATGACAACCACTGAAATGTGAAAGATTGTCAAGTCAACAATTGTTTTGTCTACATGATGCCAAATAGCAACCACTTTGATTGATTTGTTTTTTAAGTACAAATTTGTTCAGTTGTTGAAGCACAGATACAAGCTTTTTAATAATCATAGCCTTAATTTTATTCAGTGTACAACCAATTCCAAACATACTATCTCATTTTTATTCTGATTTTCCAAATAACCCTGGGCTATCAGTAAAGCAAGTATTATTATATTTATTTTATAAATGAATATCATAAGTGGGATTTTCATCATAAAAGCATAACTATCCCAGTTAATTTGCTCTGTATTCTCTAAGTGAAACCAAAGGCACTCTAACGTTTTGCACATCAAACAGCAGTGTGTAGCTGCCTGTTCCAAATAAAATGTTTAGTAAATGGTATTTAATATAATTTTGTTACTGTCCATCATCAACGGTGAAGTCTTCCCCATTCTTGCTAAATTTTTGTCCTATCTACAGGAATATATTGAACACCCTCATTCTCTAGAACAGCCTAGGTTTTTCCATTTGGCAGCCAGCTTTGCCTCCTTTACTTAAGTTAAAATAGATATCCTCTCAAATATAATTTGGTCCTAACAGACTGAGTCTATCAAAATTTCTTGACAAACATTGTAAAGATACTGAGGCTGAAGAAAATAATTTGGTCAAGATCACTTGATGCTAAGTGTTATAACCAGAATATGAATCCATACCTATATCACTTCCAAACTTATTATTTAAAATATTTTTTAAAATATGCTTTCAGATTTAATGTCAAACTCTCAAATTCTTGTTAACCTGGAGTTTCCCACCCACCCATTAGTGGTTTTGTATCCTGTTAAGGAAGGAAGAACAGATACCAAGCAGAAAAGAAGATAATGCTCAATTTAAAATGTTCAATTAGATCTTACTTTTTAAATTTTATTTCATTTTACTTAGTCAGTAGATATAATGTTCTTTAAAGAAAAGTGTGATTGCACAAGAAAATTATTTTCTTAATATTCTGGCTCCAATTAAAACAGCAAGAGCTGGGAACCAGCAGTTAGCGTAATGGCTATGTCGCTGGACTCCCACGTAGTCGACCGCGGTTCGTGTCCCGGACCTGGTGCCTTAAAACTCACGCCGGGCACGTGTGCGTACGTGCCCAAGATCCCGAGAGGAGAATGGAGGAGAAGGGATTGCGGCGTGACCATCCCCCCTGGGGGGTGCTTTCTCTCTTGCTGTCTCTATGTCTCCCTCTGTCTGTCTGGCGAGCGCACGCGCCCTATAGCGAAATAAACCTCTCCAAAAAAAAAAAAAACAAACAAAAACAAAAAAAAAAAAAAACAAACAAAAACAAAAAAAAAAAAAAACAAACAAAAACAAAAAAAAAAAAAAACAAACAAAAACAAAAAAAAAAAAAAACAAACAAAAACAAAAAAAAAAAAAAACAAACAAAAACAAAAAAAAAAAAAAACAAACAAAAACAAAAAAAAAAAAAAACAAACAAAAACAAAAAAAAAAACAGCAAGAGCTGGTCATAGATTCTTGAGCTGTCACTGTAGAAAACATGCCATCTGGACCAGACTAACCTGTGATTTATTCATTCCCTCACTCAACAGACCATACTGAGTGCCAACTTTGTGGGGACAAGATAGACTCTTGGAACTTCATGAATTTGTAATCCAGTAGGTGGCTTAATATTGACTAAGTACTAAAGAAAATGAGGTACAAAAGTAGAGAGTACTGTCAGGGACATTTTATAGGGAGTGAATTTGGTCTGGGGACCCCAGAAAGCTATCTTCCAAAATTGAGAAGATATTTATGCTGTAGCCTTAAGTGTGACTATGAAATAGCTACAGGACAGCATAGTCAGGAAGCTGGGTAAACATATTCAGTGGCTGTGATTGTCCATTTTGTGTAAGAATTCATTAGGTTTTAGTACCCAGTTATTCAATTGGACAAATTATCTAGGTGTGGTAAGGGTATTTTACAAGTATGATTAACATTTTCTGTTAGCTGACTTTAAGTAAAGAATAGTGTTCCTTGATAATATGGGTGAGCCTCCTAAGGGTATGGCTTTATAGAAAAACTGAGGTTTTCCTGAGGAAGAAGAATTTTATCTATTGACTAAAGCTTCTACACCTGCCTAAGAGTACAACCTCTTGGTCTGCTTTATACATTTTAGACGTTTTAGCCCAAACAGCTGGATAAGCTAATTCCTTTAAATAAGTCGCAAACACATGCACACACACAAACAGTGCATCTTCTATTTCCTCATAATTCATTTCATATGTCCGTGCACACACACATATATAAACAGACCCACACAAGGGGTTTTGAAAAAAATCATGGAAAATGTGTCTAATGAAAAAAAACTACTCGTGGGCTTCAAAATGTTTTGCAACAAAAGATACTTGTACTTGAATTTTTCCATGAACTTGTTGAAATAAATTTATTTGTTTGTCAGAAAAGCTATGGTGTCTTCTTGCATAGAAAAACAGAAAAATATGTCATGACTTTTCTGAAAACCAGACCAATACAGATTTTAATACTGGAAAGTAAAATGTTACTGTCATAAACACTTTAAAATATAGAAGTTCCTTTGGAATGGAGTAATGGAGTAATTAATAGAGGTTGGAAGAATTTTGAGGTACATGACAGAAAAAGCCTAGATTATTTTGAAGAGATTATTTTAAAAAAATAAGCTCTCAAGAAAAAATGAGTCAAGTTTTTGGAAACTGGAGAAAGGAGATTACTGTTATAAAGTAGCTGAAAAACTGATTGAATTGTGTTCTACAGTTGAGATGAAAGGCAGAACTTGCAAGCAATAAATGTGAATATTTAACTGAAGAGATTTGCAAGGAAAATATGGGAGGTTTCTCTTTGTCAATTTTAATAAAATGAAAGAGGAAAGATACAAACAGAGGAAGAAACTATTAAGCAAAGCATAACCATTTGATAATTTGGGAGGTTTTTAGACTATCTGGATTACAAAAGACATTAAGAAAATCACAACTGAGAAAGGGAGGTTCTGGAGAGAAGTCTAATGGTTCAACAACTTCTGCTGAAGACACAAGATATGTAAATCATGGATTCAATCAATCATGTCAGCATAAGATAGATACAGTGATGGAGTTATCCAGGAATAACCTGTGGAGAATCCTCTTACCGAAGAGAATAGATCACCTTGACATACCAGGAAGGCCTACAAGGTTTTTGAGAATCTTATACCAACAGCACTATCAACTTAGACAGAACGGGTTAAATTTAATGAAAGAAAGCTACCAGACATCCAAAATTCTGCAGGAAGGAAACAGGCTTATAACGTGACCCAGCTGCCAACATCTGCTATTATTCAAGAAAAACGAAGAATGACTCAGAGGATAATAAAGCTGCCATGGATGGTGAAGAGAGTAAAGAAGCTGCCAATGAGGGTACATAGGGAAGAGGTTTGAGCCATGTAGAATTATTCTCAGGTCTTCAAACCTAATAGAATTTATCCTACTGAATTTCAGACTTTCTTGGAATTTGTGACCCCTTTATTTCTCTCATTTCTTTTTCGAAATGAGAATATCTAGTCCATGACTATATTACCCTTGTATTTTGGAAGCAGATAACTTGTTTTATAGTTCCACAGGTCTACAGATGGAGAAAAAAGTTGTGCTAGGATGAATCATATCTATAGCCTCACCCATAACCTGATTTAAATAATGTTAAAGACAAGATTTGGGCCTTTTGAACAGATGCTATTCTAATATGTTTTGAGATTAGAGTTAATGCTGTAATGGATTGAGACTTTTAAAGATAATGAAATGGGGTAACGACATGTTGTATATAGGATGGATGTGAACTTTTGTGAGCAAGTAGAAAGATACTAGTAGACAAAATAGTGTTATAAAAGAAATATCCACTAAGAAACTCAGAATATGGCCTTATTTGGAAGAATAACATTTTGCGAATGAATTGAGGTAAGGATCTTGAAATGAGATAACCCTAGATTAAAGGGGGTCCTTAATATAATCAATAATGTTAGGACATTCTAGAGATGGAAAAGAAGACATAGAGACTTCAGAGGAGGTTATATAAAAACAAAGTCAGAGATTGAAGAAATACTAGAAAAGACAAGGTATTTCAAGAATCTCCACTAGCCACTAGATCCTAGGAGATAAGGAATGGAATGTATACTCAAGGCCTTCAGAGGGAACCAGTTCTCCCGACATTATGATTTTGGATTTCTGGCCTTTAGAACTATTTTTAAAAGTAGATATTTTAAGCCATGAGCATTAAGCCATGAACACTGTGGTTCTCTGTTATTGCACCTTCAAGAAACTAATACAATGATCTTGAGATATCTGAGGAACTAATTTAAAAAAAAAAAAAAAAAAGATAAGTATGACTGAATCACACAGAAAAAAGTATGAGAAACCAGACATGAAGGTAAAGAATTAGGCATAGGTAGACAATTCTCAGGCCCAACAGACCACTGAAGGGCTTTTCTTCAGAAAAATATGATCCATTTGCCTTTTTGAAGGATCTCTGGTCACTGTCAGAACAATGGGTTAGGGCTGGTTTGGAAAGAAGGCAACAGAGTGTCAGAGCAAAGTAAGAAATCTAAAACCCAAGAATAATCTTAGGAACTAGGAGAACAGTAAACACTAAAAGAACAAACTGAGCAAACACAAGAGCAGACAAAGAACCCTTAGCCCAAGAACATGCAAATATAATTGTAGTCAAAGTTGTTTTGGCTTATTTAATGCTACTGGATGACTAGAAATGTGCAGTCTTCACAGTAAGGTAGGCCTCAATGTGCATGCTCTTTCAGCCACCCTGCTGATGTGTAAATTGCTTAATCTCTTAATCTCAGTTTATTATCCTAATAATATATATTGAGAAAGATATTTGCTATAGACTTATGTGCTTGTTGGAGAGACACAGAGAGAGAGACAGAAAGTGAGAAATCATCCCCCAGAAGGAATGGCCATGCCACAATCCCTTCTTCTCCATTCTCTTCTCAGTATTTTGGGCACACATGCACATGTGCCCAGCATGCCCCTGGGTCTGGGACTTGAACCATGGTCAACCACATGGGAGTCCATCAACTTAACCACCATGCTACTCACTGGGCCTAATAGATATATTCTTAGCACTATTGAATATATTAGACATTTAATATTGTAATATAAAAGAATAACAGAGCAAATTTAAATGACAAAGAAACTCTCTCTTGATTCTTTTTCTCCTCTTCCTTTTTTATTGTTTAGAATACATTTCTAACATTGTGACTACCCCACCTTTCCCATTCATCATTAACTGAACTTAGATTCTACTATCTTTATCATTTTTCTTTCTTTTTCTCTCCCTCCTTCATTTAGATATGTTAAGCCACTTCTAGGATTCCTCTATTTTCTCAGAAGTCTTTTTCAAGCTGCATTTCTCTCTTCCTGAGCACATGTGCACACACACACATGTACAAACACATATCCTTCAGAAATGAATCATTTACATCCCTCTCATCAGGACGCCATAGGCAGAGTATAATAGCAACTGTCTCTTCCTATAATTTGCACTGATTTAGGTCATTTTTCAAAATTCAATTGCTAATGCTTCTCTTTCCAACTAGTTTGCACATCCTCCAGGAGAGCATACTACATACATAGTAGAGAGAGTAGGGAATTTACTACACTGACATAATCTGCTTAGATTCCAGATTTCATTTTTTTTTTAGTTCCTAAAGAAGAACTTTTCAACTATTCTCTTTATTTTTTTAAGAATATAGAGACTAATTGGAGATTTAGCTATATGTATTGACTCCCACTCTTT
>NW_006159750.1:2684040-2714356 GCF_000334495.1 Tupaia belangeri chinensis
CATGAAAAATGTGAGTCCTGGTTTCTTATTGTTCCCTAAATATTACATCCTCACAACCATCTCTTTTCCATTAGTCACGTTCTTACTCCTGTCTCACTGGTCTCTCCACCCTATCAAGCCAGTCCCTAGTCATTCCGCACTGTCAACTCACTTTCCAAAGTCTTCCCAGCATCACCTCAGCCTACCTGGCCCTTCTCTTTTACACTGAACTTAAAGTCTACACCAAAACTTTAGTTTGTAAAGTTAATGCATTGTTTTAATATTTCTCATACTCATTCCTTCAACTGACTCTACCTTAATCTACTTACAATAGGGCCAGCAAGTGGCATAGTGGTTAAGGTGCTGGACTCCCATTTGATCGACCATGGTTTGACTCCTGGACCTGGAGGCATGAAACTGATGCCAGGCACGTGTGTGTGCATGCCCCAAATCCTGAGAAGAAAATGGAAGAGAAGGGATTGCAGTGTAGCCATCCTCCCTGGGGGATGATTTCTTGCTTTCTCTCTGCCTCTCTTGTCCAGTGAGCGTATGCATCCCATAGCAAAAATCTTCTCAAAAAATCAAAACAAAACGAAACGAAAACCTACTTGGAGACAAAGATTATATATTTTTGTAAACATCAAAGCATAGGGAAGAAAGCAAAAAATGCTACAAAAGCTATAAATATTATGATTGAGAGCAATAAGCAGATGAAAAGCGTTTCTGAATCAGCAGCAGGAAGAAGTTTTCAATCCTTACCTGCTCATCCAAGCTGCAGAAAATATATCTAGAAAAGTGAACCTCCATGTGCAGTTTTCGGACTTTGGGCATCATGGTCATCTCTGGTGCAGCTTAAATGCCACCCATCAGACCCCTTCTTCGAGGACTCTGAGTGAGGCCTTAGCATCTACATTTTTACCAAAACAGGTAAGTCTGATTTTAAAAGCTGAAAGACCAATATTATGAGAAATACTGTGTTAGGGGTAAATAATGAAATTAAATGTCCTGAAACTTAAGAATGAGTAGGAAGAAGGGAAACACAGGCTACACTTATACCCTTAGATAATCTCCCACCCACTATAAATTATGGTCTGGAAATCTTGATTTTTAATTTCTTCAGCTTTTTAATTACAATGTCTCTAATTCCCCATTTGACAATCCTATCTTACATATTTTGCCTAGACTTCTACTTTTAAACAAACATTCATCAAATGTTTACCATGTTTTAGTGAGTGTTCTATACACATTCTAACTCTTTAAACCTAATAAAAAATTATGAGGTAGAGTACCTCTTTCGCTGGCTTGTATTACAGGTGAAGAAACCAAGACACAGAGCAATTAAGTACCTTGCCCAAGTTCATAGACAAAATAAGTATGTAGCAGAGCTGAGAATCAATCTTAGGCAATCTAGCTCCAGTCTGTACTCTAGAACATCACAAAAACACCACAATGTACCCCCGCATAAAGTCTGCATTTGGGTTTACTGCATGTTTTTCCCAGCTATGTCAATAAAATCAAAGAATACATATTCAATATTTGTTATCCATCAGATATTATAATATACAATAGAGATACAACTTAGAATGGGACTTCATCTGTGCCTTCAAGAAGCCTACATTATAATGGAGAATCCAGAATTAAACAAGCATATAACCAAACATGTTGCAAGGAGAGGGTATTATAGGAGTATATAGGAAAGAAAGCTTTCTCAATTTTGGAAGGAAAACATTTCTGAAAGGAAATACCATCTAAGCTGATGTTTGAAAGAACTTATACAAGGAAGTTAAGATGATGACCTCAGCACTGTAGATGTTTAGAGAAAGGTGGTCATGAGAGAATACGACAGTTAAAGGTAAAGCATGTGTCAAGAATATGAGACAAAAGAAAGTTTGGTATACTTCAGGAACTTTAAGTAGTGCACTGTCATTTTACCGAAGAGTAAAAGAAGGTCAAGGGGAACAGAAGGAAAGACAAAGTGTTTCACAGGATCCTTTCTTGATTTCTTTCTTTCATCTGCTGACCTTAAGGGATATACTCAGACTCTTAATTATTCAACATGCTCAACAGTTTAGTCTGAAATTTCCTCAACTTTGTAAAAATAAGAGCAATAAAAATTTAGTGGATCAGCAGAAATTACCTTAGACAGTTCCTCTGAAATTAATACATGCTGATTGAGTGATTAGTCTAAATGAATACCTTATATCTAAGTACCCCCAGGTATTTAACTGAACATAATCCTCTTTTAACAACAAAATATCAAAACCAATCAGAACTCTATGTGTAAACATATCCAATAAGTGAAAGCTTTGTCTAATAACCGAACTGAAAACTTTAATCTTTCTCGTCAGTTGTTTAAACACTTGTAATTTATAGTTAGAGACTTCATTTTCAATCTTCATTAACAAGCACAGGGCAATAAAGATGGATCACTATATTAATAAAATAAAATTATTATGTGTTATTTATACAGGACAGCAATAAAATGAGACCAAGAAGATTAAGCATTCTAGCATGCTGTAATTTATGTCAAAGTAATATCCTACTTTGAAATCAGATGCTGTCTTAAACAATGAAGTAGGAAAAATACATACAACAGCAAAGGAAATAGGAAAGTAAAAATCCAGCTTCCTGTAGAGTACTGAAAATCATTGGACCAATTTAAATGAATATGATCTAAGAGAAAAGGTTAATAATGGAGACCAGCAGTTGGCATAATGTTTATGTAGCTGGACTCCCATGTAGTTGACCATGGTTAAAGTACCAGACCCGGTGGCTTAAGCACACACCGGGCATGTGTGTGTGCATGCCCAAGATCCCAAGAGGAGAGCAGAGGAGAAGGGATTGTGGCGTGGCCATCCCTTCTGAAAGGTAATTTCTCACTTTCTGTTTCTCTGTCTCTCTCTGTCTTTCTGAAAGTTCATACACCCTATAGCAAAAACCCTCTTTATCAAAAAAAAAAAAAAGGTTAATAATGGCCATTCCCTCTTCTCTCCTTTCCATATTTAGTATGTATTTTTCTCTACTAAAACTATAGAGTATCTCTTTGAAATAAAATTTTCAGAATAAATGAAAATTATGTTTTCTTGTCATTTTTTAAGCCCTGAGTTTGAAAAAAAAAAAAAAAACATTAAGAAAAAAGCATTAAGACTGTAATTATTAACCTGAGGCCCCACCAAGAGATCTGAATCAATATATCAGGAGAAAAGGATAATCAAGGATATTATCTATTGTATCACCCTGGAGAATCATTTTCACCAAATAATCTTGGGGAGAAAAATTCTTTTTCTCTTTTTCTTTCTTTCTTTCTTTTTTTTTACTCTTAAGAGGTTTTTGTCACACCCACATATACCCCAAATTAGTTTTTGGGTGCAAGCCTAAAAGTAAAGCTTTTTATGGGCAGTAAGTGACTGTCAAATTTTGTACTTATGTGTTGTGAAGAGACCCATGTTATTAACACTGAAGTTGAATTAAAGGGAATGAGTCCTCAATGAAAAACCACATAGATCATGATATTTGCATAATCTTCAAGACTGGTGTTTTTTCTGGGGTGGAGTTTGCTTTGTGTTCTCCTTAGTATCTTTTTTTTTTACACATACACAATACAAATACACTCACAAATAAATCATTGGTTCACCAAAACTCTTTCGATCTCCTGTCACACACTTTTTTATATATTTTTTTTCTTTAATGTGTGACTTCCATTTATAGTGTAAAAGAACCAAAAATTCTGGAATTTGAGAATGTATGTGATTTTAGTGTTATATCAGTTCTGCATTAAAAAATTAATGATATTTCAAAATTATTTTTTAATAATGAATGTGGATTTAGATTAGAAAAGGGGGGGAGCAGGTGGTATGGAATTAGGCACTGGATCCCAGATGGCAGACTGTGATTTCAGGCTCAGACTCAGTGACTTGAAAATCATGGTGTTGCATGTGCTTGTGAACCCAAAATTTAGAGAGGAGAATGAATGAGAAGGATTGTGGATGGCTATCCCCCTACGGGGTGATTTTTCACTTTCTCTCTTTTTTCTCTCTCTAGCAAGCACACATACCCTATGGCAGAAATCTAAAAAATAAAAATAAAATAAATTCAGAAAAGAAATTTAAAGAAAATGTTGAACATCAAGTTTTCTCATCTGTACAATGTGAATAACTGATGCCATGTACTTTCACAAGGTGTAATATACATTCAGTACTTTTAAACCAGTAGAACACTATATAAATTTCAAGCATTCCTATTTTTATGATATAATCACATTCATTGACTCATTGAACTTTCCCCTAGATTCACAAAAATACAAAATAATGAAATAGTTGGTGAAAGTATAACGAATATTTGCTTAAAAAGTTACTAAAAAGAATACAGATTATTTGGCCATCATTAATAGTGACCAATGCAATGCAAAAAGTCATGTACAGCAGATATTCTAAAAGAAGGAAAACAGATTGAGTATCAGATCTCTTAGGCTTCAGTCAGGAGTTATAAACCATACCAAGTAGGTTAACAAGTTGTAGTGAAGAACTGGAAATGTAGAAAGCAAATGTTGGCATTCCAATCTACCATCTGCAATAGGACTGACACCAAGGTACAGATTTTCATAAAAACCCTTATAGGAAGACCATCACCCTCGAAGTTGAACTGTCGGATGAAATAGAAAGCGTAAAAGACAAAATCCAGAATTTTGGAAAAAAATTCCTCCTGATCAGCAAAGACTGATTTTTTTTCTGGCAAGCAGTTGAAAGATGGGTGTATGTAGTCTGACTACAACATCCAAAAGGAGTCCACGCTTCATCTCATGTTGAGACTTCATGGTGGTGATAAGAAAAGAAAGAAAGAAGTCTTATATTACTCCTAAGAATAAGCATAAGAAAAAGAAGGTTAAGCTGACTGTCCTGTAATCATTTTCTTTTTTTTTTAATTTTTTTTGAGAGGTTTTTGCTATAGGGCACGTGCACTCGCCAGACAGACAGAGAGAGACAGAGAGAGAGACAGAGAGACAGAAAGCGAGAAATCACCCCCCCCCAGAGGGGATGGCCACACCGCAGTCCCTTCTCCTCCATTCTCCTCTCGAGATCTTGGGCATGCATGCACACGTGCCTGGCGTGAGTTTAAGTCACCAGATCCAGGACGCGAACCGCGGTTTACTACATGGGAGTCCAGCGACATAGCCATTATTCTAACTGCTGGCCCCTGTAATCCTATAAAATGGATGAAAATGGCAAAATTAGTCATTTTTATGGGGAGTGCTCTTCAGATGAATTTGGTCCTGGAGTTTTTATGGCCAGCCATTTTGACAGACATTATCATGCCAAATGTTGTATGACTTAGTGCTTCAACAAACCAAAACACAAGCAATTGTTTACGAGTTAATAAAAGAAGTGAATTAACCAAAAGAAAGAAAGAAAGCATATGCTGAGGTGTCTTAGAGGGAAAGGTAAGGTGTCATTGCAAAGTAGCTATCATTCAAAAGGAATAGGTTGGAATTATTTAAATTTAGATGCTAGAGAAGAAGAACTTGCTAATGACTCTCAGACCTCTGAAGATGAGAAGCTACTGAGTTGATGCTAGTGTCTCCAAGCCTAAAGGAGGCAAAGGGGTACTCCGACCTCTGAGCTCTGACCTCTAAGCCAGCTTTTCAGTCTTCCTTTCACATCCCATATTGATAGCCTAACACTGACTCAGTTGGCTGGCAGAGAAGAAACATGCCCATGCAGTGTTGTAGGAGTATAAGAAGGCAGTGTGTAAAAGAGTGGATTTGGAGTTGACAAAATAGCTGTGTAACTGACTCAGGCGTACAGATAATAGACTGGATGAAAGAGTAAAGAAACAAATAGAAAAAAATAATGAAGAAATGAATCATTCGTTAGTCAGTAACTAACTGACAAAGATTCAAAGTTCTCTGCCTTCTAGGCTTTCTACAGTGCATTCAATGCCTATATAGCCAAAAACTAGATATAAGCTGAAATTTATGAATCATATCACATTTAAAAACATTAGGGAAGTGTACTATTCAGAGAAATTTTATGCCAAATTATTTTGCAAGACAAATAATCACTCACTAATATAACTTGTTTATAACTTAATTTTCATACATTTAGATTGCTTAAAGAAATTAGATCTAAGTGAAAAATATGAGGTTCATGAAATAATCATAATTATGAAACCTTTAAGACCTACTTGGATCTCAGAGGACTTCCTCCATGTATAATTGTCTGCCAGATTGAAGCAGTACAATTTTAGTTCCTTGGCAAGATGATGAACTAATACAAGCTCCTGTGTCTCCTCTCTCCTACCCTGGTCTCGCTTTGAAGATGTTACAGAAATAAATGGGTTATGAAACAGCATTTTAGTTATCTTATTTTGCTCACTGCCTACTATCCTAGATAGAGTCTTGCTTTTTCTCCCATTACTCTCATCACCAGTGGATGTCAAAAAATTATGATACCAACCAAATTCAACCATAGACATAGCACAGTAAGCACTGCTAGAAAGGAGAGACAATAATAACTAAGCAAGGCAAAATAGTCAGAGCCCAAGTATTCACTCTGTTATACTTCACTCCCTCCACAAATGAGGGACAAGTAATTATACTCTTAAGAGAAAATTGTTAAGAAAATGATTCCTGGGGCTAGAAGGCTAAAACATAAACTGATCAAGCAAGAATTCTCTTCCTTATAGTACCTCCCCCTGGGACACTCAACCTTGAAGTTTCCAAGAGGCATATTAATAAGGGTCTGAGTTGCAGCTTTTCAGTTTGATTACATATTACCAGCTATATTAGTCAGTTATTCTGTTGCTTATAGAAATGACTGAGACTCAGTAATTTATAAAGAAGAAGTTCATTCAGCTCATTATTTGGAGGTCCGAGATCCAGAGGCCAACTTCCTTTGAGGTTACCAATGTTATCCCAGGGTAAAATATTAAACAGAGAGGCTATTTTTAAGTTTCTACCTGCTCTAGTCTCCTTTGTCCTATTATACATGTAAAGTACTAGTAAAAGAAAAAATGAGTACTGAGATATAAGACTCACACATCCATACACACCTAACAACAGAGCTTCAAGTAAGGGAAACTGAGGAGGGCCTTTCACTGGACTTGGACTCAGCTCCAGTTCCAGCTCTAGCCCAGCTCTCCCAATTTCAGAGCCCCCCCTCTTCCTTGCCAGAAAGGACAGCCCCCACCTTTCTAGCAGAGCTCAGTCCCATCTGCAGCCCCCTGGCCAGTTAGGGAAACTGAGGCAGGGCCTTTCACTGGCTCCAGCCCCAGTTCTAGCTCCAGCCCCAGCTTTGCTCTCCCTACCTCAGAGTTTCCCTCCTACCTGCCATAAAAGGCAGCTCCCAGCTCTCCAGCAGAGCCCAGTTCCATCTGTAGCCTCCTGGCCAGTCCAGAAAACTGAGGCAGGACTTTTCATTGGTCCTGGCCTGAGCTCCATGTCTAGAACCAGCCCAGCTCTCCCAACCTCAGAGGCTCCCCCTCCCTGCCAGATAGGTAACCTGCTTTTTTTTTTTCTTCTTTTGCTGATTTCCTACTTCGCCTTACCTGTAGGGCAGCCCCCCAGATCTGCAGCCCCCTGGTGAAATAGCGTGACACACAACAAACCTTTTTTTTTTTCTTTCATACTTTTTTCTTCCCTCTTATATTGTCATCTTCTCCTCAACTTCCACCCACCCAGAGGGACTATACAGGTCTAGAATCATAGTTTTCAAATACGCTAGTATTGTGAGGCTCCCTGGGATCCTCCCTTTTCCTGAAATACCTGCAAAAAAGGAGAAACTGCTCTTAAGACACCTGAATATAAGACTCCTCCTGTGGGGACCACATTGCTAAACACAGCAGAAGAGAGACTTCAGTACACATTAATCCACAACAAAAAGAAAGCAAACTTGTTTCCAGTGGCAGAAACATTCTCCAAAAAGATATCCAAAAGTGAATACATCATTCAATGGCTAGAAATAGAAGAAGAGCAAAAAACAATGAAGACAATGGCTAACTTAAAAGTAGGGACAAGCCTGGAAATATCAATAATCATATTGACTGTTAATGGATTAAATTCTCCAGTAAAGTGACACAGACTGGTTGAATGGGCAAAAACACAGAAACCCTCTATCTGTTGCCTATGAGAAATGCATCTCATGGATAAAGACACACGTAGATTAAAAATAAAGGGCTGGAAAAAGGTATTCCATTCAAATGGGAACCAAAAAAGAGCTGGAGTCCTAATACTAATTTCTGACAAAAAAGGCTTGAAAGTAAAACCTGTTTGAAGAGACAAAGACACTATACAGTAGTAAAAGAGCTAATCCATAAAGAATATATAACAGTTACAAATATCTATGCACCTAACTCAGGAGCACCCAAATACATAAAGGAAAGACTATTATATCTAAAAGGAGAGATAGACTGCAACACAGTAATTGTTGGAGACCTCGACACCCCACTATCTCCTCTGGACAGATCATCTAGATAAAAAAATAAGTAAAGAGAAAAAGGATCTAAATTATATCGTAAATCAAATGGACTTAACAGACATCTATAGAACCTTCCACCAAAAAAAAAATCCCACAAAATACAGTTTTTTTCTCACCTCCACATGGAATCTTTTCAAAGACTGACCACATGATAGGGCATAAAGCAAGCCTTTACAGATTCAAAGGCATAGAAACTATATCCATCATCTTCTCCAAACATGATGAAATTAAACTTGATATTAATTTCAAGAAAAATCCTTGAAAATACATAAATACATGGAAACTAAATAACCTACTCCTGAATGACTTCACAACTACTGAAGAAATAAGGACTGAAATCAAAAGATTCATGGATGCCGATGACAATGAGTACGCACAAGTTTCCAAAATCTTTGGGACACTACAAAAACAGTCATAAGAGAGAAGTTCATAGCAACTAATGCACAGAAGAAGATGGAAAGAAGGAAAATAGACCACCTAACATCATGCCTCAGAAAATTGGAAAAACAACAGCAAAAATATCTAAAAAAAAACTCCAGGAGGAAAGAAATAATAAAGATCAGAGCAGAAAGAAATGAAATAGAAAATAAATGAACTATGTATAAAATAATGAAAGTAAAAACGGGTTCTTTGAAAAGATAAACAGCAAGACTAATTTAGAAGTGAGAAAGGAACCAGATAAATCGAATTTGCAATGGAGCAGGCAATATAACAACAGACATAATAGAAATACAAAACATCATTAGAGGATACCATGAAAAATTAAGTGAAAACAAACAAGAAAATTTGGATGAGATAGACAAATTCCTGGATACATATAATCTACCAAAATACAGTCAGAAGGATGTAGGAAGTCTGAATAGGCCATAATAAGCGATGAGAGTGAATCAGTAATTAAAAAAAACCTCCCGACAAAGAAAAACCCTAGTCCTGATGGTTTCACCTCTGAATTCTACAAAACTCTCAAAGAAGAGTTAACTCTAATTATAAAGTTATTTTTAAAGAGCCAAAAGGATGGAACTTTCCCAAATTCATTTTATGAAACCCCCATCACCCTTATCCTTAAAACAGAAAAGGACAGGAAAAGAAAGGAAAACTATAGACCAATATCTCTGATTAATATAGACGCAAAGATTCTCAACAAGATACTAGCAAATCATATCAAAATTGTATCCGACAACATATAAAAAAGAATATACATTAGGACCAAGTAGGCTTTATTCTATGAATGCGTGGTTGGTTCAACATACATAAAATGATAAATGTAATACACCATATTAACAGAAAGAAAGATAAAAATCATATGATCATATCAATTGATGCAGAAAAAGCATCCCTTCATGATCAAGACTCTCAGCAAAATCAGCATAGAAGGGTCATTTCTCAACACAATAAAAGATATCTATGAGAAACTCATAGCTAACATCATCCCGAATGGGGAAAAGCTTACGAAAAACTGTTACAAGACAAGGATGCCCACTTTCTCCACACCTTTTCAATATAGTACTGGAAATCTTCACCGATGCAATTAGAAAATAGAATAAAATAAAATGCATTCAAATAGGAAACAAAAAGGTGAAATTATCTCTATTTGCTGATGACATGATTGTATACATAGAAGATCCAATGGTATCCATGAAAAAATTCCTGGAAGTAATAAATGAATACAGTAAATTTTTAGGATGCAAAATCAACATACAGAAATCTATAGCAGTTCTATCTACAATCAGCAGGCAGACTGAGATAGAATTGAAAAAGTAATTCCATTTACCATAGCCACAAAAAGTATAAGATACCTAGGAATAAATCTAACCACAGAAGTTAAAGACCTCTACAAGAAAAACTATGAGAAGCTAAAAAAAAATAAAATAAAATATAAAAATTGAAAATGACACAAAAAAGTGGAAGGACATCCCCATGCTCTTAGATTGGAATAATTAAAATAATCAAAATTAATATAATCTGAATAAACATAATCAAAATTCTACCCAAATTAATCAACATATTTAACACAGTCCCAATCAAAGTGCCAGGGACAATCTCCACAGATTTAGAAAAGACAATATAATTTGTCTGCAATCATAGAAGACCTTGTTTTGTCAAAGCAATCCTGCACAAGAAGAGTGAAGTGGGCGGCATCTCACTCCCTGATCCAAAAATATACTACAAAGTTCTTACAATCAAAACAGCATGGTATAGGCACAGAAACAGACAAGTGGACCAATGGAACTGAATAGAGACCCCAGAAATAAATTCTCAAACATAGAGCCAACTGATTTTTGACAAAGAGTACCAGACAATCCAGTGGGAAAAGGAAAACATCTTTAGCAAATGGTGCTAGAAAAACTGGATATCCACCTGCAGAAAGGAATCTGAACCCCTACTTCTCACCACTGACAAAAGTCAACGTCAACTCAGAATGGATCAGGATCTAATCCTAAGACCTCAAACTATAAAACTACTGCTGGAAAACACTGGGGAAACTCTGGGACACATTGGGGTAGGTAAAGACTTCTTAAATAAGACCCCCAAAGCACAGTCAATAATCCCAATATTAGACAAGTGGGACCACAACAGATTAAGAAGTTTCTGCATGGCAAAAGACACAGTAATTAGTGTGAATAGACAGCTCCCAGAATGGGAAAATATTTTTGTAAACTATGCATCAGACAAGGGACCAATAACCAGAATACACAGGGAACTCAAGCACCTTTCCTGAAAAAAAAGATGGTCAATCTAATTAAAAGATGACAGAATGAGTTGAAAAAACCACTCTCTAAGGAAGACACACAAATAGCCAAAAGGCATATGAAAAGATCCACATCCTTCATCATGAGAGCTGCAGATCAAAACCACAATGAGATACCACCTAAACCCAGTCAGAATGACTAAGATTAAAGATACAAAAAATGATAAATGCTGTCAAGGGTGTGGTGAAAGGGGAACTCTCCTACACTACTGGTGGGAATGTAAATTGGTCCAGCCACTGTGGAGAACAATATGGAGATTTCTCAAAAATCTACAAATATGATCCAGCAATCCCACTACTTGGTATCTACCCAAAGGACAGAAGAATCCTTAGTTGGAAAAATGCTTGCACATCTATGTTTATTGCAGCATTATTCACAATGGCTAAGACATGGAACTAATCCAAATGCCCACGAACAGAGGACTGGATTGAGAAAGTTTGACGCATGTACTCTATGGAATACTACTCAGTCTTAAAAACAATTAGACCCTGGATTTTTGACAGAAAGTAGATGAATATGGAACATTTACTGCTGAGCAAAGCAAGCCAGGCTATTGAGGAGAGACAATGTATGTCTCTGCTTAATATACACTGAGTGTCCACATTTTATGCCAAAACTCAATGACTAAAGGATATACAAACATAGAAAATGGTTATAAATATCAGATACAGTGTGGGAAGAAGGTAGGTGAAGGAGGAGAGTCTGAGGAAGGACATTAAGGAGAAAAATAAGCAAAGCATTTATGGGACAAAGAAATGGATTATTATCTGTTGAAGAAAACATGTATAGTATTCTCAACTGGACTGGTGAGAAATGTATACATGTTGGAATATTCACTTTGTGAGCTAAGTGACATATGTGATTGAATGTATAAAAAAATTGAAATAAAAAATATTTTTAAAAAACTTAAAAAAATAGAGCCTCAAAAGTATTCAGAAGAAACTAATAGATGATAATGAGAAAAAATATTGAAAGTCGCTCAGTTCATATTGAGAAAATTGTTTTGCTTTCATGAAAAAAAAGATTAAAATGGATCTTTACAGAAATAAAGTACATGTAGATTGAAGATTTTATTGTAGAAATAATAAAGTTAATAAGAGAAATTTCAGAATATGTAACCTCCTAATGAAAAATAGTTTTTTTCATCTCAAAAATAACCACAAAATTCAAAGCAACAATGAAGATTATTTGATTTTATGAGATAAGACTTTCTGTCCAAGGCAGGATATCATAGGTACTGTAAACCAATAAGTGACATATTGGGAGAGGATAACTGCAGTCTAACACTAAAAACATGTTAATATCTAAAATTTAATGTAACTCCAGAAAACCAGTCAAAAGTATATCAAAATGCATTTTTAAAAATGGACTAAGAAGGGATCAGCAGGTGGCATGGTGGTTAAGGTACTGGATTCCCACATGACCAACTACAATTGAGTCCCATATCCTGCAACTTGAAAAACATGCCAGACGTGTGTGTGGGTGCCCAAAAGCCTCAGAGAAGAAGGGAGGAGAAGGGATAGCAGTGTGGCCATCCTCCCAGAGGGTTATTTCTCTTTCTCTCTCTTTGACCCTCTCTAACAGGTGCATAAGCCCTATGGCAAAAACCTAAAAAAAGAAAAGAAAAAAAAAGAAAGACAATGAATAGGAATAGACTGATCATGATGATTATCAGAGAACAGCAGTTAAAATATATGTGGGATATATGCTGTATATCATATAGAATACATAATACATATCATGCCATGTGGGTACTACAGAATATGGGAAGACAGGAAGCCTCATACACTACTAGCATAAATATTCAAATATAACTCTTCTGGAAATATATCTGACAATATATATTAAAATGAAATTAAATATAGTATATACTAAAACTCAACAATTCCACTTCCACAGTAGTCAACACAGTGTTTTGTGGTTACATACTTGATTATCCTATAGCAGTAGAGAACTAGAAGTTTATGTAGCAATTTAGAAGTACAGTGTTGGCTTTTTGAATAAAATAAGATGAATAGGGTTATAACAAAATATCATGCATATTATTTAAAAATTTGTATACACATGTTCTCATACATGGCTGGTGATAAAACTGAAAGGAGACCTTTTGGAAAATAATTGTAATTACTAAACACCTTCTGGCATTTGAGACAAACTCATTCATATAATCAAGACTTAAGCCAAGCTTGACTGGCTTAGCAATGGAATCTGTAATACCCCCAGTATCACGGAGGTAGCAGAAAAATGAGCTGGTTCTGGTCAGGAGACCTGTGGCATCTAGGTGCAGGCAACTGAAAACAGATTACAAACTGGGATGAGTCCAGAAAGAGAGGGAAACTTAAGATGAGCTTACAAAACAAAATTTAAAACATTAAGAAAACTGCTATAAAAAGTCAATCAAATCAATATCAAATAAAATGAATACAATAAAGTTTTAAAATAAATTATACAATGAGCATGGTTATAATCTGTCATGAACATAATTGTTCTTATTATATCTGCTTACCTTTGATCAACCAAGTATTTAAATTCCTCCTGACTGAATTCAGATTGACTAGGTGGCTTACTTTGTGAAAAAAATTATAATCAGTAAAATCATAGGAATTTAGGATAGAAAACAAGCTTATTCAAACTTGCACTAAGTATAGAAATTCCCTCTGTGAGTTTTCTATTTCAATATTTTATGTGATATGTATCTCTATCATCTATTTATTTGTCTCTCTCTCTCTCTCTCTATATATATCTTCAACTAAAACAAATACGACTTTGTCTTACATATTATAGCTCTTTGAAAACAAATCTTTTCTTTGCCTCCAGTTCACTAATTAAATGTTCCAATCTCATAGGTTTTCCTATGCAGTGCAGATGTCAAAGGCTTCACTATCACTCTTAACTATTTATCTAAGTTATATAATGGGGAAAATTTAAAACTAATGGATCCAACTTAATGATATTGGGAAAATATGTAAATCAATTTAAAGACTGGGACAACAAAACCCACTCTTACTACTCATTTTCCTTCCAAAGTTTTTAAAGTAAAATCAGAAGACATGTAATTATAAAATTAGATCAAAGAAACCAGAGTATGGTTTTAAAAAATGCTATGCTAGGTTAGTAGTCTGGACGTAAATTCTAATTCTGCCCCTCACAGTTCTTAAAACTCCACAAGCTAGTTATATGACCCTTCTGAGGCTTGGTTCACTCAGTCTTATGAGACTATGAGAATTCAGAGGACTACTTCCTTAATGGCTTACAGTATAAAGAATTATGTAAATAAACTCAAGAAATATGATTTAAAATGTTTTGGAAATAATGATGGAATATATTTGAAGAAAACATTCCCAAATTTTGAATCAAACATTTTGACAAAATAAATATTTAAGTGCAACTCTACGAAAGTGTGAATTATATCAGTTGTAGAAATTATTTTTGAAAGGACATGTTTCAGCACAGTCATTTTAATCTAGCTCATTTGGGTTAAATCTTAAGGCAGCCAAAAACAAAAATCTCTGCTTCTATATTATCTCTGCATGGTCTACTTCTCAGCTCTGATATTCCTGTATGATATATTTAATTGAATGGGACTAGGTGACAAAAGGGATACAATATTTTGTAAACTTGGTTGATAGTTTGCAATTGATGGGGAATGTCTCTCAATAAAAGAGAAATCTGGCACTGGAAATCAATAGATATCATGTGAGAAGCATGAAAACTTCTCTTACATAAAAGAAAAGCTAATTTTATTGGAATTGAAGGAAAAATTTTATTATTCTACATATGAAAGTGTCATGTAGTATCTTGACCCATCATTATTACCTAAAAATGATTTTTTTTAGAGGTTTTTGGTATAGGATGTGTGCACTCACCATAGAGACAGAAAGCAGGAAATCACCCCCCAGGGGGGGATGGACATGCTGCAATCCCTTCCCCTCCACTTTCCTCTCGGGATCTTGGGCACACATGCACATGCACCCACGTGAGTTTAAGCCACCGGGTCCAGGACGCAAACCACAGTCGGCTACATGGGAGTCCAGCGACATAGCCATCACGCCAACAGCTGGTCCCCTGAAAATGATCTTTTACATTCTTTAAGTTTTCATAGACATGTAAACCATGAATATATGCAGGAACACAATAAAGCATGACATGGGCATTCTCAGAACTCTGGGAGGAAAATACCATTGCCCAATTGTTACAATCCATATCCTGTGTTGAGTGAATTAAGTAATAGTTAATGACTGACTTTAGACATAGGTTAATAGTGGCTCACTCGGAAGACAGTGAAGGATTTTGGTCTAACAGGTCAAAGAATAATTTCAAAGTTCTCAGCTTCTTAGTAGAACTTGATCACTTCCTCAGAGACACTTGATGATAAAGGAGAGAGAGACACTTGATGATAAAGGAGAGAGAGACACTTTCTCAGTCACTGAGGTGCTTCTGAAAATTGATCCATTACTCTGACCTAGAAAGAAGAACAGCTGCTCCTTGTACATTCAGTCATGAAAAGAAGAAGAAAAAGAGTGACTGAAATTGCCATAACAGCAGTCACTGGCAGAGATGGAGACCTGAGGAATTCAGAATGGGATAAATAGCATTGGCACTACAATAAAGATGTAGGAAATTAATAATGCATCAGACAACTTCCTCTAGATCACTCTCAACTTCCATCAAAAACAACTGAGATTAATTAAATCACCAAGTATATCAATTGGTAAATAAAATGATAGACCTAGTCATGAATTCTTCTCTCTGTTTGATAAGATTAATATTATACTGCAGATGGCCGCTTGGTAAATGGTTAAACCATTATGTGCTTGGTATTTATAAAAGGATTTTTGTCACTTTGCAATAATTTTTATTATAATTTCTAATTTACTAGTAACAGTTGTGCACATTTATGAGATACAGTGTAGTTTTTCAATACATGTACACAATGTGTAATAATCATATCAGGGCTATAAACATAACCACCATCTCAAACATTTATCGTTACTTTGTATTGTAGACATTTGAAATCCACTCTTCTATCTTGATGTATACATTGATTAATCATCAACTATTGCAATGATGCTTTTAAAGTGTGGCTACACATTCCTGAGTTGGGCTTTTATAGTACCCCAGTAAAGGCTTTTTTTTTTTTTTTTTTTGAGAGATTTTTGCTATAGGGCGCATGCGCATGCCAGACAGACAGAGAGAGACATAGAGACAGAAAGCGAGAAATCACCCCCCAGGGGGGATGGTCATGCCACAATCCCTTCTCCATCCTTCTCCTCTCCGGATCTTGGGCATGCACGCGCCCGGCGTGAGTTTTAAGCCACCGGGTCCGGGATGCGAACCGTGGTCGACTACGTGGGAGTCCAGCGACATAGCCATTATGCTAACTGCTGGTTCCCTGCCCTAGTAAAGGCTTTTTAAGGAAAAATAGTGAAACATTTTCATACAAATTTGGTTAACCCTCTTTTTCATTACTGAGGCAAGATGTGAAAACACCTTGTTTGAACAGAGCAGGGAGCAGCAGCAGTCAGTGAGACCAACTGAGGCAGGAAGACAGCCTCAGACTTTGGCTCCCTTCTGTCTACCCCAGTTGAATCTCTCCAGCTCAGCCCCAGGGTACCTAGTCCTTAGAGACTAATAAATTAACCAATACCTAAAGCTGGCTATAAACACACTTCTCGGATTGGAAAACAAAGCCCTCTACCAAAAACACATCTGAGAAGTTGAGCTTTTCTTCCCCCCCATTAATAGTACAGAATTGGCACCGGTAAGGTAGGAAGAAGTGTGTAAGTTATCAGATGACCAGGAACCAGAAAGAGGCACCAGAAATACAGAAAACCAAGGAAACACCTTTCTCTCAATGGAACAGAACAACCCTTCTTCAACCATAGACAGCACAAAAGAATTTGCAGGAATGTCAGAAAAAGAATTCAGTTTCATGGTGACAGAGATGAGGGAGTCTTTCCAGGATTTGAAAGGGGAGACAGACATCATTAAAAAAGAACGACTCAGGGGACTAGCAGATGTAATGGTTACATCACTGGACTCCCACGTAGTCAATCATGATTCAAATCCCAGACACTGAGGCTTAAATCTCACACCAGGCACATGTGTGTTTGTGCCCAAGATCCCAAGAGGAGAATGGAGGAGAAGGGATTGCTGTGTGACCATGCCCCTCACGGGGGTGTTTTATTGCTTTCTGTCTCTCTGTCTTTCTCTGTCCCCTGGTGAGTGCATGTGTCCTATAGCAAAAATCTCCTCCCCTTCCCCACACACTAAAGAACCAATCATAATTTTTAAAGGTGAAAACCTCCAGCAGTTCTACTCCTGAGTATCCACCCAAAGGATCGGAATAACTCAGTTGGAAAAGTACTGGGACATCTATGTTTATTGTAACATCATTTACAATTGCTAAGACATGGAACCAATCCAAATGTCCATGGACAGATGAATGGATTGAAAAGTGCTGCACATACACACTACGGAATAATATTCAGACATAAAAAACGAGAACCTGGTCTTTGATAGAAAGTGGACAAATATGGGAGATTTACTACAAAGCGAAGGAAGCCAGACTATAAAAGAGAGGCATCGTGTGTCTCTACTCAATATATACTGAAACTGAAATATTGGAAGATATAAAAGCATAGAGAATAATTGTGGATACTAGAGACAGTGTGGGAGAAGGGTGGGAAATGGGGGTGGGGGGAGTGTAAAAGGAAGGAGATTAAGGGGAAAAGAAAGAAGCAAAGCATTAAGGGACACAAATTTGGAAAATTATCTGCTGATAAAAATGTGTATATTATCTCTGACTGGACTAATATACAGTGTATTCATGCTGGGAAAATTCATTTTGCATACTGCAATGATACACTGTGATTGAATATATAAAAAAAATTGAAAATAATTATTTTTAAAAAGCACCTTGCTCAACTTCAAATGAAAGAAACCAACTTATACCACATCCCCATGTATTTCTTTCAAAAAGGTTTAACTAATTCTGATGACACAAATGTTCATAGTAGACATTATCTTCATCACCACTGCTATTTTCATAATCATATTAGTCTCATAATTAGCTCATATTTTTACTAACTTTTTTTTCAATGCAATAGAGCATTGCAATAAATAAGGGAGAAAGAAAGACAAAACACTCCATCAGTGAGGCCTGTTATGCTGCAATCATTTTTCTTGCAATTCTCCAGCCTGTCAGGACCCTGAGCATGAGTGGGCACACATGTGAATTTAGCATGTTTTTCAAGCCACTAGATTAGGACTTGAGTACTTGTCAGCCATATGTGATCCAACTTCTGTATAGTGCTTCACCTCTGCACTACGAACTGGCCCTATTAAGAAAGAGACTTCTCATGAGTCCTTCCATGAAGCCTCTCAATTGTTTTTATCTCCACTCCGATTTCTTTAATAAGCTGGTAATCTTTAGTATATTCATGCTATAGAGAATGCCACAAATATTAATAGAAAAACATTGAATAAAGTTACAAATGCCTAAAACTTTGTAAACCCCGTTAAGGTAAAACACAACTTAGTTAGCCTTTATGCAATTGAGCAATGGAATCATAAGAGCTAATACATGCATAAGAAGATGAAGGTGTATTCTTAACACATTAGTACAGAGTAAGGGCAATTTATTTAAATATACCTTACTATCAGAAAAATCAGGGACCAGCAGTTAGTGTAATGGCTATGTCGTTGGACTCCCACATAGTCGACCGCTGTTCCCGTCCCAGACCTGGTGGCTTAAAACTCATGCCGGGCACCTGTGTGTGCGTGCCCAAGATCCCGAGAGGAGAATGGAGGAGAAGGGATTGTGGCGTGGCCATCCCCCCTGTGGGGTGATTTCTCGCTTTCTGTCTCTCTGTCTCTCTCTGTCTGGTGAGCGCACGCGCCCTATAGCAAAAACCTCTCCAAAAAAAAAAAAAGAAAAGAAAAATCAATAGAGATGCCATTATATAAGGACTTCAAAAAGTTGGACAGAAGTGGAATTAGAATATGAATTAATTTTGGTGCAATTTTTTTCCCTAAATCTTGTCTATATATATATAAAAATATATTAAATGTATACATTTTCCATGAACTTTTTGAAGACATTCAAAGAATGCATATAAGCACCATTATCCTGAAGACAAATTTATACAAGGATCTCTTATGTTTCTAAGCACTACTTCCTGTTTAAGACATCATTTGTATTAGAAATTCCATTTTGTGTTGAACTATCTCATAATGTGTATTAGTCATTATGAGTCTTCTTTTTTTTCCAGACTTATTTTAAAAAGGTAAAAATGACCATCTTAATTAATGTACAGAATAATAATTTTCACATATAAAAAAACTTCATGTATTTTGGCTAAGATAGATTAAAAATTATATAGATAGAAACTACATGATAAACTTAGTGTGAAAAGAAAACCTCAAAAGAAAAATGGATAAATAAATAAAAATAATAAAAATAGCTATTTACATAAAAAAGAGTACTGCCATGTAAGTCAAATAAAACAAGTTTTCTATTTTAATTAGTAAAAAAGTATATGATAATGTCTCTGACTAAACAGATATGCAGTGTATTCAGGATGATAAAATTCATCTGGTATGCTTTAATGACACACAGTTATTGAATGTAATAAATAAATACATAAATAAATAAAAATGAAATTAAAAAAGAAAGAAATGCAGCCACATTTGTGGAGTTTAGCAGTTCCTTAAAAAGTCAAACATAGAGTTATCATTTGATCCACCAATTCTATAATTCTACTCCTAGGTATATATCTGAGAGAAATAAAAATGTGTATGTATGGTACACACATACACATAAAAGAAACCAGTAAAAAGATAAAAATTCTGGTTAACCTAGGTTTGCATTTAAATATTTAGGAAAAGCTATTAAACACTATAGAGTGCAAAAGTGAGATTAAAAACAAGCAACATTCTTAAATATATATTTCCTATATATTATTTATTTATTAATACTTGCTAAAATAGAACACAAGTATTTATGATTGTACTTCCATTTCTCCAAACACAAAAAGTAAATATTATAGCCTCAAAACAACAATCAACATTAGGACTGGTAGGAAGGAGAGAAGTCTAGAATATGTTTGTCCATGTATCATTGTGTCACTATTGCTAAAGAAGGTCAAAGCAGGCCATCTTCAAAGGTATCACAAAATTCATCAAGAATGTGTCCATGTGCCATACTTTTCTAAGCATCTTTTCAGAAATTTTCTGGTTCTCAAGTGCTCTTTATTATAAACTGAAATAATATATCTGACCTAGATAAAGCATAAAACTTGCATTAGACTGGGCTAAAGATGCTCTATCTCATCACCTACCTACCTCCTTGACATGAACTGAGCAGATACATCTCATGTATAGCTCATTATCCAAATACTTCCTTCCAGGCATTAGCTTACTCAGGTCATTATTTCTCAAGCGTTAGGGTTATTTTTTAGTTCTTTTTTTTCAAAGCCACATTTGATTATAAGCACAGCATCCCTACCTCTTACTTATTTCCTCTTCCTGCACAAAAGGCCATTCGTGGGACAGTCAGGCTAGTGCTGAAGACAACTTTTCTTCTTAAGAGCTTTTAAGTCTAGAAAATATAGAAAAGTTATTTTATGAAAATTGACAAAATAAATTTCTGATAAATGTCATTTACTAAGTGAAATTCCATAATTGCCTGCATTATTTAGTTCATTTATTAGCATGATTTATTTTATTTTTATGGGGAGGATTTGTAAATCATAAATAGAAATTCTATTTTGGGCCCAGACAGGTGATATAGAGGCAAAGGCAGCTGGATCTCATGTGGTCAACTGTGTGGTTCGAGTCCTGGACCCAGCAACTTGGAAAATACCATGAGTACACATATTTTTGTGTCCAAACTTCCGAAAGGAGAATGGAGAAGAAGGGCCTGCAGCACAGTAATCCCCCCCTGGAGTGGGGGAGTAATTTCTCACTTTCCCTCTCTCTCCTCTTCTCTGTCTCCCCGGTTAGCAAGTGCATGTGCCTTACAGCAAAAAATTATTTAGAAAAAAAACTATTTTGACTGTTGTGATATAATATTAACTATAAAAAACTATTGTAGTTATAAAATCATCTAAGAATTTAAAGAGATTACCAATATTTATAAAAATGTGTTGTTACATGTACAGAATATATATTTATACCGATACATCCATCTATTAATAATTCTAATTTTAAGGTGAATCATTTGGAGTTGTGTTTTTTTTTTCTTGTATTATGAGCTTTGATGCAATTTCTAAAACTAGATAAATGTAACCAATTATGTGATTTCGCACACTTCTATTGGTCATTTCCAAGGCACTTTATTTTCCCTCAATTCATTATTATTAAAGTTCACCTATTTACTATTCATAATTACTTTAGGAAAAATTCAACAAAATATCTACTTTGCCACTTTTTTTAATGTTAATGCTAATTTTATTTATTTATTTATTTATTTAATACAGACAATCATTGTACATCACCACGGCTTGTAAAATGAACTTTCCCAGCATGAATACAATGTACGCCAGTACAGTTAAAGATATTAGACATGTCATCACCAATGAACTATCCTCCATTTCTGTGTTCCTTACTTTGCCACTTTTTATTCTTTTCTCTTTATTTAGGTTTATTTATTTATTTCTTCCATGTGACAGACAAGCAGCACCCTCAAAAAGGTGCTGCTACCATCCTCCCCTAGTATCAGCCAGCCAGGATCATGAGCATATGTGCCTAGTATGCACAGGGAGCTCTCAGGATGCAAACCTGGGAACTTCTCATGTGCTTTTAGCATGACAGAGCATTGTGTTACTGCTGCACCAAGTGACTGGCCTGATCACTGTCTTTTATTTTATGTGATAGCTTTGCTTCATTGTCTTCCAAGGCAAACTGCCAAGACCCTCTTATCATTCACGTCCCTAAATACTTCCATATCATTTCTCCTGTGTCTGGAATTATGGAATAAACCAATTTAATCTCTAATGATTGACAGTATATTTCACAGGTTAATATCTCTTTCATATAATACATACACTGATTGATCATAGTACATATGTAAATTGATCAAATACCGTATTTAGAAAAAGACTATAAGAGAAATTTATATTATACAAATTTATATCATATAGATTATATACACTTTCCTAAAATGATCTGGGGATATGAACTAGAGTCAATCACATGGCTTCCAGAACTGTAGTTCACCTTGCTACCAACTGTATACCGGGCTAGGCCAGCAGAGCTTTTATCTTTCTGGGAGAATAGTGCAGGAAATTTGTTTCCCATGTCCTTTCCATCCTCCAGATTTTTCTCACATCACTCCAACTTCTGCCTTCAGTGTGTATCTCTTTTTCTTCTGACATCCCTGCTTCCTTCTTCTTATAATTGCATGAGGCCTAGCTGGATTGTACAGAACTATTTCCCTTATCTCAAGTCATTAATTTAATTGCATCTGTAAATTCCCTTTTGGGGATCAGAAACTATACATCTTTGGGGTTGTAGTATTCTGTTGACCACAACGTACAATACCTTTTTTTTCCTTTAACTTCTTCCTCTACTATGTATTCTCAATGAGTAATGCTGTCATGCAGTCAATTGTTCAGCACAGAAACATTATGGTGTCATTCTTACTCTTGTTTCTTAGTTGTCTTGCACTACAGAGTAGATCACCTCATTCTAATGATTTTGCATCCTAAATGTCTTTGAAATTAATCCAGCTTCCTACTGTTGTTTACAAATATAAGGCCCCGAAAACTTTTCAATCTAATTGGCTCTCCCAATTAGTTTCCTTTTTCATTGTCTGTTGTATGTTTTGAAACAATTCTTATTCTATTCACTACTTAAAATCCACTAATGATTCTCCATTTCCTTCAACATAAAAAAATTAAATTCATTTACTTTATTAAAAATTTATACTACTTCCCTCTTGAACCTTATTCCTTGCTATCACATATTCTTTTTCCACTTCCTTACTGAACTCCAGAGTTTTGTGAACTCTCCCAGCTTCATATCACTCATGATAAAAGTTACTCACTTCTGCCTGGAACACTTTGTTCTATCTGAATTCGCACTTCACATAAATGACTCCTACCTATCTCTCATGCTCTGGCTTTGATGCCACCTTCTCCTAGAAGTCTTCCTCTCATCTATGTTTAAGCTCGTGGCCACCTAATCTATGTTCCTACTGCATTTAACATTAAACTATTAAACATTAGGAGGTAATTGTGGTCTCTTGTTTGTATATCCCTTCACATTACATCCTTTGAAAGGGCAGGACACATATTTTTGAATTTCACAGTTTAATTCATGTGGCCAGCACAGTATTATAAATGGGCTCTTTCTATGTGCCTTGGTGAAAGCAGATTTGTAATAAACTATATAACTCCTCTGAGAGTCACTAACTGTAACTGAGAAATTTAATAATATTGATAACATTCTATAAACCATTTGCTAGGGAACCATTCTCATGAAACACTGAGAATCTTAAATACATAGAAGACAGAAGAAATACATAGAAGAAATCCAATTCCACTAATATTTGTGAAAATCATGGTAGACAAAAGGCACTGGGTATTTACTATGAACTGTAAAATTATCTGAAAATGCTGCATATAAAACCAACAATGCAACATATAATGAGATGCATATGATGAGAAAAGTCCACAAGATGGAACTACAGAGATTATTGTAACACGTTAGCACCCTTAACCACTTATTAGTCCTGACTAGCAAGACACATCTTGGGAATGGAGCCCTAAAGTATGACAGAGAATATAATAAAACAAGACCCAAGATAAATAATACAGCTCTTGATTTGCAGACAAAAAGCTGGAAAATAGGCACAAAAATCTTTCTAACTGCAATATCCAGAAACAACCTTCCTCCTGGTCAAGCACCTAAAGGGATGGCTGTCAATCTTGCATTCGCAATATCCAGTGATAGCATTACCCTGTACTATGGTCATTCATTCACTTTAAACTTGGAAATTATCAGTTTTCGTAATAGCTATACCTGTTTAAAATGTTTTGTTTTTTTTTTTTGAGAGAGGTTTTTGCTATAGGGCATGTGCGCTCGCCAGAAAGACAAAGAGAGACAGAGACAGGAAGCGAGAAATCACCCCCCCCAGGGGGGATGGCTACGTTGCAGTCCCTTCTCCTCCATTCTCCTCTTGGAATCTTGGGCACACAAGGACATGGACCCGGCATGAGTGTAAGCCACTGGGTCTGGGACTCGAACTGCTGTCGACTATATGGGAGTTTAGTGACATAGCCATTACACCAACTGCTGGTGGTCCCAGCCCTGTTTAAAATGTTAATAAATGTGTTGTTGTTGCAGCATAGTAGCCAAGTAAAAAAAAAGTGCATAAGCCAGAAGGGAACCCAAAGGAAGGAGACAGATGATTATTGATTATTCATCTTTTTCTAAACATAGAATCTTATTGAAACTAGGGACTGGGTGTATATGTAGCAGGCCCTAGAGTTCTTTGACCTTTCCTCATCAAGAAATGCAGTCACTGTGTTCCACAGCCTGGGTCCACAGAGAAAGCCTGAGATTAATTACTTGTCTAACCTTAAGGCTGGGTGTGGTGCCTATGCCTGTAGCTCCCAAAAGGAAGCTGAGGCCTAAGCAGAACTGTGACATGGAAAGATCCTATCAAAAATAAAAGATAAAAATTTAAAAAGGCAAGAGTGAAAAAAAAAGAAAAGAAAAAAGAAATGAGGTCATTGTCAGCGTTCCTATGTCTTGAATCTCAGCAGACTTGTGCCTGCTTTAACCAAGAGAATATAGCAGAAGTAATATTATGTGACTCCAAGGCTGTCAAAAGAGACCAAGAGCTCATTCCCAGAGCTCTTGAAATACTCAGCCACATTTCTGTTCTTAGGATGCTTACCCCCTCAGAACCCAACTTCCATCTGCAAGAAATTTTAGAAACATGGATAGAGTCCCAGCTGAGACCAGATATTTGTGTAAGGAAGTCTCCAGATTATTCAGACAATTGAATCTCCCCAGATGGGGCTCCAGTAATTGTGTTGGTATAAGACATGTCATCCTTTCTGCACCCTTGTCCATACTCCTGACCCATAAACCCAGGAGTATATAACAGTCATTGAGTGTTTTATTAGTTGCTAGAATGAGCATGTGGCTGCACCAGAGAGAAAGAGAAAGGAAGCACCCTCAGTGAGACCTGGTCTTAAGGCAATCTCTTTTTCCCTCTATTTCCCTATCCCATCAGGATCCTAGGCATATGTGGTTGTGCCTGGCATACTTTTCAAGCCACTAGGTACAGGATTCAAATCGCTGTAGACATGTATGATTCAGCTTAATTATTGTGCTACAGAGCTGGCCTATAGTCATCATTTTATAGCACTGATTTTGGCATAGTTTGTTATGCAATAGTAGAAAATCCCCCTACCCCAAAAGTAGATGCTCAGAAAGTACTGGATGAAAAAAATGGAAAGCAAAATAGAAAAATAGGAAGAAAGATGAGATGAGAGAAAGAAAAGAATGGTAACTAGAGGGAAGAGAGACAAAGAAGGAAAGAGAAACAGAAACTCAGAAGTTCAGAGACAAGGAGGATAAAGAGAAACAGGCACAAAAATATAAAGAGAAGAGAGAAAGGTAGGAATTAAGAAAAGGAGGAAGGGGAGTAAGTTATAAAAACAGAGGCAAGGAGAAAAAGAGTCTCTAATTCCTAGAGAAGGGAAAGAAAAGGTGTTCCCAGTAGTAGCTGTTAAACTAAGCCTTGAACAAGAGATAATTCTGAAAGAAAAGAGTTACAAGAGAAAGGCAGAGGGACCAGCAGTTAGCGTAAAGGCTATGTCTGTCGCTGGATTCCCACGTAGTCGACCGTGGTTCGCACCCCGGACCCGGTGGCTTAAAACTCACGCCAGGCGTGTGTGCATGCGTGCCCAAGATCCTGAGAGGAGAATGGAGGAGAAGGGATTGTGGCGTGGCCATCCCCCCTGGGGGGTGATTTCTCATTTTCTGTCTCTCTTTCTCTCTCTGTCTGTCTGGTGAGCGCACGCACCCTATAGCGAAAACCTCCCCCCGCCCCCCCAAAAAAAGAGAAAGGCAGACTGGTGGATCAGTAAAGTGTCAGTTAAAAATAAAAGGTAAAACACTTTATGTGCATGAGGTATGAAATGTTCAGTACAGGAATGAAGATTCACACAGTCATTGCAAAACCAGTGAAGGTCAAGGAGGCCACCTGTATTACATGGGGTAGAGATTATTCTCACAAGGATGCCAGGAAGCTACTCTGATCTTGTACCTACTCGTGTCTGGATGTAACTGTATTTACACAAGGACTGCCTTCTTTTATGCCTTCCAAATCTATATTAGTATTTCTCCTTGGCAAACTCTAAACTGGATCCATTCAGAGAAAGAAATTCTGGGAAAAGTACATTCTGGCTTCACTTGAGCATTATAGATGAAGTGATGCTAGGATGCTGAATTATTAATTTGGTAATAAGCAAAGGGTAGGTATAGAGAGATATAGGACATACTTTAAAAATAGTAAATTTCTGCCTGAACTGTTTTTTTTTGTTTTGGTTTGGTTTGGTTTGTTTTTTTGTGTGTGAAAGATAAGAACTGAAAAATAAGTTGGAGCTGGGTGTATATTTTTGTATGTGTATGTTGGGGCAAGGACGACCTGAAAGAAATAAAACAGCTAGCAAAGCAAAGAATAGCTGGAAGAAAAACTGCCAAATAATAACTAATAAATAAGATTTGGTGATTTCTCATGTTGGGCCCAGAGCTAGGATTCAAAGTCAGGGATGCTAGGCTACAAAAGTTGTGTTTTTCCCTCTAAGTTAGTGCTTTCTACTTCAGATTTTTCATATACCAACTTGAATGTTTCTATTAAATCCATGTACCACCCATAGTATTACTTCATTAATAATTTTTTTCTTTAAATATGTTCATTATTTTAAATTAATAATCGCGTACTACAACAAAAATTACATCCTGGCCAAAAAATCGAAATAAATGAGAACATATAAACATAAATCCTGAGTCAAAAGGGGTCTGAACATTTCTGAAATTCCAGGCATACAGATGCTTTTTTTTCTTGCAAGGAAAAAAGAATGAAATTAACAAACTGTTGAATATTAAGCAAGTTATACCAAGATTTATGCTTCTGTTCCCAAAAGACAAATTATACATATTAAAACAAGGAAAGAAAATATGTACTACTCAGGGAAAAGAACTATAAAAAGATTTCCTGATCAGAAAGTACATTTTGTGTTTTTAATATTTGTATTAGTGAATAGAGGGTAACTGATTCTCAGAACAGAAAAAAAAGACCTAGTTTACACCCTGATGACTGAAATGAAGACAGGAAAGTTGGAATGGGATGTCATTCAGGTTCTTGGATTCAACCTACAAGATTGTCTGGAGCCTTTTACAGAAACTGTCTGATCCTGCCTATTTATTAAGGCTATGGATTGAATATCCACCTCTTTTCTAAATCAGGGGTCCTGCTGACTACTGAGGTCACCTCACCTTTGACTAGAGAACTAAAGCAGAGAGGTGTCTGTGTGTGTGTGTGTGTATGTGTGTGTGTGTGTGTGTGTGTGTGTGTGTGTTGGTTGGTGAGTAGTTAAGTACAGACAAGTCTTTGAGTGGTCTGTGTCTCTTTTCCTCTATATCCATCTCATTGAAACTAAAAGAATAAAGGCAAGGTATAATTCTGAGAGAAAAGACAATCTTACTTTGGTAAGTCCTAAAATAACTACAAAAAAAATAATCTTTCTGAATTCTGACTTTTTTTTTTCATCAGCTGAGATTTTGACACTAAGATCTGTTCATCCTTTCTTTAAGAAAAAAAGTGACTATAAAGTATCACACAGCATAAAATCAGAATAGGCTGTTTGTCTTATTTACTGTAAACAAAAAAGAGGGACCGAAAGAAAATCACTTAAGAGACAAAAGAAGGTAAAGTTCTCAGTTAAAAGTGATGTATATGTTAATATCCTTGATTTGATTGTCAGTACTACATACAGACTTTGAAAAACTATTTTGTGCACTACAAAGATGTATAATGGTAGAATGTAAATAAAATTTTAAAAATAGAAATTCACAGAGAAATACTCTGTGTGTAAGACTTAGTGTTATTGATGGTCTTAGTGTTACTGTTGTGAGACATTAGAAAGGATTCCAGAAGCAATAAGCTAAATTTTTAATGTCATTAGTTCATTTCAGAAAGCTACTATAGAAAAGCAAAAGGAATGAGTTAAAAGTTTAACTTAGGTTATTAGTAATTGGGAAAGTTCTGATCATCCGACAAAGATCTCAGTGAATGATGTGGTAGAAGTGAGACAAATAGGATTAGAGAATGGCATAGAGATTTTTAGATTATGAAGTCATTTCTATAATTATGTTATCCATGCAAACTAAGATTCTAGGAAGGAGCAGATTTTATCTTGAACAGGCGAGTTAAGATAATTTTCTGTCGAAGTTAAAGCATATGCAGAAAACCTTTTATGCTATATCCAGAAGGCAGCTGATATACTGAACACAGAAATGTTCAGACTGAGCAATATAAATTTTGAAGTCAATGTTCTACATTACCTAAAGTCACAGAAGTGGAAGAGATAATCCAAGGGGACATGGTAGAGCAAGAATACAAGACCAAGTAAATTCCTTGGTTAATCCTACATACAAGGGGAGGGCAGGAGAAATGAATAACAGACACAGAACAGAGAGACAGAATACTGGATATAGATGATGAATCAAAATCAAAATGGTCAAAACCAAGTTGATTGCAAATCAATATCCTAGAAAAGTAAAAATGAAGCCTGGTGAGATGCTGAGAAGAGAAGAAACAGTGTTAGAAGTTAATACCTCTCATGCCTAATTGTTCAAATCATGGTTCTTTAAGCTTGGATGGAGCAACTCTATTTTGACATTCTCACCTACCTGGCCCTGCTCATCTACCCTTCTGCCTACCTTGCCACCCCACCTGCCTTTCCACTGCCCTCTAATAATGCCATTTATAAATATCTGTCATATATTTGATTTAATAGCCCATATGGCTGGACTGCTTGTTTGATGTATCCACAAAAAATGTGAGCTCTTGGAAGAAAAGATACTACATTCTCTTTTTGAATTAAGGCGATACTTGGCTTATTGTACAGGCTTCTAGATCACATCTCAACCCTCTAGATCAGATATAAGAGATGCTGGCTGGAGGAGATTCATCTCGACGTATCTGATAGTACTAATCAGAAGTGAAGGAAGACAAACACAGAAAGAAGTGTTATAGTTTATCAGTCACATGTTCATGTGAGAACATATTTGTAGGCAAAAAGAGAAAAAAGACTCATTACCTAATTTTAACTTCTAATACAATGTTCCCTGGTTGTTTTGACCACCAGCTTCTGGAAACTTCCCATATTCAGCATATTTCTTCTATGCCCGTAATTTGTGTCTCCAAGTTTTCCTTGGCTTCCTCACTCCTGGCTTGCTGCCCTAAAATGTTCCATTGCCTGATGGAACACTGCTCAGCACATAAATCAGTGACACTTTGTTTCCCAGCATGAGTACTGTGAAGAGTTTATTCTTTGAAGAATCTCAAAGTGAAGGAGAGAGATCAATGGGTCCCAATTCCAAAGAAGTGCATGATGTTTCACTTACACTAGTGTGTTTCTATAAATTATTTTAAAGCTAGCCAGGCAGAGAGTCTCCCAATTCTTCTCAGTATGAGTTCTGTAACAGTCATATAGGATAAAAATGTATATCATTTGATTCTGTTTTTCTGGAAGGTGACCAACAATACTTTTCAATAAAAATAAGGGAATGGAAAATTTAAATCAGTTCTGCTTATCTCAAAAAAAAAAAAAAACAAACCAAAAAAACTGGGAACTAGCAGTTAGCGTAATGGCTATGTCGCTGGATTCCCACGTAGTCAACCGCGGTTTGTGTCCCGGACCCAGTGGCTTAAAACTCACGCCGGGCGCGTGTGCGTGCGTGCCCAAGATCCTGAGAGGAGAATGGAGGAGAAGGGATTGCGGCGTGACCATCCCCCCTAGGGGGTGATTTCTCGCTTTCTGTCTCTATGTCTCTCTCTGTCTGTCTGGCGAGCGCACGTGCCCTACAGTG
>NW_006159750.1:2714830-2730760 GCF_000334495.1 Tupaia belangeri chinensis
GCGCACGTGCCCTACAGTGAAAATCTCTCAAAAAAAAAAAAAAAACTTACTCTTTTCTAAATGCCAGGTGCTAACTCCCCTACCGTCAAATTCCATACAGTGTCACAGGGAAATCAGACTAAATTTTAATTATAAAATGTCTTAGTCTACTCAGGCTGCTGTAACAAAATATCATAACTAGATGACTTACAAATGACAGAAATGTATTTCTCATGTTTCAGAACCTAGAAAGTCCAAGATAGAGGCCCTGACAGACTCAGTTTTCTCATAAGAATTGTCTTCATTGCTGTAACTTACATGATAGAAAGGATGAGGAGAGCTTTCTGAGGTTTCCTTTAAAAGGGCACTAATCCTATTCATGAAGGCAGAACCCTTATGACCTAATTTGCCCTCCAAAGGTCCTATACAAATACCATCACATTGGGGTTATGTTTTAACATATGAATTTTAGGGAAACTCACTTTTTCCATAACATGAAATAAATAAATACCAGCATAAGAGACAGAAAGTTCACAATATAATAACTTAACAACCAGATATTCTGTCCTTAAAAAACAGTTTTAAATGTCCTTGGTGGTGGTGTGGTATTTTTTTTGTTTTTGTTTTTGTTTTTTCCTAGTTTTTTTTTTTAAGAATTATTTTACTTTATTTATTTATTTATGTATTTATTTAAATTTAACCAGAGAGTGAGAGAGAAAAAGAGAAAGTGAGAAAGCGAGCTGCCAGGTCTGGGACTAGAACCGTGGTCAGCCATGTGGGAGTCCAGTGCCCTTACCTACTACACGGTTAATTATTAAAATAATTCTTTTAAAATTTTTTTCTTATAGATACTATTACATAAGAAACCTCAGTAAAGTGTGAGGATTTTAAAGAGTATTAATCATAGGTTTTCTTTCCACTAAAAAGCAATGCTTTCATTTAGCAAGAGCAATGTAAATCATTCCTCAAACTCCTCTGTCCCTTTGATCCAACTACCCTCAGGTTTCTAAAATGCTGATATGATCCCATTGTCTCCTTTATTAAACATTCTCTGTGGCTTTTGTCACTGAAAGAGTAATCCTAAATTCTTTTGCTATCCATTAAAAAAGTCTACAGCTTTTTGGTTTATTATTGTTGTTTAAATTATACAGTCAATAACAATAGGCTTCTAGCCCTGTATCTATTGTGTAATCTCATCCATCCTGATGAACCTACCACATGTACACAAGCACTTCATGTTTCACAATCCCAAATGAAGAATTCTCTGAACATACCATGATGGATCACAAAGTCTGCCTTGCACAGACTATTCCTTTTGCCTCAAAGTCTCTACTTGCCATTTTTGCTTTTGCCTTTCACCTCTGGTAACTTCTTCCTCTCTTTTAGAATTTATTTCCTAAATCTTTCCATAATTTCCCAGGAAGTACTGGAAGAATTTCTACTCCCATTTTTAAATTTTTTTAAACTTAATTTAAAGCAACAGCAACAAAATCAGGACATTACCATCATTATCCCCTTGCCTCAGCCTGAAGTGGGACTAGAAGTGCATACCACCACTCCTGGCCTTTAGTTGGACCAGGAATTAAACCTGGGCCTTCCATAGTGTCCTCATGGAGCACAGCTTCTTAACAGAGTGTATCACCATGGTTGAGCTTCTATTTCCTCTTAATGTCCTGTGTACTCCTATAACATTTTTTGCATGTTTCTGTCTCACATTTGCCACACTGGGTATAGCCATGTATCTCCTCTACTAGATTACAAGATCCTTAAATGCAGATTGTTTATGTCATTATTTTGATATCTCCCATGCATAAAATAATATAGTATATACTCAATACATACTTACTAAATAGTGCATTTATCCACAGGAAATGTGTGCTAATTAACAGTAATAAATATCTTACACAAAGCAATGATGCTCCATGTAAAAAAGTAACTAATAACATAAAATTATTTTAAACTAATTTTGCAGGAACTGAGATTCTATTTCTGTAAAAATTGCCATGTATCAGAAGTTAATCCGGGCTCAGCAGGTGCAAAGATGCAATCCTAATTCTCAAGGATTATTGCCAAACATGTATAAGTAGCAAGTTCTTTTATTAATGTTTTATTTTTTAAATGGCTATAGAGACAAATTGGCCTTGAGTACTCTGGCCTTATGTGCCTGTACATCATTCCACAGACTAACATTTGGATGGTCCTTTAAAATCATATTGTTTATAAACATAACCATACACAACACTAAGCTGAGAATTGGTAGATACACCACACTTACAGCAAACCTAAAACCTTATAGAATTTTCATGTTTTAATTAAAAATATGTATTTCACAATAATCCTACTATGGCTTGTTCTTAGCCTGCAACCTGTAATCGTACCTGATTTTTATAGCTGATTTTGTGTGGCATATCTGATGTACAATGAAAACTTAAAACACTGTCTTAATGAGAAATTGCAAACACCAGATTATATGATTCTGCTTTTGCAACACTTTCTGCTTAATGCCCTTATTCTGTAGGGAATTTCATTAGCATGTGCCCTGATCTTGTCCTCTAAGCCCTCATTGCTTCAGACAAGCATGAGTTTAATTGAGAGAAAACCAAGCTGTGAGTGTGACTCAGGTGTGAAAGCTATTTCTCTGAGCAAATTAAATCCAGTGGAATGACTAAGTGTTCTTGCCCATACTCTTCTGATAGATTTAATACTGCATATTAATTGTTTTTCTCCTATCCTCTACTCTGTGATTGTTTTCCCCAGGATCTTATCGAAGGTGATTGATGCTCAGATAAATTTGTCAGTTTCACATAGAGAAAGAAAGATTAACATGTGCTAGTAAGTACACAAGGTTACAAGATTTTAGATTAGCCTAAATATTAACACAATATTAACACATGCTTTCACAGATTTAAAAAGGAACAGTCTGGTAAATAAAATACAAAGCTGATCATCAGGAAAAAATAACTGATTTCTACTACTTTCCCTTTGCAACATACAATGGATCTATCATTTGGTTTGCCAGTTAACCAAAGTGGAAAGACATCTTGTTCATGTTTGTAGCCAATCAAAAAGAGTTTAAAAAGACCCATATGGGATGCAAGAGTAGTGCTGCTATGCAATGCTGGATTCCACATGAGAAGGCCCCAGGTTCACATTCCAGATCTGCCTGAATACGCTGGGCAAGCTCTTGAACCTGGAGGATCATCAGAGTAGAGGAAGGATTGTAATATGATTTATAGAGAGTATCTCTTTCTATTTTTCTATGAGGAAATAAGTTTTAAAAAAACAATCACACAGCAATCCTTTCTCTTCTATGTCCTTCTTCTCAGGAATTAGGGCATACACACACACACACTTGGCATGTTTTCTAAGTTACTGTGACCAGGATTCAAACCATTTAGTTAGCCATGTGGGATCTGGCTGCCTTAACCAGTACATCAAGAAATTGGTCCCAAAATAGACTTCTAAGTATCTACTCCCATGACCAGCTCATCCTCATTGAATTGCAAGGTTCTGTGCAAAGAGTTGGGGCCATATCTTACACTAATCAAAGACTACATTTGTGTTTCTTTAATTTCAATTTCACTGTAACATCCAAGTTAGTAAAGCTCAAAAATAATAATTTCTACCATCCTTCATTTTTATTCTCCTCTATTTCTTTATAAGTATTCTTTTTCTTTATTTTTAGGTTTTTGCCTTAGGGTACATGCACTAGTTGGAGAAAGACAGAGAGAAGGAAAGTGAGAAATCACCTCCCAAGGGGCATGGCTACACCCACAATCCCTTTTCCATGCTCTTTTCAGGAGAATGTATGTACACGTGTCTGGCATGATTTTCAAGCTTCTGGATCTGGGATTTGAACCATGGTTGGCCATGTGGGAATCTAGTGCCTTAATTATCACACCACCTGCTGCCCCATATATTGTTTTTCTTATTATTGAACACTTACTTGTATAAATAGCCTTAAACCCATGCTGGAATGAGGCATATCATAAAAATATGGAGTAAAAAAGGAAGAAAAAAGTTATTTAACATTTTCACAAAGGGAGAAAAAGGAAATTGTAAATTAATTTTTAAATTATATTTCTAGTTTACTTTATACAATCAGAATATCATTTAACCAAAAGCTTCTGCTCTCTGCAGTTAATAGTTTATGTAAAATGCCTTTGCTAAATTGGATTCTTTAGGGTGAAGTCAGTTCACTTGTGAAATCCTACCACATCTTTGTAAACTAAAGGCCATAATGAAGGCTGAATTTCTTGCTGAAAAAAAAAATCATCTTGGGTATGATGCTAATCTAAAACCTTCTTCATGAATTTGCTTATTTTTCTGCTCCCTTCAGATATTAACTAGCTAAAGTTGTTATACATAAATTAATTACACCAATTAGTCCCAACTGTACATATACATACATCCAAGACTTGATTATCTGAGCTAAAAGAAGGGTTAGGCATGCCACAAATAAATACAAATGAGCAGAAAATTCAAATCCCATGTACATTGAACTAATGAATGCATTATATGTTTGGCAAAGCTAAGTTACCTTATTATGTTTTACTTAATTTGATAATGCAATCACCTTACATTTCCTTATTCCACCCAGATAATGACAGGGAAAGCAAGCTCAGATTTATAACAGACATTGTGGAAAAACAGTCTACAATTTAAGGATTTTTGTCATAGCCTTCAGATTATTTATTTTCTATTTTAAAATATGTCTAAAAATTTTGTATGGATGTATATACTCTACACTGTTGTTTTAATGGTCTACAAATGTTCAACACATATGAGACTGATTTCATAGGTATCAAAAAACAAAGATTTAGTCATTCATATCCTATGATTGAAAGAAGCTGCAATTGAGAAGGATGGTGGTGTAACAGTAAAACATGACACACTACAAGGCAGACCCATGTGGGAAGGTTGCCAGTTCAAGTCAGGAGTCCTCCCTGAGTATAACAGCTATGCATGTGCCCATGATCTAGAGCTGGCTGAAGTGGGTGGTGGACTGAGGCAACAAAACCCTTCCAGGGGTGCTGCCTGTCTCTGTCTGTCTCTCTTCCTGTCTGTTTCTCACTCAGGAATAAACTTAAAAAAAAGGGAAACTAAAAGACAGGTAGTATTTATATAAGTGTAATTCCAACTTTCATTTTCTTAGAGTTTGGGTACTTAATTGGTTCTCTGAGTTAAACTTTATAAAAGTTTTATAACTTTTATTTTATTTTTTTAAATAGTTTTGTTTTATTTTAATTTCTTTTATACTTTCGATCACATACATCACTTAGCTTGTAAAATGAATATTCCAACATGAATGCATTTCTCACCAGTCTGGTTGGGAATACTATACACATTATCATCAACAGATAATAACCCATTTCTGTGTTCCATAAATATCTTGCCTGTCTGTACTTTTAATCGCACAGGGCAAATACTGTGATTCCTAAATGTTAGTATGCAAAATGGAGTAGCTTGGAGAGCTTGTTCTAAGACAGGGTCTGAGCCACTGTGACACAGTACTGACACATGTGTCCTGCAAAGCTGGAACCTATATGGCCAACTGTGGGTCTGGATCCCAGGGTCTGTTTGGAAACACTCAGGACACACACATAGGCACCCAGGATCCTAAGAAGCTAGAAGACTGCAGAAGGGAGACTGAACATGATGAGACCCTGTCAACAGCATTGCATTCATTCTCTATCAGAAAAAAAAAAAAAAAGAAAAAACTCAGGTCACTGGATTCCTACTCCTAGCATTTCTGTTTCAGTAGGTCTGGGATGAGGTTCAGTAATTTTCATTACTAACATGTTCTACAATGATGCTGTTACTGCTAGTCTGGGAACCTCACATTGAGACTCACTATCATAATGGCTAAGAGTGTGGCTTCATATGTTTAAACTGAGGTCCAATACCACTAACTATATAATCTAGGATAATATATTTAACCTTTAGTTAGTTCAGTTTTCTTATCTGAAACATAGGGGTAATAATAGCAATCTATATTATGGAGTTACTTTGATGAATTAAATTATACACATAAAATACTTACAATGTCTGGTACCTATGTAGTAAATTCTAAATAAGTATTGATTATTACTATTGCTGCTGTTGTATGGTTATTCACAAACAGATCATCTGGCATAACCACAAATAAATTAACACTAAAAAAGAATAAAATGCCTTCTTACATAACACTGGCTGAGGACTGGATATTGGGAGAAAAAGAATGTTGATAGGCTTACTGCCCAGAGTGACAGAAAAGAAAATTCTGGGAAAGCATGTACATCTTAAACACGTTATGATGGGTCATCACATGACAGGAAAAGAATGCATGAAAGAAGTAAGGCAAAGGGCAGCAAGGTAAGTCTCTGAGTTTTCTGATATGCCAACACTAGCCACATTAGAGGTCAGAAAATATGTGTTACAGGTCTAGTATTTGCTTAGTAGGCCCTGAGCTAGAATGGAATCCACAAATATAAGCAAAAATAGGCATGTTCTCTGCTCACCTAAAGCTTAAAATTTAGATTAAAAAAGATATAAGTTTATGTATAAAAGCATGTATGACCAATGCCAAAGACACTCTTACTGTTTTCAAAACTTAGATAACATATCTCTGAAAAAAGTAAGGAATAAACTGAGGCATGAAAGGCAATGTAGACAGGACAGTTGTAGTCCATGAACATGGCAAATCAAATAAGTGAAAATTTCTCAATTTCTGAGGTAGGTAGATAGATACATAGATAAATAGCATTTAGTCAATGTCTACTAAGTGAGTTAGCAATTATGTATATATAACTAAATTATTCTGGACTAAAATTGATACATTATATACAACTATATCAATAAAAATGTTTTTATGGCCAAGTTATAAAAACCTCAACTTTCAGAAGCCTAAATAAATAGAAGTAAATTTTTCTTACGTAAAAGAAGTCTGAAGGGTAGCTGATAATGTTAGTTCAGTGGCTCATCACCTCAGGACCTGTGGTTATAGAATTCCCTGGGCCTTTACATCCTGATTGTGACTTCAGGCTTACAAGATGGCTGCTGTATTTGAAGTAGGAAAGGGATGTATTTTGTGCATTTTCACTTGAATTCCTGATAGTCTCCTTTGGCTTACAAAGCAGGTTTCTTTTTATATACCATAGGCCAGAATTGATTCACCAGATCACTCCACAATAAGGAAGTCTGGGAGATTCTGCCTCCCTGCTCTGCCATTATCCTGGGACCCTGCTTAGAGCAGCAGTCAGTGAGAAAATGGAGGCCAGAGATCACCTTGGGAACTCCACTGACTCCCAACTGCTCCAGCTGCCCAGAACCTCCTGCTTCCACTGTCCCTCTCCGCCATGAGCCCTAGACCCTGCACAGAGTGGCAGCCAGTGAACACAGAACACTTTAGACTTCTAGCTGCCTTTTGCCCACTCAGGAATACTTTCATAGTTTTCTGAAGTATACAGAGCAAACTGCAAAAATCCCTAATTTCTTTTCCAATTGAAGTCCTACAGCTCAGCCCCAGATGCCACTGTTCTCAAGAAACTGGGAGGCCATTGGAATAGTCAGTTCCAGCGACAATGGTGCAGGTTGTGAGGTGAGCATCAGGGAGACAGAGCTTCAGAGAGACTGCAGCTCACCTCCTCCCACATGTCTTTGAGCTCTCATAATTAACTGCAAGAAATTACGAAGAAATGTATAACCCATAGATGACCGTAAATGAGTGCAGAGGTACAAGAAATATAAGAAACCAAGAAAATATCTCTCCTTAAGGGAAAAGAACAATTCCTCATCATCCACAGACAGTACAATAGAGCCCATGGAAATATCAGATAAACAATTCAACATACTCATAGTGACAAAATTAAATGAGATGCAAGGTAAAAGAGACAAAGAACTCCAGGAGATGCAAAATAAAAGAGACAGTTAACTCCAGGAGATGCAAAAGGAAAGAGACAATGAACTCCAGGAGATAAGGAAGTTCTTCCACGATTTTAAAGAAAGACAGCATAAAAAATGAATCAAAAGGACCTATTAGAGATGACGGCTGTAATACAAGAAATCAAAACCTCTCTCGAAAGTGTTAAAAACATATTAGATCATGCAGAAGATCGAGTCTTGAATGCAGAGGACAACACCTCTGACCTAGAAATAAAATCACCAAAAAGACTGAGGAAATAACAAAAAAAAAAATGAGGATAATATATGAGAAATGCTAGATACTATTAAATCCTGAAATATCTAAATATTTGGTATCCCAGAAGATGAAGAAACTAATAAGGGCATTGATTATCTATTCCATGAAATCCTAGAAGAAAACTTTCCAAGCCTAGAGAAGCATTCAAACATCCAAATCCAAGAAATTATAAAGGATCCCACATAGAATCAACCCAAGAAGATACTCTCCATGGCACATAATAGCTAAATTGGTCAAAACCACAGATAAAGACAAGATACTAAAACTGGCAAGAGATAAACAACAATTTAATTACAAAGGTTATCCCAACAAGCTAACATTGGGTCTTTTTTGTTTTGTTTTGTTTTTCCCTTTCCTATAGGGTACATGTGCTCACCAGAGAGACAAAGAGAGATAGAGTGACAGAAAGCAAGAAATCCTCCAAGGGGATAACCACAATGCAATCCTTTTTCCTTAATTTTCCTGTCGAGAAGAGAGGAGAATTAACATGCACACATGTCTGGCATGAGTTATAAGCTGCCAGGTCTGGGGCTCAAACCATGGTTGACTATGTGGAAGGCCAGCAATAACCATTACACCATCTGCTGGTTCCAAGAAAAACAATTTCAAAACAAGATTACTATACCTGGCAAGATTATCCTTCAAATGGGAACAAAAGATAAAAACATTCTCATATAACAAAACCAGAAATTATTTATTTTTTTAATTTATTTTTTATTTTCTTCTCTTTTTAAATTTTAATTTATTCACATTCATTCGCTGTACATCAATATAGTATATACGATAAGATTTTAAATCCAGAATACACTGTACATTGGCTCAATCAAGGATATTAACATACATGCTATCATCAACAAATAATTTTCCATTTCTTGTTTCTTACATATTTTGCTTTTTTCCCCCCTTGAGTCCCTACCTCCCACCCTCTGACATTTCCTACTCTCCTCCCACACTGACTCTGGTATCTACAGTTGTTTTCCATGCCCCTTTTTTTCACATATTATTGATTCACTAAAGATCTTAATTAATTTAAAAACTTTCAACAGCAAGCACAGCTGATACATACATATCTATGAGAACATTCTGTCTTTTGGTGTAAACCACAGAGATCATACGATAAATATAGCAACTAGCTGGGGCTATATAGCTTACTGCAGGCATTAAAAATGTATTTTTAATGACTTTTTTAATTAATAAAAAACAGTTTTAGTTTTAATAGATCAAAATAAAAAAGTGTTAAGAGAAGTTTACTTAAAACGTAAAGCCAGGAAAAAGGCTAGGATTCAGTGCAAATAGTAGGCAGATGAACCTTTCAACAGTTTGAGAAAAGACAAAAATCCTTAAATCTGGAAATCAAAGCACAGAAGAAAATCGGTAATGTTTTAGTTTAAAATAAAAATTCTATTTCACCAGTTCAGTCTCATGTAATTAATCTCTCTTTTGTTGAATTTGAGTATTACTGTGATCTAATCTTTCCATTTAAACATTCAATTCTGTACTTGTCCCTACTATTAAGATGGAATGTTAATAGTAACTGGAACAATAACTGGAAGTTAACATTTAATTCTGGACTTGTCCCTACTATTAAGATGGTCATTTTCTTGGTTGCTTTCTGTACTCTTATTTCTGTGTGTTCAAATTTAGTTTTCTTGGTATAGCACTCCCTTCAGCACTTCTTGGAGAGCTGGTCCGGTGTTGGTAAATTCTTTCATGTTTTGTTTATCTGAGAATATTTTTGTCTTTTTCTCCCATATGAAAGATAGCCTTACTGGGTATAGTATTCTTGGTTGAAACTGTTTTTCACTTAACATTTTGAATATATATTCCTATTCTTTCCTTGTTTGCATTGTTTCCAATGAGTTGTCTGATGTTAGCCTGATGGAATATCCTTTGAAAGTAACTTGATGTTTCTCTTTTGCCAAATTTAATATTTTGTCTCTGTCTGTGGGTTTAGTCAATCTGGCTATGACGTGCCTTAGAGAACATCTTCTTGTGTTGATTCTATGTAGGGTCCTTTGCGTTTCTTGGGTCTGGGATATTTGAGTGCCTCTCTAGGTTTGGAAAGTTTTCTTCCAGGATTTCATGGAATAGATTATCAATGCCCTTAATTTCTTCAACTTCTGGGATACCAATGATCAAGATGTTTGAATATTTAATGGTACCTAGTATTACTCGTATGTTATTCTCATGTCTTGGAGTTATTTCCTCAGTCTTTTTGGTAATTTTTTCTAGATCAGAAGTTCTATCTTCTACATCTGAGATTTGATCTTTTGCATGACTTAATCTACCTTTAATACTTTCAAGGGAGGTTTTGATTTCCTGTATTACAACCTTCATCTTCAACAATTCTGTTTGATTCTTTTTTTATGATGTATATTTTCTCTTTCAGATCATGTAAGAACTTCCCCACCTCCTGGAACATGTTTCTTTTCTCCTGCATCTTCTAGAACTCATTGTCTCTCTTCTCTTGGATCTCTTTCAGCTTTATCACTATGAATATTCTAAATTCTTTATCTGACTTTTCCACGAGTTCCCTTGTATTATCTGTGGGGAATGATGAGTTAGTCTTTTCCCTTAGGGGAGAGATATTTTCTTGGTTTCTCATATTTCTTGTGCCTCTGTGGTGGTTTCTGGTCATCTAATGGACTATATGTTTTTTCCAACTTTTTGGAGTTAAATCTGAGCATTTTGTGGCATACAGGAGGAGGTGACCTGCAATTGCTAAATTGCTAAATAGTACCATTTTTCTCCCTTTGTGCAGCAGACTCAATGGAAATTGGGCATTAATCTGACCCTAAAAGTATTCAGATTATTTCGCTACTATGCACTGAGACCTGTCAAGAAACCTCAGTGTGTGGAGGCTGAGCAGAAAAGTGAGAAAGGTAAAAAAAGGAATAGGAAAAGGGGAAATAAAAGAGTAAAACCAGAAAAAAAAATACAACAAAAGAGAGAAAACAATTTTAAGCAAAAAATGAAAAATGCAGTGTGAATGTGGCCACTCAGAACTCTGATAATAGATAACTAGCGATTGGCTTTTCCTATGTAGGCTGAAAGAAATGTACGAATTAGCAAGATAAAAGAGCAACAGAGAGCTAATAACCTTAAAAATTAAAAATAAAGTGAGATGGGAGATACAGAGAGAATAAATAGGATGCTCTAACCTGGCTCCTGATTAGATCTCAGGGGCAAGAGAGTGAAGTCTGGGCAGAAAGTCTTCAGAGGTCCTAATCCCTGAATGGGGCCACTTAGAACTCAGATATAGATAGCTGGTGAATGGTTTGTCCTGGCTTCTGGCTAGATTTGGGGAGGAGGAAGGTGAAATCTGGGCAGATCTTCAGTGGTCCTAAGCCCTGAATGGGGCAGCTCAGAACTCGGATATAGATGACTGATGATTGGCTTTTCCTGGCTCCTGACTAAAACTAGGGGAAGGGGGCAGAAGGGTGAAGACTGGGCAGACGGTCTTCAGTGGTCCTAATACCAAAACCCGGAAGAATTTCCCACCACCAGACCAGTTCTTCAAGAAGTTCTGACGTGAGTGCTTTTTAAGTCAGTGGGTTCAGGTCTCAAAATACAGACCACTATGTGGGAGTCCAGCGACATAACCATTATGCCATCTGCTGGTCTCAAGAAAAACAATTTCAACAAAGGTCACTATAACCAGAAAAATTATGCTTCAAATGGTAACAAAAGATAAAAATAATCTCTGATAAACAAAACCTGAAAGAATTTACCAATGCCAAAGAGCTCTTCAAGAAGTTTTGAAAGGAGTGCTATATCAGGAAAACTAAAAAGAGGCAGACAAAAATAAGAGAACAACAACAAAAAAAGAAAATGGTCAACTTAATGATGGGGACAAGTACAGAACTACTGACAATATTGAATATTAATAGATTAAATTACCCAATCAAGAGACACAGGCTGAATAGATTGCCTACAAGAAACTTACCTCATGGATTAAAGCATACGTAGACTACAAGTGGAGGACTGGAAAAAAAAATATTCTATGCAAATAGAAGCCAAAAAAGGGCCAGAGTCATGATATTAATTTCAGATAATATAAACTTTAAGACGAAAAATGTAAGAAGAGACAAAAAAGGGCATTATATAGTAGTAAAAGGGCTAATTCATCAAGAAGATATAATGCCTAAATATGTGAAAGAAAGACTGCTAGACTTAAAAGGAGAGACAGACAGCAACACACTAATAGTTGGGGATCTCAACATTCCTTTGGACAGATCATCTAGACAAAAAATAAGCAAAGAGATACAGGAACTAAATGATACCATGAATCAAATGGAACTGACAGACATCTGTAGACTTTCCACCCAAAACAACAAAATATACATTTTTCTCACCCCCACATGGAACCTTTTAGAAGATTCACCACGTGATAAGACACAAAACAAGCCTTTACAGATTCAAAAGCATAGAAACTATATCCAGTATCTTCACTGACCATGATGGAATTAAATTGATATTAATTTCAGAAGGGACCAGCAGTTAGCATAATGGCTATGTTGCTGAATTCCCATGTAGTCGACCACGGTTCGAGTCCCAGACCCGGTGGCTTAAACTCACGCTGGGTGTGTTTGTGTCCATGCCCAAGATCCCAAGAGGAGAATGGAGGAGAAGGGATTGCTGCGTGGCCATCCCCTCTGGGGGGGGTGATTTCTCGCTTTCTATCTCTCTGTCTCTCTCTGTCTGTCTGGCGAGCACATGCGCCCTATAGCAAAAAAAAAACCTCTCCAAAAAAAGAAAATAAAATTGATATTAATTTCAGAAAAAGAAACCTTGAAAATACACAAACATATGGAAACTAAACAATCTGCTCATGAATAACTTCACAACTATTGAGTAAATTAATACTGGCATCAAAAGATTCATTGAAACCAGTGATAATTGGTTTCCACAACTTTCCATAATCTATGGGACACAAATAGCAGTTATAAGAGGGAAGTTTATAGCAATTAGTGCACTTAATAAAATGATGGGGGGAACCAGCAGTTAGCATAATGGCTATGTCACTGGACTCCCACGTAGTCGAACGTGGTTCACGTCCCGGACCCGGTGGCTTAAAACTCATGCCAGGCGCATGTGCGTGCATGCCCAAGATCCCGAGAGGAGAATGGAGGAGAAGGAATTGCGGCATGACCATCCCCCCTGGGGGGGGGGGTGATTTCTGGCTTTCTGTCTCTCTGTCTCTGTCTGTCTGGAGAGTGAACATGCCCTATAGCAAAAAAAAACTCTCAAAAATAAAAAGAAAGAAAGAAAGAAAGAAAATGATGGGGAGGTGGCAAATGGACAACCTGACATCATGCCTCAGGGAACTGGAAAAACAAACAAAAAGAAATCCAAAATACCAGGAGAAAAATAATAAAGATTCAAGCAGAAACAATTGAAATAGAAAATAAATGAACTATACAGAAAATAAATGAAAGCAAAAGATGGTTCTTTGAAAAGATAAACAAAATTGACACACCATTAGCTACACTAATTAAAAAGAAGAAAGGAACCAGATAAATCGAATTCACAGTGAAACAAGCAATATTACAAAAGATATAATAGAACTACAAAACATTATTAGAGATACCATCAGTGACTACACGCTAACAAACAAGAAAACCTGAATGAGATGGAAAAATTCCTGGATATAATCTTCCTTGAATCAGGAAGACATAGAAAGCGTGAATAGATCCATAACAAGTAATGAAATTGAAGCAGTAATAAATAAACTCCCAACAAAGAAAAGCCCAGGTCCTGATTGCTTCACTTCCAAATTCTACAAAATTTTTAAAGAAGAGGTAACCCTCATTCTATTCAAATTATTTCTAAAGATTCAAAAGGAAGGAGCCCCCCAAATTAATTTTATGAAGCCTCCATTACCGTCATCCTCAAAACAGATAAGGACATGACAAGAAAGAAAAACTGCTCACCAAGATCTCTGATTAATATATGCAAAAATTCTCAACAAGATGCTAGCAAATTGTATCTAACATATAAAAAAGATTATATGTCACAACCAGGTAAATTTTATTCCAGGGATGCAAGAGTGGTTCAACATATGCAAAACCATAAACATAATATACCATATTAAAAGAAAGAAAGATTTAAAAACATATGATCATATCAATCAATGCAGGAAAAATGTTTTATAAAATATAATATCCCTTCATGATTAGGACTTCCAGAAAAATCAGTATAGAAGGGTCATTTTTCAACACAATAAAAGCCATATATATGAAAAATCCATAGCTAACATCATATTGAATGGGGAAAAGCTAGGATATTCTCCATTAAAACTGATACGAGACAAGACTGCCCACTTTCTCCACTTCTTTTCAATATAGTGCTGGAAGTCCTAATCGATGAAATCAGAAAAGAGAATAAAATAAAAAGCATTCAAATAAGGAAAGAAGAGGTGACATTGTGTCTATTTTCAGATCATAATTGTGAACATAGGAGACCCAAAGGTATCCATAAAAAAAACTCCTGGAAATAATAAATGAATACATTAAAGTGTCATGATATAAAGTCAACATACAAAAATCTATAGTTTTTCTATATACTAATAAGAAGCAGACTAAGGTAGAACTGAAGAAAGTAATCCCATTTGCCATAGCCACAAAAAATATAAGATACCTAGAAATAAATCTAACCAAAGAAATTGAAATCAAAGACCTCTACAAGGAAAACTATGAAAATCTAAAAGGAGAAATAGAAAATGACACAAGAATGTGAAAGGACATCCCATGTTCCTGGATTGGAAGAATTAATACAAAGTTGAAAGTCTACCCAAAGAAATCTACATATTTAATGCGCTCCCAGTAAAATTATCAAAGATATTTTTCACAGATCTAGAAAAGACAATCATAGAATTTGTCTGGAATCATAAAAGACCTGTATTGCCAAAGCAATCTTGCACAAGAAGAGTTGAATAGGAGGCATATCAGTTCCTGACCCCAAATATATTACAAAGTTGTGATAATCAAAACAGCATGGTATTGGCAAAACTACAGACATCTAGATGCATGTAACAGAACAGACTCTAGAAGTAACCCCCAAAACATACAGCCAACCGATTATTGACAAAGGGCACCAGTCAATCCAGTGGAAAAAAGAAAACTTCTTTAGCAAATGGTACTGAAAAACTGGATATTCACTTGCAGAATGATGAATCTGGATTGTTATCTCTCACCATTAACAAAAATCCACTCAAAATGGATCAAAGATCTAAACCTAAGACCTCAAAGTATAAAACTACTAGTGTAAAACACTGGAGAAACTGGGAGACACCGGAGTAGGTAAAGACTTCTTAAATAAGACCCCCAAAGCACAGGGAAACTCTCCTACATGTTGCTGGGAATGTAAATTGGTCCAGTCACTGTAGAAAATAATATCGTGGTTCCTCAAAGATCTAGAAATAAAACTACCATATGATCCAGAAATTCCACTCCTAGATATCTAGCCAAAGGACAGGAAAACACTTGCAGAAAAGTGCTTGCAAATCTGTTTAACACAGCATTATTCACAATTGCTAAGACTTGGAACCAATTCAAATGTCCACAAAGAGAAGAATGGCTTGAAAAAGTATAGCATATATATGATGGAATACTACTCAGCTATAAAAACAAGAGCTTGGCATTTGATAGAAAGTAGACAAATATGGAAGATCTACTGATGAGTGAAGCAAGTCAGACTATTAGAGAATATAGAAGCATGGAAAATGGTTATAGATATGGAGACAGTGTGGGAAGAGAGTGGGAGAAGGGGGA
>NW_006159750.1:2733078-2780184 GCF_000334495.1 Tupaia belangeri chinensis
GGGCCAACAGGTGGCGCAGTGGTTAAGGGTGCTGGACACTCCCACATGGCTGACCACACTTCAAGTCCTGAACTTGGTGGCTTGCTTTCTCACTTTCCTTCTCTCTTTCTCTCTCACTCTGTCCCTCTCTGGTCAAATAATAAATAAATAAAGGTTTTAAAAAAATTTTTTTGAGAGGTTTTTGCCATAGGGTGAGTGTGCTCACCAGATAGAGAGAGACAGAGAGACAGAAAGCAAGAAATCACCCCCCAGGGGATGGCCACGTCACAATCCCTTCTCCTCCATTCTCCTCTCAGGATCTTGGGCATGCACACATACGCACCCGGCATGAGTTTTAAGCCACCAGGTCTCAGACACGAACCGCGGTTAACTACATGGAAGTCCAGCGACATAGCCATTATGCTAACTGCTGGTACCACAAAATAAATTAAAATTTTTAAAAAGAAAGTCTGGGGCAGGTGGTGTGGTAGGTGTGGTGATTAAAGGCGCTAGACACCCACATGGCTGACCATGGTCTGAGTCCTGGACATGGTGGCTTGCTTTATCACTCTCTCTCTCTCCTGATCAAATTAAAATAATAATTAATTAATTAACTTAAATAAAATATATTTTTTTCTTTTTTTCAAGAGGTTTTTGCTATAGGGCACATGCACTTGCCAGAAAGACAGGGAGAGACAGAGAGATAGAAAGCGAGAAATCACCCCCCAGTGGCAATGGCCACATCGCAATCCCTTCTTCTCCATTCTCCTCTCGGGATCTTGGGCACGCATGCACATGTGCCCTACGTGAGTTTAACCTGCTGGGTTCGGGACTCGAACCACCGTCAACTATGCGGGAGTCCAGCGACATAGCCATTATGCTAACTGCTGGTCCCAAATAAAATATTTTTTAAAAAAGGAAGTCTGGGAGAGTGGTAACAAATTGTCATGGGTTCATGGCCAGCACATGGTGTGGTGGTTAAGGGCACTGGACTCCCACATGGCCAACCATGGTTTAAGTCCTAGATCTGGTGGCTTGCTATCTCACTTTCCTCTCTCTCTCACTCTGTCCCTCTTTGGTCAAATTAAAATGAATGAATGAATGAATGAAGGTAAATAAAAATAATTCTAAAAGAAATTATAATGGGTTCTTTATTTTTATGATTTTTAAAAAATTTTGCAAAGGACACATGTGCTCTCTAAAGAGACAGAGAGAGAGAAAGAAAGAAAGGGAAAGTGGGAAAGCACCCGCCATGGAGCACAGTCATCCCTCAATCTTTTCTCCTTAATTTGCCCTTTTTTCAGGAGTTTAGGCATTCAGGAGCATTCACACCGTATGTTTTCAAACTGTTGTGTCCAGGACTTAAACCACATGGCTGTGATGAGACATCCAGCCACCTTGACCACTATGTTACTGACAGGTCCTTTCACTGTTTCTTTAGACTAATCACAATCTCCTTCCAGAGGAAGGTTCTGAATACAAATCAGGATCTTGTTAGCTAAGAAGAAGGGGCTATGTATATTGATTAGACAACTAAGTTTCTACCATAATACACTTTTGGTTAACAAGTGCATGTATAATTATTGTATCAGAAATCTTAAGAGTTTGATAAATAAGATAAAGATCAGTATGCTTCTGATTGTCTTTTATCCTGGACTGGTGGATACACCCGGCCTCGAACAAAAAATTTATTAAGGCTTTTTCCTGGATGATTTATGTTTTAATAATACAAAATGGAATTCCGGGTCAGCCAGGTGGCCTGGTGGTTAAGGCTGGAGACCCACAGGGCTGACTTTGAACTTTGAGTTCTAGACCCAGGATCTTGAAAAATGCACTAGGCACATCCATACTCAAAATCCCCAGAGGAGAATGGAGAAGAAGGGATTGCATTGTGGTCATTTCCCCTTTGTGTATGTGTGTGTATGTGTTTGGGGGTGGGGGGGTGCTTTCCCAATTTCTCCCTCTCTCTTTCTGTCTCTCTCTAGCAAGTGCACATGCCCTATTGAAATTTTTTTAAGGGAAAAAATTCCTGAGGGGAAGAAAGAAGTTAGTAAACAAGCACTTGGTATCCATTGGTAATAAATTATAAATTTTGGGGGGGTGAAATTCAAAATAACAGGGAATATTCAATTTACTTGGTGCATGTATCAGTGAAATCAATGAGTATTTCAATGATTTGTTTTAAAGTGAAAAATTGACATTATCAAGTGCCAAGCATTCTTATTTTTTTGTTTTACTTATGTTTGATCCTCATGATCTCCTTTTTCTAATTAAAATATAGAAGTTTAGAGAGGTGAACTAACATATCTAAAGATACAAAGTTCGAGTCAGAGATTCAAACCTATGGCTACCTGACATTATTATATAGAGGTTTTTTTTCCCCCCTAGTTTCATTTATGTTTTAATTCAATAATTCTTCCTAGATGTGACATTTTAACATCTCTTGGGACAAAAACATTTAAAAATGCTGACCAAATCATTAAAACTGTTTCTATATGAAAACTAATTTGAGATAGAGCTGGCATTTAAATACTATTATTTTTCATTCTAAACATGACAGTGACTTTTTAGAGCATATGGATATATGAATAAACATTTGTTTTGTTTTTAGGTATCAGGTATTTAGTGGTATGCTAAAATATTTTAGGTTTATTTATCTATGTCTTCAATGAGTAAAGGGAGAGAAAGACAAGAAACGGCACCCTCAACAAGGTCTTGATACCGTGATCCGACCCCACCTCCAACCAGCCCTGGATCATAGCATCACTGCTATACGCAGGGAAGTTTCTGCGTGTGTACCTGAAATTTTCCCACATGACATAGTCTTTCAGAGAATCCTGTTTCATCACTGTACCACCATTCAGTCTCCTACAATATATTTTGAGTTTTATTATTCTATTTTGTTTAAAGTTCACTCATTTTATTTCTTTCATGAGAGAGAAAGAGAGAGAGAATCCCCAACAAGGTTTGAATGCTGTGATTCATTCTAGCCCTCAGCCAGCACCAGATCATGGGCAAGCACATGCCAAGGGTACTCAGGGAAGTCTCTGGATTTAAATTGGGAACATTCTTCTGTGGGATTGCCTCATAGTGTAGTGTTTTATCTCTGTGCCACTATTTGGCCCATGACTTTGAATTACTATATATTGTATTGACTTTTTTTTTTTTTATTCTCATTATTTCCTGTTAAATGTCCTTTAAAAAAAAAAAAGATAAGGCAAATTTTCTATTGAACAGAAAGTGATACTTTCAATGTAAACCTCTGAGCTGAGGTTCTTTACCTCATATATTCAGAATTCATGAGGGATTTCTCTGTCCTCCTGATCCCCTTTCTTCCTCCACTGTCACAGATTCACATGCTATGGTATAATCATAGACTTATTTCTGTTTTACATTTTCAAGCAGTATTTGTTTGACATGCCAGGTCATATTTTCTGTCTTTTCCCCCTACATTAGGTCCTCGAAGTCAAGCTATTTCTTACTTAGCTTCTTTAACCCTGTTTCTAGGATATATGGAGCAAGGGGTAGTCAAGAAAAAGTTGTGAAATAAAGCTAAAGAAGTCAAAGTAAGCATGATCCTTAATGTAAATGTCAGCTAGAAATGGGAAAAAGAATATTATCTTATGACAAAACAAACTGTGAATAAAATGTTCATTGCTGCTGTCTTAATGATCTATGTAATTAAATCCAGAATGAAAGAATGCAGTGAGTTCACTTGGGAATTGTTAAATGTATGGATGATGATAACATACAGAAAGCTTCTAGACACTGAATCTTTTTTTTTTAATTTTATTTTTTAAAGAGATTTTGGCCTTAGAGTGTATGTGCTCTCTTTCTGGAGAAAGAGAGAGAGACAGAGACGGTAAAGGGTAAAGTGAGATGGCCACATGGAAATCCCTTCTTCTCCATTCTCCTCCTGACATTTTGGGTGCGCGCACACACACACACACACACACATGCCTGGCATGAGTTTTAAGGCACCAGGTCCAGGACTCAAACTGCTATTGACTATATGGGAGTCCAGTGACATAACCATTATGCAATCTGTTGGTCCCTACACCAGAACTTTCAAAAGAGCAAATAAGTAAACTAGTCTCCATCTCTATAGATAAATAGAAAAATTACTTTCCGTTTTAACTAGAGATATAAAGTATTATGAGGAGGAGAAATGAAAAGGAAGGAATAATTATAAGAGAAGAGGATGAGAATAATATTACATAGGGAGGGAAGGAGTTTAACAGTTAGAGGCCCCAATATGCACAAAATTTTGTATAAGAATATATTTCCTACAAACAAAATATATTTAGAAACTATTCAAATTACCATCAGTTGCAGAATAATAGAATAAGTTAGAATATATCCATAAAATGAAAGATTACTCAACCAGTAGATAAAAATTAATAATGGGGACCAGCAGATAGTGCAATGGTTACATCACTAGACTCCATGTAGTTGACCATGGTTTGAGTCCCAAACCTGTCGGCTTGAAACTCAAGCGACATATGTATACATGCATGCCCAAAATTATGAGAGTAGAATGGAGAAAAAAGGATTGCAGCGTGGCCATCCCTCCCAGGAGGTGATATCTCACTTTCTGTCTCTCTGTCTTTCTTTGTCTCTTCAGTGAGTACGTGTTCCCTACAGCGAAAAGCTCTCTCTCAAAAACAAACAAAAACAAAAAACAAAAACAAAAACTAATATATGTATACATTTGTATGCTGGACATCTGTCTGATTTTACATGCAATTAATTATGATAGCCATTTTATAGGTAAGATACTTTCATCATCCCTATGTTGCAAATGATGGAACCAAGACAAAAAAAAAAAAAACAAATGTACAACGACTTGTTCAACGTAACACAGCTCATAAGTGGAAGTACTGAGTTTCAAACCCAGGCTGTTTTGTGCTTATGCACTGAGCTATCCTAGGAGAGAAGTAGCCAAACCTTACCATTAAATGAAATGAACAGGCCACTAAATAGTATGTATGCTAATGACTCTACTGTTCTAAATGTACTACAGAATGATAAAGAAAGAATGAGTAAAACAAAATCAAAAGTTACGGAAGAAAATGAGGCAATCTAAAACTCTCTGGCACATCCCCAACTAATTACAGAAAACATTACATTGTGTTTGAGAGATGCAACATTCTGAAATTCCACTAAAGCACTTGGCTCTTTCTAAAACATCCCTTCATCTGGTAAGAGAAGATCATTTCATATACCCTCTACTGATCTGCTTGATTGCCTGTCAGTTCTATTAGAAAGTTGCTTTTCACTAATCCAGCTTGACTTTTTATTAGCCATTTAGACCTCAAACACCAGACACATGACAATTTTAAGGTTTGCAAGTTGCCATACTTAGATGTAGGTGGAACTTAGATTTTGGCTATGGCCAAAGTACAACATCAGGTTCTTTTCTTTTTACTACCTACTTTTAATTCTTATGTAAGGAGAAAACTATGGCAAATGGAACAAATCAAGTGATCTTATACAAGTAGAGGAAATAAGAGAGTAATTCTCTGCAAATATAGAATTTCTCTCCTTCCTGTGGTATGCTGGCATCAAATAAAAGATAAAAGTACCAGGGTCAGCTGGCAGCCCCAGGAGGTCCTTTCCCAGGATGGCCAGCCTGGGATAACTACACTTACCCAGGAAAATTACCCATTTTTGTCCCTCAGGCACAGAGACAAAATAAATCAAAGCAGTTGCAAGGCTTGGGTTTGTCATGCTATCACTTTTCTTTTTTCAGTCTTTCATGATTCTCTAAGTGGTCCATTTATCAGTGTAAATTTTGAAAGTAATTCATTAATATTAGAAAATGGGGACTTGATTTTTAGTGGGAAAGGGTTTTGGAGTAAAAAGGGCTATCTGCTAATATATTCAATCTTTCCTTTCAACACTCCCAAGAGGTTCATATCTACTTCATTATATTCTGACCTGAATTTCGTAGATCTGGGGGTCACTGAGATGTTATAAAATATAAGTGTACAATCCTCAGTGAAATTTGAGACCACTGTATGAGAGAAAGGCTGGCGTAAGGCATTAGACTTAATTTTTTGTAAGATGTTTTGTATCTTGAGGAAACTACAAAGATATAAAAATTAAGTTAGAGAAACTATCAAATGGGGCTAGTGGGCTAAAAAACTGAGTGGAAATATAACTCTAGTGTCTCACCTCTGCCCCTGACATGGCATTTACTTCATGTTCAACTGATCCTTGTTGTTTCAGAATCTTCTATAGACTGGAAACAAAGGCTAGCCCCATAACACAGTGAATAATGGATCCAGATTCCATATGGCCAACCACAGTTTAAGTCTTGGCTCCAGTGGCTTGAAAGACACACCAACTGCAGGTGTGTGAATGCTCAAAATTCTGATGTGAAGGAAGAATGAAGGAAAGAGATTAAAGTATCACAGCCCACTGAAGCATGCTTTCTCTCTCTCTCTCTCTCTCTCTCTGTCAAACAAACACCCTCTCTGGCAATGAAAAAAATATAGAGAGTAGAAACTAAATAAAACTTACAAATATTAAAATATGAAAGCTTGGAACTGAAACAAATAATATAGTTAATCCCACAATGACTTCATTACATGGAAGAAAACTAGACATCCAAAGCTTTTGTGAAGTCACATGACTAACTAGTTAATGGTGGCACTCTAGAGTCCGGATACACTCTCTATCTAAAGAGCTTTCTGCTGTACTACGTTGACCATGGGCCCAACAGTCATAGGAAACTTACAATGACAAAAAAAAAAATCTAGCTTTAAAAAATAATTTGGGTACTATTTACTTCATTATTCAGTTTCCATTTCCTTAACTAAAAACTAAGGAAGCTAGCTATTTGTAATAATAACAAAAAACTAACATTTCTTCAGCTCTGACTATACATTAAGTTTGTTTTGCCTTCTAAATATGTTATCAAATATAATTATTATGACAAATCTAGTAAGAAGAAACTTATTTCTCCCATTGTATAGAAAAAGAACTTAAGTATATAAATGTTAGATTATCTCTGCTGGTCTCTTTTCAATTCCCCAGTTCTATAGGAGACTTTAGAAAGTTCATGGAAAAGTATAATTAAAGTATGAGTTATTTTAGTACAAAATTTTTTGAAACCCAAATATAGCTTTTTTATAATACACATTTTCTTTTTCTTTTTTTGGAGAGGTTTTTGCTATAGGGCGCGTGCACTCGCCAGACAGAGAGACAGAGAGACAGAAAGTGAGAAATTATCCCCCAGGGGGGATGGCTACGCTGCAATCCCTTCTCCTCCATTCTCCTCTGGGGATCTTGGGCACACACGCACACGCGCCCGGCATGAGTTTAAGCCACCGGGTCCAGGACTTGAACTACATTCGACTACATGGCAGTCCAGCAATATAGCCATAACACTAACTGCTGGTCCCCATAATACACATTTTCTATGAATATTCTTTAATGTCAGAGTTTACATATTCAACCTCAAGAAAGAGAAAGAGAAAAAAAATATTGCCCAAATAGAATCTGGTCACACTGCAATGCTTTTTCCTCCATATCTCCATCCATTCAGAATCCTGGTACTCATACACACATATGCCGAATGTTGCCATGAGGGCTGAGATTCCAACTAAAGTTGGCCATACGGGATCTAGTTCCTTAGGCACAACACTTAACCACCCCCTTATATGAGCATCCACATCAGCAGAGCCCAAGCATTTCTCCTTCCTTTGGACAATCTCAATCAACTTGATGTTGATTCTGCAAGTTAAGCACTTTATTATCATCCTCATTCTACAGAGAGCAATCATACATGGCACAAACTATGTGACAGGAACCATTCTAAGTATTGCACACATATTACCACATTTAATCTTCTCAGTCACTCTGTAAGTAAGACTATAGACTTGGCAATAATTATATAATGTCCCGCTGCAGGTCTTATCTTTAACCTTCACTTTTTAAACTTCTTTTTTTTTTCAGTTTCATCCCAACTCAAGGCAGTTTTTTATTTCTATGATACCTTGGTATGCAAGAAAACCCTGAGATATCTCTTTGAAATTAAAAAAACAAAAGTAGAATATTTGCACAAAAGGAAAGGAAAATGCCTTACTTTTAAGCACTTTAGGAAAAGAAGTGATGAGAATTCACAGAAAAACTGACCCACAAAGTCTACACACAGCTGTGTTATGTTGGTCATGGAGAGGAAAGAAACTCATCTCCTTTTCTGAAAGCCAATATACTTTGCTCTTTACCATCAAGGACATCGAGGAGAGCAAAAAACGAAGGCCAAGATGTTTAAGTGACAAGATTAATGACATTCATAAAATTGATGGAGGCCTGTGGGCTTGAAGTGTTTGTAACAGCTCACATGAAGCCCAAGGATATAAAAATCTAACAATCATTTTTGGCCTCATATCCACCATGAGGCCACAAAGTGGGATATTACTCTCTTTTTGAAGACTACTTGTTATTTCACAATTAAAGGAAAGGAAAAACCAAAAACCAAATATATTCTCTTCATGTTATTTCTATCCCGAACTACACTCAGTTCATTCTCATTCAAGATTTGGCAAAGAATGATGCTCATTCATTTTGTTGTTGCTGTTTTTTCTGAACCCCACAGACTTTGGGGTGTATCTGGTAACTAGTCCCCCCTGTTTAATTTTAACCGTGTATATGTGGTCCTTCCTTCCTAACCTGAGTTTCTTTGGTGAATTGTGTAGCAACCTCATGCTTAGAATCATATTTAGTTGCTCTTGCTAAACATTTGGTTTTGTGTTTCTTTTATGGAACAAGTTTCTATAGGAAGAGTATATCCTCAGTGTTACCAAGGGGAATATTTCCAGATCCTTCCCATCTAGTGAATTGGATTCTCAACCAATTCAGAAAAGTTTCTCCCATCTCTAATCTTGCTGCACTTAAGCCAAGGCAACAGTGGCACTGTTAAAATATATTGGTGACCACATTCCTGCCAGGAAGAAAGTGACATTGCTCACTTTGGAAAGGTAAATCAACTTCACAAAATGTACCATCAGTTTAATAAGAGTCTGTATTTATTGAGCACTAATTATGGGGCAGGCATTGCAATGAGTGATTTACAAACATTATTTCATTAAACTATCACTGCAGTTTTATGAAGTAGATACTTTTATTATTCCCTAGCTTCAAAATGATGTAACCAAGATTTAGAGAGGTTATGTAAAATGCTCAAGGTCACAAAGCTAGAAAATGGATGAGCAAAGATTATAATCCATATCTGTCTGGCTCCCAAAGTTTGCCCTTTAAGTAACATACTACAATACCTCATGTATTAATGCATAAAAAGAGACAACACACTAAATAAATGACAGCCAATTTTTAAAAGATGAACAAAGTACTTGCTAAAAGTGTATGGTGATTGAACATTTAAAAGAACTCTAAATTTTCAAGTGCAGAAATGTATATAAATAATGCAATATTAGTAATTTTGTGGGTTATTTTTAAGGATCCCACTGTGAGGACATCTTCATAAGAATATGGGATGGGATTAACCAAGGCCATCCCAAAACTACTATGAAAGTAACTAACTCTCAAGTTAGTGTGACAGCTCTCCTGCAGGATGGCTAGTGTACTCAACATCTGAACCTGTCTACTTGCGTGGCTTCTCAGATCCTTTACACCTGGTATTTAACAGGATTGTGGAATGCAAGAACCCTTTCCTTCCAGTCTTTCTAGCATCATATGCCATCTGGTCCAACTGCTGACTCCTCTCCCATTTTGAATCTTCCAGTAACTGTCTATCTTTTTTGTTCTTGTTCTTACTTCTGTATCTCTTTTCCTCTGAACATGGGCCTTTACGCTTCTTAAGATCTCCTCCACTCTCCAGTTAAATATCCCTTCTACTGTTAGGACTTGCCATTGAATGTGAGTCTCCAAAATTTATGAAGACAGAGATCAGTTATAGATAATATAGACAAACTAGGTTGTCGGAAAAGTCATAAAGCATTTTTGTATAGAAAAAACACATCGCGACTTTTTGACAACCCAACAGATATAGAAATAGGCCAAGCTATGACACAGCAGTAATATACAAAATTCTACAAGGCTGACCTACATGGAATGGTTCCAGGTTCCCCATTTGGATATACCCTTTCATATGCTTAGCATGCCGGTGCTCATAATCCAGGACTGAATGGTGTATGTCACATTGTCAAGATCACTCGGAGGTGCTATCTCTTTGTCTTTCTCTATTTCTATCTCTCTCATTCATGAAATAAATAAACTTTTTAAAAACTAAGTTAAATATAAATTGTCTGGATCAAATGTCAATTTCCAACTCTTTAAAAATTACATTCTTGGGTACAACAGGTGGCATAGTGGTTAAGGTGGTGGACTCCCACATGGCTGACCACAGTTTGAGTCCCAGGCAATAAATAAGTTATAAATAAATAACTTAGTTTTAAAAACTAAGTTAAATATAAATTGTCTGGATCAAATGTCAATTTCCAACTCTTTAAAAATTACATTCTTGGGTACAACAGGTGGCATAGTGGTTAAGGTGCTGGACTCCCACATGGCTGACCACAGTTTGAGTCCCAGGCTCAGAAGCTTGAAACACACTGAGCGTGTGTATGTGCATCCCCCAAAATCCCCAAAGGAGAATAGAAGAGAAGGGATTGTAGTGTGGCTATCCTTTTGGGGTTGGGGGGGATATGATTTCTCACTTTCTACCTCTCTGTCTCTCCAGCAAGCATGCATGCCCTATAGCAAAAGTCTCTCTCTTAAAAAAAAAAAAAAAAAAAAAAAAGAGTGTATGTTCTAGAAGCAAAATGTGCTTGAAGGCTGGTTCTGCCTGTCATAATCACATGAGCTTAAGAAATTCACTTCACTATTCTGTGAAGTAAATTTATAAATCATATAAAGTAGTTCACAGGATTGCTGTGAATATGAAATTAATTAGGGCTGACACTACAGCCTAGTTGTAAATCTGATATGACCACCTAAGGTTCAAATCCTGGCCCTCAGTTTGAAAAACATGCCAAGTGCATGTAAACAGATGCTCCAAACCACAATAGGGTAGAGAAACAGAAAAGAAAGTGTTATGGTGTGACCATACCCCATTTGGGAGAACGTGCTTTTTCCCTCTCTCTCAGTCTCTTTCTCTGGTGAGCATGTGTGTCCTCTAGAGTTTAATTAACTAATTAATTAATTAATTAAATTAATTTGTGTATGAAAAACACTTATGAGGATAATTGATTTGTGGTAAGCACTCAATATATAATTACGATACTATACTTTCACAATGTCAATAGATCTGATCAAATAAATCCAGAAAAATAATTGATAGGTATTTTTAGGCTAACTAAGGAAATTTATGACTAGATCCATACACAAATATGTACTTTAGATTTGTTCTCAATCTATTCAATGTGTATGGCCTTGCACTAGAAAAGCAACAACATAGAAGCACTTTCCACAAATACTTGTCCAAGAATAGAAAAGAAAAAAGAGAAACAATCTGTTTGAAGGTTTTATCGTGGCTGGAGGAGCTTATAATTTGACATCAAAAGTTTCTACTTCTGACATTCTCATTTATGAATTCCATGAACTTGTAAGCCTCAATGTTCTTTTTAAATTATTTTTTCTTAGTCTTGGTAGAGCACATGTGCATACATATGACAGCAAGAGAGAGAAAGAGAGATGAGATGAAAACCCTCCACCAATCTGGTCACATTGCAGTTCCTCTTTTCTAGTCTTCCAGCCATCAGATCTTGGGCACTAACACATGTCTGAGTGTTTCAGGTAGAATGGTTCAGGAATTTGAACCACAGCTGTCATGTGCAATCCAGCTTTCCTTGAGTAGCATATTACCACTATACCATGAAGCCAGTCCTGCCTCTATAGTATTAATTGTAAAAATAATATTGTTAATCATTGTGGCTTTCCAAAATTGTCATGACAATAAAATGAGCTAAAATAATAAAAACATGCTATAAGTTGTAAATCATTAACTACTTTTAGGGGCCACTGTTTTGTTTCTCAGAAAGAATTTTAAGGCACTAATTTAAAGCATTACTTTACTAAGCACACTTTGTGTCAAGCAATCTGATACATGATAGATATTTCTAGTTCATATACTGTGATTCCTTAACAATTCTGTTACACTAAGATTATTATCTGTGTTTTACACATGGGAAAACCATGGTACAAAAATTATGGAATACCCAAAGTTATGACATTTGAGGGTGGGGGTGGGGGGTTAAGGCTGTTGGATCTCACATGCCAACTATGTGTTTAAGACCCAGACTTGAAAGATTGAAAAAGACACTGGATACGTGCGCATATATGACCAGTCTTTTTTTTTTTTGAGAGGTTTTTGTCATAGGGTGCGTGTGCTCACCGGAAAGACAGAGAGACGGAGAGACAGAAAGTGAGAAATCACCCCCGTCCAGCGGGGATGGCCATGCCACAATCCCTTCTCGATTCTCCTCTTGGGATCTTGGGCATGCACGTACATGGGCCCAGTGTGAGTTTAAGCCACTGGGTCCGGGACTTGAACCACGGTCGACTACATGGGAGTTCAGTGACATAGCCATTACGTTAACTGCTGGTCCCATGCATGACCAGTCTTGACAGGAGGGAGAAATAGAGGAGAAATTATTCCGATGTGATGACCATCCCCTGTGCATGTGGGGGGGGGTGGAGTTCTCACTTTTCTCCATTCTCTCTGTTTATCCTTGTCTCTTTCCAGTGAATGTATGTGCCCTCTAGTAAATTAATAATAATAATAAAAAAAATACATTGAAGTTTTTACACAATATTCAGATTCCAAAGACCAGATTCTTTCAATTACATAAAGTCAGCCTCCTTACTTACCTCTTTCTGAGTACAATTAACTTGACACAGGCATAAAACATAACTTCCCTGAGACTCAGAGAATGTATAATCTATTTAGCAATATTAATTATATATTTCTGATAATTAGAAAACAACACACAATCATGTGATGGAATTTGCATTTATCAATGAGAATAACATTTATAACATTAACTGTTATAATAAATAACCTCAAAAGGGTTTGTAAGGGTTTTACCTTAAAAAGTTCCTTCCTTAGTCTTTTTTAAAAATAGTATTTCTTTCATGAGTGAAACAGAAAGACCAGCACCCTCAATGGAGTTTCATGCTGAGAACCCCCTTCCCAACACACACACACACAATTTCTTAGTGTATAGGTCTCCTAGGAAACAGAACCCATGATCTTTCACATGGATCCAGTATTGCATGAATAGCATGTTACCTACCACTGGGCCACCAGGGCTGTCCATTTCTCACTCATTTAACAACACAATGTGCATCTTCCTGGGTCCTAGGCAGCATTCTTCCTTAAGGTGATTTATGGATCCAAATTCCTTCTACCTTGTGGTTCCGTCTTCTTAATAGGTCTTAGAGTTCTCTGCCATCAAGCAGTAGAAAAGGTAGAAAAAGGAAGCGCAACATACTTTTTAAAATTTTAGCTCAAAAGTGATAGTTTCACTTATGCTCATATCCTTTTTTATTAACTAACTTCGTTTTTTCTTAATTGTGAGAGAGTGTGTGCACTGAATGGAAAGAGACAGAGAGAAGGAGAAAGAACCTTTCAAAGGGAATTGGCCATGCCATAGCCTGGACTCAAAGTGCAATCTCCAGGTCATATCCAGCTCCTCTAATCACTAAGCCACAGAGCTGTTTCTATGCTCGTATTCTCTTGGCTATAGTTAGTCATGTGATTATACCTGCTGTAGCTACCCCTTGCAAAAACTTCACACTTTAGCCAGGGAGGGGTATAAATATTAGTCATAGTTGTCAGGGTACACTACATTTAATTTTTAATTCCTTAAAGTAAAACTTCAGGATCGTTTGAGTTTTAGAACTCAAAAATTTCCAGATTTGGGGAAAACCCTGGACTATATTGTATATAACACCCAGCTATGGACCTAGATGTCTCTATAAATTAACATGGTGATATTTTTGCAGTGAAATGAATTGATATTTACATTAAAATGTGACAAATAAATAAAACATGTAAAAATGATAAAAATAAAAATTATCCACATCAGCTGAAATCACCAAAGTGACTTTCCAAAAACACACTGCAATGAACAAACATCCAGATTTCTGAATTGCTGATGAGGAATTGCGATCCCCTATTAGACATGATTCAATGAAAACATAAGAGAAAGACTCCAGGGCTGTTAGTGGCATGTAGAAGAGCTCTCACTGAAGTGAAAGAGGTCAAATGTGCCCAGTCAATTACCATGTGCTTTAGCTCCTTAGCAAGTTAAATGTTTTGATCTTTTTGTATTTCTAAATGTAAGGAGTTATTAGGCCAAGTGATAGAATAAGTACTTAACCATTTGTTCCGCACATAGAACAGCTGCTGTGTGGCATTTTCTCTCCATTTACAACGCTAAATAGATTAACTGACACTTTGAAACTGATAATCAAAATGTCCTTCCTACTAAATTCTAGTCATCACCAAAAGGCAGTTTTAAATGAGTCATAAACCTTTCAACTCAGGAGTAGAATGGTTTATGTTTGGCTTTGTGAGATACTCATTCCATTTCTAACTCTTTTTTTTTTTTTTTTTACATTCAAAATAAGGAATCATTTATGTTTTTCACTTACGCTCTTTTTAAACTGCCTTAAATCCAGGAAATCCCAAACATTCTCTTTGGCCCAGGACATTTTCAACATCATTTTTTTGGGGGGGGATCAGGTGTTTATTTAAGAGATAACCATGCAGAAATATATTATATTGCTATAAATTAAGCATTATGAATTTTAATCTTTAGTGATGGTTAAATCTGGTGATGTGACCTTGATGTTAATTTTTAAATTTTATATATATATATATGTATATATGTATATATATTTTATTTTTTCTTCAAATATCGGTCAGTTAACTTTCTCATGATTTTAGCAATGTTTTCCAATCTCTCAGGTTCGAACAAAGGTACTAACCTCAGGCATTTTGGAAAAAGCTTTGTAGCATGATAATGAGAAGTTAGATAGTACATACAAAAACCTGGTATTTATGTAAATAGCATAATGAAATAAAAATCCTGATAGATTGTAATATTCATCTCATAACAATGGACTAGTTGAAAATGCTGTAAAACCTAAAAATAATGCATTTTAATTTTCCTAACAGCTTGAAACAAAATTGGATGTTTTAAAATTAAAACCATATAGGGCATTGACTGGTAGGTCTTAATTCAAGTAATAAAACTCTGTGTGATCTAGTATTTCATATTAAATCTAAGACATTAGCCAAGTATTTTATGATTTAAAAAATAGACTATGACAATTTATATAGTTCTCTCTCAGTTGTTATCAAACATTTTGCCATAGTAATGATAATATAGATAAGATGTCCTTTTATGACAATTACCTGAAGATTTTCAAATGCATCTGTAACAGATATAAAACACAGGTCTACACAATGTGGACTGAACTGAGTGTCAGAAGACAGACCTTAAAATATCAATGCTGGAGGGTGAGTAATGATGCAGCAGTAAAGCATGATGCTCTATGCAGTTGATCCAGATGGGAAGGTTCTGTCCAAAGACCTCCCTAAGTATGCTGGGCATATGCATGCCCGTGATCCAGTGATCCATGACTGGCTGAAGCTGGTAGATTATGGCATCAAGACCCTTTTGGGATTCTCTTATTATAGTCAGAAAGATATGATAGGGCAATTCTGAGGAAACAGCAGAAGGACATTTGCTCCATCAATTGCAGCATATCGGGGAATGCAACCAGACCTTCTGTGAGAACTCCTTCCTCCCATCTGGCTCCTGGTGCTGGGATGGGATGCTAGGTCAACAACCTAATTCTCACTGGGCAATAATCTAATAGGGCAGATCAGTCAAATATGGATGTGCCTACCTTCTAAGTACACACTGGGCATGTGTGATTAGGTAATCAAATTCCTCAAAATCCTTACCTGAAGGAGAAGTGCACATGTGCACATGGGAGCCCTTGAAAATCAAAGGAACACAGCTATTAATAAAATTACAGATTTCCCCTGTTAAATATTCATTACCAAATTTCACAGTGAAAGTAACACTTAACTCCATGCCCAGCACAGTTGCCCTTCTCTGCCAACTTCCCACCTGTATACCTTTCTGGCATAAGGGTGTATTTCTTTTCTACTAAAAATCCTCGCTTGCCTACTAAAATTTTTCTTTTCCTACTTTACACATGTTTGTGGGTTTTCCTGCATATTAGCATAGGTCTCTAATCTTAGAGATCTGGACACCAAGAACCAAGAACTTCGCACAACACAGATCAGCTCTCCCACCAAATAGCATACACGTTTGCTCTCTCTCTCTCTTACGCACACTCTCTTGCTCATTGATGAAATAAAAGAACTTCAAAAAATAAGAATACCATTGCTAACCATATGGGTAAGTTTGGAAAATGACTTCTTTCTTCACTGGTGAACCAAAATGATTGGGTTTACTGATACCAAGCATCCATTTCAACTCTAACATTGTACAGTTTCAAATAAAATTATTTCAGGGATAGAAATGCATTTACTAGAAATGCATTTACCAAGAGAGCCTAGTTCACATTTCATCTCTGACATGTAGTAACTGGTACACCTTGAGTAAGTTTCTTAACTTTCAGGAATCTCAGTTTCCCATTTTCAAAAGGAAAATATATCAGAACCTACCTAATAGAGTTGATGTGAGGACAAAAGAAAAGAAGGTATGGAAAGAGCATTCAGCAAAATACCTCACATAGAGTAAGCATTTAATAATTTGTGACCTATTTTAAATTGAGAAGAGGTTTCAATAGCAATGTATAGTTTCCAGCTCAAGTCACATGCCAAAAATCTGTTTCTTTCTAGCTTCATCACAATTTCCAAGTCCCACTGTACCTATACTATATGTATCAAAGAAAAGTTGCACCAGACCTGTTAAACAGAACAGAAATTTTTTTTCAAGGCTCTAGGAGACAGAGATTCAACACAACTCTGACAAACCAAAAGACAGTATTTTAAGCACTGAGGTGAGCTAATAGAAAATCACTGTAGGGTGTGGAAGAAGGATGGACAAGGTAATTAGGCCATCAGTGTTTGCTACTTTGTGCTTAGTAAGTTAGGTTTCTACCCTTCCTTGATGATTCTGTTTCAAAGAGGTGACTCCTAAATCCTTGACCAAGACATTTCTTGGGTGTAGAAGATTCACATCTCAAACCAGTAGGTGAAGAATTTACACTTACAAATTTTCCAAAGAAGTACTTTAAGAAAGATGAAGTCAATTGTCTCTACTAAGTAGAACACCTGTCTAAAATTTAGTGAAGCTAAGGTGGAAGCTAAAACCATTATGATTATGCATCTCTGTAAACCAAACAATATGAATTAGAGGAGGCCAAACAGGGAATCCCCAGAATCCAACAAGATGTGAAACTGATCCTGATTAATCTCCAAATGTTCACAGACCACAGGTACTTATTTGACTTAAACACATTATAGGCAGATTATTTACCACCATTTCTCTAGTGCACCGCAGGTATCTGTCGCTCAGTCAAGTTTCATATAAGGAGTGTTTGTATGTGAAAGCTAATCACCAGGAATCAATTCATAAAGAAAAATACTCCTTCATTCTTTGACATTCATCAAGGAAATTCTTCACCATACATGAGCATGCCAGGCTGCCACCATACCTCTCACTCATCTTTAAAACACAATTGTCTCAAAAGCAAGAATATATTACTTCTTTCTCCAGAATTTGTGGTTGAGAGCATGAACTGTAGCATCCAAGAGAGCCTAGTTCACATTTCAACTCTGACATGTAGTAACTGGTAGACGTTGAGTAAGTTTCTTAACTTTCAGGAATCTCAGCAGTTTCCCATTTTCAAAAACGAAATATACCAGGAAACTACCTAATAGAGTTGTTGTGAGGGCAAAATAAAAGAAAGTATGGAAAGCATTCAGCAAAGTAACTCACACAGAATAAGCATTTAATAATGTGTGCCCTATATTAAATTGAGAGCATTACTCATGTAAGAGGCTTGCTAACAGTTTGTTGAATTAATAAATGAAAAATGAATAGTTACTAAAGCACAGATGGGTCATATTTTAAATCTATCACTGATTCTATCCTGGATATTTGAATTATAGACAGAGAAGTAGAAATAATAGATGTAATAGATTAACTAATAGATATAATATAGCCAACACACCAGGGAGTTTATCTTCACTAATAATTAATGAATTAAAAATAAATGAAAATATTGATAGTGAAATAAACTGCTATTTATTTATTTTTAGGTTTTTGCCATAGGGCATGTATGTTTGTGTGCTCACCAGAGACAGAGAAAGAGAAAGTGGGAAATCACTCCCCATGGGAAGATAGCCACACCACAATCCCTTCTCCTCCATTCTCCTCTTGGGATTTTGGGCACACATGCATACTTGCCTGGATGATTTTCAAGACAGCAGGTCTGCGACTCAAACCATGGTCAGCCATATGTAAGTCCAGTGCTTTAATCACCATGCCATCTCCTGTCCTCTAAAATGCTTATTTTCAAAGAAAACTGCATGATTAAATTTATTACTGCTTGACATTAATAAATGAACACAAAGCAATGTTATCTCATTTATTTTTTTCTATTTTGGGCATCTTTTTTGTAGGTATTTGAAATATGATACCACTTAAATTTAAATTTCTTTCCTTTTTCCATCTACCAAACAAGAATAATAAAACTTGGTAAAGTACATTGACAACCTTGGTTGAAAGGCATTTTGTTAGTAATAAAAGGCCTTATTTAGAGATATTCAATGACTTTTTGAGGATGTGATACCAGATCATTCCCATACTCCTTTGTGTGTACTTGGGAAGACCTCCAAAAGACAAAAAATCACATGGAGAATAATTTTGGGGAGGTAATAGCAATTTATAGCAATTGTATAAAACAATGCTCTTTTTAAAATGAAAATCTAAATGGAAAAATAGAAGATATTTCTACTTGGGAGAGGGCTCTACAACAACCTTTCAATAAGTCTGATAATGGAAAAGTGTTTATGGATCAACAAAAGGGAAATGATAGCAATTTGGTTCAGAGAATTTGTCAACAGTTCATCTGCCTATATTTTATTCATGAAAATTGAATGTCCTACATCTTATGTTCAGAGTTTTCTTCACTTATGACACATCACTTCTCAAAAAGTTATAAAGTATTTCCCTGAATAAGTTAAAAGATAAAAAACATTTTGGTTGAGACTATAATTGGTTGCAAAATAACATGATTGCTTAGAATAATAAGGAATCATGTCAACCTTGTGAGTAAGCAGCATATTAAAGTTTCAGTGTTACATTGGAATTAATAGTGCTTGCATCCTTCTCAATATTGAGAATAACAGACTTCTTTATGAAAACTAAATCCTTTTAGTTTTCTCTATCTCTGAAGGTATAAAGAAGATTCCAATACTAGAAACATTTCCAACTTGGAGTTTACGCTTTTATTATGAAAATGGTCATAGTAATAAGAGCATTATATAATACCATATGTATAAACGGTATTGAAATAAATGAGCTTACAAGTTTGCATAAAGGAAATATATAGAGTGTTAATTGAAGGTTAGAAATGGAATTGGTGCTTAACAAACAGGACCTGAAAAAATAAATAAACACTACTAATGGACAAGAAACACTGGATTAAGGATTCAGTATTTATATCTATTAAAAAGTTAAATTATTTTGAAATGCCATCCTTGAAAACTGTAGACTTTAAAATAGATAGAAAATTATCCTATTGGTCCAGTCTAGTGGTTAAGGGAGCTAGATTCCACATGTCCAACTATATGGTTCTAGTCCTGGACCCAGTGGCTTAAAAACCATGTCACGCATGAGTTGTGCATTCCCAAAATCCCAAAAGGGGGAATAAATAGAAAGGAAGTGATTGTAGCAAATAAGAAAAGTAAATTTAAAAAAGGGAAGGGAAGGGAAGGAAAGAATAAAAAGAAAAGAAGAGAGGAGAAAAGTAAAGAAAGAAGATAAAATTATCCTATCACTATCCCACTCACATTTAAATTATCTAAACCATCATTACTACATCTTATGGAGGGGGAAGTGGTGGGGTCAAAGTGGTGAGAGTAACTGAGGCTAAAGTAATTGAATGATAACTGATCTATTCAATCTGGAAAATTAATTTAAATCAAAGATCAATGATTCCATACGTGTTTTTAACTTTATTTATTTACTTTAAAAAAAAAATTTATCAGAGAGGGAGAGGGAGAGAGAGAGAGAAAGAGAGTGAGAAAGCAAGTCACCAGGTCCAGGACTTGAACCATATGTGGGGAGTCCAGCACCTCAACCACCCAAGCCACCTGCCAGCCCCACCCACAGGTATTCTTTAACCACAGTTTATGAATTATGTCAAACCAAAGGCATTTCCTGATGTCATGTCATATTTTGTCTTCATAGTTCTGATCAATGTATTCTTTTTCTTACAACTTAGGTAGAAAATTAGGAATCATGTCACTATCTCCTCTGCACATCTATTGAATTTCAACTAACTAATCTGAAAGCTACTTGATAAAACAACTTTTGAAAGTTCGGAGAACATTTTATTACTCGCTATGTAATTAATTATTTTTTCCTCTCTCAAGGAAAAATTGAAATTAAGTGTGACTATTACATACTATTCTTAAAAGTTATTGTGCATGTCTGTAAAATAAATTACACATATTGCAGATAACATCTGACAAATTCTAAGGAAAAACTCCTTTTGTCTAGAAAGTGCCCTTGTTTAGTAAACAGAGAAGGACCTCTCGGTTAAAGCTCACTCAGATACTATTATGAAGATATGATGAGATATCATTATGGTCCATTATTTATGCTCCAGAAGAGATCAAATCAGATTATCTTCCCACCTATCCATAAGTCACCTGGTCATGCACACAAAGCTTGGTGGTGGTTATGAGCAAAAACCTCTGTATCACCTCTCTGTCTCCAAATAAACTCTGCCAGTGAGAAACCTGGACTGCTCAGATACATCAAGAAAATCTCCCCTCTGGCAGAGTGCTGAAAATCAATGGTTAATATGTTAGTTAGCATTGTTTTAGATGGAGAATAATTATATAGTACACTAACATTTTAATTGGCCTCTTTTTCTAATCATTTTAACAGTTTCAGTTTTAATTTTTATAAAGTCAGAGTGAAACATTTTCCAGAAAAGGGAGTCATCCCTAATTTGAGCAATTCTAAAATAATGCCAAGTTGCATCATCATTATCAATTAGATTACAAAGCATTGTAATTGCCTAGCTACTTACTAGTTTTTCCACCAGCTTGTGATCAACTCGAAGAAAATTTTACTTATGAGTCATCATATTGAACTTGACATAATATTTAGTTCATGGACAGCACACAATAAACATTTCTTGAAAGAATACACTAATCTAAACTCATCAAATCTGTGAATGGCATAAAGCTAGGGAATTGGACAGATCATACATTAAGTACACAATCACTACTCCAAATTATATCTAAAACTCAAGCTAGAATCTTATAAATTTTAAAATTTTCTACTTAGATTTTTAATAAATATCCAAATACAGGACTGAAATAAAGGTGACTAAACTAAAGTTCCTGAAGAAAACTCTCAGGAACAAATGCAAAACCAGGACTATGACCCAGAGATTCAGGTCCTGGTAATTCTAGGAAACACTGTATCCTTACACTAGAACATGCACACCAGGCCATCATAAATGTGAGCTCTTTCTCCATTTTAACAAAGAAGGAACATATATAGCTATACAAGAGAAAGAAACCTACTATTAAAAAGATCTAGCCATGACAAAGAAGCAAAGGGCAAAGAATAAGCAGAGGAACTGTGAAAAGTCCCAGAAGGAAGAAAAAATGAGAGAGAGTAACAGCTGGCACAAATTAAAAATAGGACCATGGACCCTCTGGTCAGAAATAACTGCCTCCTGATGGAGCTAGAATCTCTCTGAAAAGCAACATTCTGAAAATTTCCAGGGGACCATAGCATTAGAGAATGGCCTTGAGAAGAAAAGACTTGAAGATTAATTACAAAAATGTATCAGAGAGCTCGACAAGCAAATGATGGCATGGAATCAGTAAATACCCTCTGTCAAGTCTCTAGGAGAGAGTTAGCTGTGCTTCAATTAAACCAATAAAAGTAACACCTTCTAGCAAGTGAAAGATGAAGCTAATGATTTGTGGCAGAACAGTAGAAGCAAAAGAAGCCCAGAACTCCAATGCCGGTTCAGTGGAATTTAAGAGGTAGGACACAGCCCTTCAAATGCAAAGCAAAAGAAGACTCCATGGGGCTCACCAAGGAAGACTTGGCTCTGATCTAAACATATGGAGGAAATCAAAAGTGATCTGTTGCATCGACCCCACTATCTCCAAAGCCTGAGCTCCCAATGTCTTCACTCAGTTTTGAAATTAATTTACTGTGGTAAAAGAGCGTCCAGTCATATATTCATAACTAGTCTAAAACTGAGCAAGAATTCTGGCATTCTATACTATAAAGTGGCACCTACCTGGGGCTATATAGCTTACTATAGTCATTAAATAGTTATTTCTTTATATGCATTTTTTAATTAAAAGAAAAACAGTTTTAGTTTTAATAGATCAAAATCAAAAAATGTTAAGAGAAGTTTGCTGGAAAAAGACTAGGATTCCATTCAAACAGTAGGCAGATCAATCTATTAACAGTTTAAGAGAAGACAAAAACCCTTAAAAGGGAAAAACAAAGTATAAAGGATAATCAGAAATGTTTTAGTAAAATGTCATAAAATTCTATTGCATCAGTTCAGTCTCATGTAATTAATCTCTCTTTTGTTGAATTTGCAGTGTTATTGTGGTCTGATCTTTTCATTTAAATTCTGGAACATACAAGGCTAATACTGATCTTTCCAGAGCTGTCCCTATTATTAAGTTGGCCATTCTCTTGGTTGTTTTTTGTACTCTTGCTTCTGTGTGTCTGACTTTAGTTTCCCTGTATTGTACTCCCTTCAGAACTTTTTGGAGAGCTGGTCTAGTATTGGTAAATTCTTTCAAGTTTTGTTTATCTGAGAATGTTTTTGTCTTTTCTTTCCATATATATATATAAATATTTCTGGGTAAATAATTATTGGTTGAAATTGTTTTGAATTTAACACTTTCAATAAATTTCCCATTCTTTCCTTGCTTGCATTGTTTTCGATGAGAGGTCTGTTGTTAGCCTGATGGGATAGCCTTTGAACGTAACCTGATGTTTCTCTCTTGCCGATTTTAGTATCTTGTCATTGTCTGTGGTTTTGACAATCTGGCTATGATGTGCTTTGGAAAAATCTTCTTGGGTTGATTCTATGTAGGATTCTTTGTATTTCTTGGGTCTGGATATTTGAATGCCTCTCTAGGCTTGGAAAGTTTTCTTGCAGGATTTCATGGAATAGATTATTAATGCTTTATTAGTTTCTTCACCTTCTGGTATACCAATTATACAGATGTTTGAATGTTTAATGGTATCTAGTACTTCTCATATATTATTCTCATTTTTTTGGATTATTTTCTCAGTCTTTGAGGTGAATTTTTCTAGGCCAGGGATTCTGTCTTCTATATCTCTTTGATCTTCTGCATGATCTAATCTGCTTTTAATACTTTCAAGGGAGGTTTAGATTTCCTATATTACAGCTTTCATCTCTAATAGTTCTGTTTGATTCTTTTTAATGGTGAGTATTTCCTCTTTCAGATCATGCAAGAACTTCCTCACCTCCTAGAATTTGTTCTCTCTTTCTACTGAATCTTCTGGAATTCATTGTCTCACTCTTTTGCATCTATGTTAGCTTTATTACTATGAATATTCTAAATTCTTCATCAGACATTCCCAGGAGTTCTATTGTACTGTCTGTGGATGATGAGTTGTTCTTTTCCCTTTGAGGAGAGATATTTTATTGGTTTCTCATATTTCTTGTGCCACTGTGGTGGTGGTTTCTGGTTATCTGATGGATTATACATTTCTTCCTAATTTCTTGAAGTTCAATCTGAGCATTCAGAGGCATGCAGGAGGAGGTGATCTGCAATCTCTCTGCAGTTCCATTTTTCTCCCTTTGTGCAGCAGATTCAGTGGGAACTAAGGATTATTCCAACCCTAATAGTAATCATATGGTCAGCTACTGTGCACTTAGACCTGTCTAGACACTCAGTGTGTGGAAGCTTAGTAGCAAAGTGATAAAAGTAAAAGAAAAAAAAAAGGAATAGAAAACAAAGAAAGAAAAAAGAATAGAAAAAATAAAGAAAAACATTAATAAAAGAATTTAAAAAGCAAAAAAAATGAAAGGTGAGAATCAGAAAGATAAGAGAGAATCAGAAGGCCAAGAAAATACTTTATCTTAAAAATAAAAAATAATTTAAAAAAATTAAAGAGAGAGAGAGAGAATAAAGAGGGTGTCCTACCATGCTAGATTGTGGTCTGAAGGATGAAGTCTGAGCAGAAAATCTTCAGTTGTTCTAGCCCCTGAAAGGGATTCCTCTCAGATCAAATGTGGATGGCTTCTCAAAGGGCTGTGCTTTGCCTCTCCACGCTAGATTGGGGAGAGTGAAGTCTGAGCAGAAAATCTTCAGTTGTTCTCTATTTCATATTTTTAACTGAAGTCTGGACAATTTGAATTTACATTGATAATATTTTAGCATGTTTCTATAAAGAATGGGAGATCTCAAATGTTGGGTGGTTATATATTTATAAATCTTGTATCCTCTTCGTGAAACTGGTACACCTAAATATATAAAGCATATATTAATGGAAGTGAAAGGAGAAATAAACAATAATATAATAACAATAGGGAACTTTCAATACCTCAATTGCAACAATTTATAGATCATCCAGACAGAAAATCAACAAAGAAACAGTGGGCCTGAAAAACACTATAGACCAAATATTCTCAACTGACATATACAGAACATTTTATCCAACATTAGTAAAATACATATTCATCTCAAGCATACATAAAATGTTTTCCAGAGTAGATCATATATTAGGTTACAAAACAATTCTTAACAATTTTAAGACTGAAATTATCTGAAGTATTTTTTTCTGACCACAATGGTACAAAATTAGAAATTAGCAGTTGGACAGTGGCACAATGGTAAAACAGTGTTATTTGAGGCTGACCCACAGAGGAAGGTTCTCCGATAACATAGATGCAAAAACCTGTATAAATAAATACTAGCAAATTAAATTCAATAACACACTTAAAATATCATCCACTATGATCAAATTAAATTTATCCCAGAGTTGCAAGTACGGTTCAACATTTGTAAATCAGTATTTATGACCAAATTAACAGAATGAAAGACAAAAGCCAAATGATATGTCAAGATTCAGAAAAACGGGACCAGCAGTTAGTGTAATGGCTGTGTCTCTGAACTCCCACATAGTTGACCGCGGTTCGCGTCCCAGATCCATAGGCTTAAACTTATGCCAGGTGCATGTGCGTGTGTGCCCAAGATCCCAAGAGGAGAATGGAGGAGAAGGTATTGCGGTGTGGCCATCCCCCCTGGGGGGTGATTTCTCGCTTTCTGTCTCTCTGTCTCTCTCTGTCTGTCTGGCGAGTGCACGCGCCCTATAGCAAAAACCTCTCTGAAAAAAAAAAAAGAAAGAAAAAGATTCAGAAAAACAATTGACAAAGTTCAACATCCTTTCTTGATAAAAACTCATAATAAATTGATTAGACAAAATGTACCTTTGCATAATAAAAGCCAGCTATAACAAACTGACAGCTAACATAACACTCAATAATGAAAAAATTAAAAGGTTTTTCTCTAAAGTCAGATATAAGACATTGGTTCCATTTCTATTCAATGAAAAGTCCTAACCAGAACAATAAGCACGAAAAAGAAATACAAGTTTTCAAATTGGGAGGAAAGAAGTCAAACACTCTCTTTTTGCCAATGACAAGATCTTGTATACAGGAAATACTAGATTTCACAAAAAACTTTGTTAGAACTAATAAGAAAATTCATTAAAATTTCAAAATACAAATCAGTTGTGTTTTTTTTTTTTTTTTTTTAATGGCAGGGGGAGGATTTTGCTACAGAGCATGTATGCTCACTAGAAAGACAAAGACAGACAGAGAAACAGAAGGCAAGAAATCACCCCCCCAGGGAGGATGGCCATGCCCCAATCCCTTCTCCATTCTCCTCTGGGGATCTTGGGCATGTGCACACACACACAACCCAGCACGAGTTTAAGCCACTGGGTCTGGGACTCAAACTGCAGTCAACTACATGGGAGTCCAGTGACATCGCCATTACACCAACTGCTGATCCTGAAGTCAGTTGTGTTTCTAAACACTACCAGTGAGTTATCTAAAAAACAAAACAAAACAAAAAAATGAGGACAAACTCATTTACAGTAGCATCAAAAAAGAATAATAAAATATTCAGGAAGAAATTGAACTAAGAAGATAAAAGATTTGTACAGTTTTTGAAAACCATGAGACACTGATGAAAAAAACTGAGGAAAACACAAATAAATGGAAATATAGCCTATGTTTGTAGATTGGAAGAATAATATTAATAAAACACCTCCACTATCCAAAGTGATCTACACATTCAATGTAATCTCTATCAAAACCTCAAAGGTATTTTTCACAGAAATAAACAAACAAAAAACCAAGTTCATGAGAATCACAAAATACTTGAAATTGACAACTTGAAAAAGTTTGTGGAGAAATGGAATTAACATACATGCTTATTTTGTTGCAAAAATAATTTTAAATTCATGTATTTTTTCATAATGTGCATTTTCCGTGAGTTTTTGTTTGTTTGTTTGTTTGTTTGTTTCTGGAGAGATTTTTGCTATAGGGCACATGCGATCGCCAGACAGACAGAAAGAGACATAGAGACAGAAAGCGAGAAATCACCCCCCGGGGGGGATGGTCACGCCACAATCCCTTCTCCTCCATTCTCCTCTCGGGATCTTGGGCACGCACGCACACTCGCCCGGCGTGAGTTTTAAGCCACCGGATCCGGGACGCAAACTGCGATCAACTATGTAGGAGTCCACGACATAGCCATTACGCTAACTGCTGGTTCTCATTTTTCATGAGGTTTTTGAACACTCACTTATATAAATGAGTATACACACACACAAACACACACACATATATTCTTATATACTATTACGTTGTCATAAAAGTCATGAAACATTTTGCATATAAACAGTTTTCTATCATGACTTTCCTGAGGGAATGTTATTCAAGTATCACGAAAGAAGGAAATCCTTTTGTTTGCAATAATGTGGATAAACCTGGAGGGTATTACACTAAGTGAAATAAGTCAGAAACAGAAAGACAAATATTGCATGATCTCTTCTATATGTCAAATCAAAAGTCAAATTCACAGAAGCAGAGAGTGGAATGGTGGTTGCCAGGGTCTGTGGGGTGGGACAAATGGGAGGATACTGCCCCAAATGTACATGTATTATAAGATGAATATGTTTTATAAATCTGATATACAGCACAGGTGGTAAGGGATTTTGTCCTAACAGGCAGTTAAGTATTTGTAAGTTGGCTTAATTCTTTAGAGATTTGTTCATAAGCCTTATTAGTTCATAAGCCTATAGTAGATTTCTTTTTCTAAAGCTACTTTAACCCTACTACAATTTTATGGTCTCTACCAAGTGTCCCATGTGTTTTCTCTCCTGTTTGCTTGATTGGGACTCAAATCATTCACAGCCATATGTGAGTTCTGAGAATTTCATGGCTTACAACTTAAAAAAAAAAAAAAGTTAATTTGTTCTACATTATGGGGTTTTACCTTGTACAGGTGCAGTTTGGTAGTCAGCTAGAGACTACCAAAGACCCTTACCCATGTTTCTAGGATTTATTTTCTATGTAGATACCAGATTTCAGCCTCCCCAGTCCTTAATCTCTATCCCTTACACTCTTGAGTATCTATTACACTTTGCTTAGGTTCTCCTCACTCTACCATGGTTCAAAAATGCTTACAAGAAGGAAGCTGGAAGAAATAGAAGACTAACGTCATCTGTTTTCCTTCTCTGAAGGATCACATTGCTGAGATGCCAGCTGTCCAATGTCTGAAGAGTTACTTAATGTATTTAGTCACTTTTTTTTTTCAGTTATTTATGGTAACAAGGCAAATCTGGAACCAGCTGGCTAGAAATGGAAGTCTATCACACTGTATGTTAATTGCTCATTTTTGTACAGTAGGAATCTTAGTTTGAGCCAAGGATACATGGAAGCATGTTTGATTATTAGTTTCTCTTAATGCTTCTGAAACAAATTACCACAAATTTAGTGAATAAAAACTACACAAATTTATTTTGTTAGAATTCTCGATGTGAGAAGCCTGAAATGAGTTTTGTGGGGTTAAAAGCAAGGTGTTGGTGAGCTGCTTCTTCTGGACGCTCAGGACAAAAATCATGTTTTTGTCTCTCCTAGAGTCTAAAGGTCATTCACATTTCTTGTTTCAGAGACATGCCCTTATAGGCTCTGATTCTGTTGTCACATCACATTCTCAGGGTTTTTTTTTTATTAACTTATCTCCTTCTTACAATGATCTGTTCACATGAACCTGCCCAGACAATACATCTCAAGATCTCAAGAACCTTAATGACATTTACAAAGTCCCTTCTTCTATATAAAGTAACACAGTCACTGGTTCTAATGATGACAACTTAGATATCTTTAAAGGATTTAACCAGCCTACCACATTTAATGTTCAGTGTAACAATAACATAAGAGTCCATTCACATAAACGTTTTGGATTTTTGATTAAGCAAGAAAGAAGAGATTTTTATGAACTGGCCATAGGAATGGGCTAACAGATGGTGAAGACAGTATATTAGTCAGAGGTCACCACAGAAACCACCAAGAGGATGGAGAGAGAAGAAAATGAGAGAGAAAAAGAGAGAGAGTTTACAGAATTATTATAGCTTGCATGACTAGGTGGGCTGTCAAGTCTGAAATCTGCAGGGCAATCCAGAGGCTGAAAACTTGACAGGTGCCGATATTGCAGTCTTGAATCAAAAGCAGTCTAGAAACATAATTCCATACTCCTCTGGGTATCTCAGTCTTTTTTGTTAAGGTCTTCAACTAATTAAATAAGGCCTACACACATTATCGAAAAAATACATTCACAGCAATATCTAAACTGGTGACTTACAAAACAACTGGGCTGTTTTATAACCAAATTGACCTATAAAATTGGTAATCACAGACAGCATTGTTCTGCTCCTGGAGTTGCTATAAGCAAAAGGTAGAGAGATTTTTCACATACAAAATTTAAGACGTATTTTTGTAGCAAAGAGTATGACCCTAACATTGGGAGTCAGAAGTGAATACAAAATCATTTCTGCATCTCAAAAAATTTGGAGACCTTGAGAACATTGGATATTAAATCTTGATGTGGACTTTCACATACTTATAATAAGGAGAGCATTTTAAAATAGCTTATTAAGCAGAATATATCAATAGAAAGGAGCCTGTGCATGAGATAAAACCAGGGCTGACAGTTTGATTCCTGAACACCAGAAAAATATTTTAGCACTCTCAACTACTTGAAGGAGATTCTACAAGCTATCGTGTGATTTTTGCAAATTAGGGAAATTACATCAAATTATACATTATAAATATGAAAGCAATCTGAGGAAAATACCTAAGAAAATTCAAGTTACAATTCTTTATTAAGCTAGAAGCAACTTTAGTAAAGATTGTTTTATTCACCACTACAATTTGTGAGGCAATCAATAAAAATTTGTTGAATAAATGAGTTAATCAATGAATAAATAAGAAGAGACTTAGGTAAGAGAAATAAGTGAAAAATAACTAAATTCCTTCTAAATTATGAGAAGTTCAAAGGTAAGTTCTATTTAGCATCTAGGTCTACTCTTGTGTTATTATTTTTATTATTATTATTTTCACAATTTATTCATGCAAAATGCTAGAAACCCATAAAAAATGACACTATCTGCAATGTGCATACTATTAAAGCTGAAGGATTTAAATATAAAAAATTTAAAATCTCTGTTAAACTCTAATATGTCAGTGTGTCTAGTTTAAAGGACACTGGAATGTGTCTAGCCACTCTCTACTACTGCACATTGGAAGCTACATACCTACTATAGCGCTCAACAGTAGCTCAGGCACATATTATTATCTCATTTATATAAAAAGTCTACAACTGGCAAATTCCTAAAGACTAAAAGATTAGTGACTATTAGGGCTTGGAGTTGGGAAAAGGTAATAAGGAGTAACTGCTTAATAGATGTAGTGTTCCTTTTTGAAATCAGATGAAATTAGAAATGAGAATTACATAGTGGTGATATTTATGGAACATTGTGGACATGTTAAAAATTACTGAATTGTACACTTCAAAATTATTAAAATTATCAATTTTATGTAATGCAATTTTGGGGGGATATTTCTGCTATAGAGTGCATGTACTTGCCAGAGTGACAGAAAGAGAGAGGGTGCATGTGCTTGCCAGAGAGACAGAGAAAGAGATAAAAAGTGAGAAATCCCTCTTCCCCTACCCCGGTGGGTAGTGGCCACACACTGCAATTCCTTCTCCTCTGTTCTCCTCTCAGGATTTTGAGCATACATACACACGAACCTGGTGTGAGTTTGAAGCCATCAGGTTTGGGACTCAAACCACAGTTGACCATGTGGGAGTCCAGTGCTTTAACCACTATACAACCTGCTGGCCCATTAAGCAGTTATTTTTTTATGACAAGATAAACAATGAATAAGAAAACAAACAAACAAAAATAGAAAAAAATAGACAATCTGAATAGGCCTATATTTGTAAAAAAAAAAACATTAAACTAGTAATCTTCCAAAACAGAAAACATCAGGCACAGATGGGTTCACTGGTGAATTCTACCAAACATTTAATGAAGAAATAATACCACTTTTCTAATCTCTTTAAGTAGAAGCAGAGGGCACACTTCCTAATTAATTTAATGATACATTTCTTTACAACCAAATGCAGACAGACATTACAATAGAAAAACAAAAACTACAGGTCTCTCATGATAAATAGATGAATGTAACAACCCTCAACAAAGTATTAGCAAATCAAATCCAACAATGTACAAAGAAAAATAAATACGATAGCCACACAGAAGTGATCCCTGGTACGCAAAACCGACTCAACATTCACAAATCAATTAAAGTAATCCATCACGTCAATAGGCTAAAGAAAATAAAACCACACAATCATATTAATAAATTCAGGAAAAAAAGCATTTGATAAAATCTAACATCCATTTACAATAAAAACTTTCATTAAACTAGGAATAGAGGAGAACTTCCTCAAGCTGATAGACAATATCTACAATAAACTTACAGCTAACATCACGCTTAATGCTGAGAAACTCAAAGCTTTTCCTCTAAGATTAGTAACAAGGTAAAGAGTTCCCACCTAACTACTGCTTTTCAATATTGTATTGGAAGCCCTATAGACAAGAAAAGGAAATAAGAGAAACATTAATTGGGAAAAAATATTTTTCTTTGCATATGACATGATTATCTAGGTAGACAACCTGAAAGCATAGATAAAAATCATAAAACACCTTACTTAAAACTAATAAGCTAACATAGTCAGGTTGTAAAATACCACCTGAACATACAAAGTCAATATGCAGAAGTAAATCGCACGTCTATATCACAGTAATGAACAAGTGTGATAAAAAATTTAAAATACAGTATTATCTGTATTAGTCCAAAACTTAATTTTTAGGCATAAATCTAAATTTTTTATATGAGGAAAAAATCCAAAGTCCTGATGAAAGAAATCAAAGCCATAAATAAAGCATTATCCCACATTCATCCCACACTCATAAATAGAAAGATTCAGCACTGTCTAGATGTCAATTCTTTCCACCTTGAACTGGAAGTTGGAATTCAATGGAATCCCAATCAAAATTCCAACACGTAATTTTGTGGATATTGACAAACAACTCTAAAGTTTATATAGATAGGGAAAAGACCCACAATAGCTACATATTTAAGAAGAATAAAGTTTAAAGATTAATATTAACAAACTTTAAGACTTAAACAGTGACCATAATCAAGACAATGTGATATTAGAGGCAGAATAGAACAATCAATTTATACAACAAAAGAGAGTCTAGAAAGACTAATATAAATTTATTCCACTGATCTTTGACAAAGAGAGACAAAGGCAATACAATGAGGAAAAGATAGTATTTTTAACAAATGATGCTGGAACAAGTGGGCATCCATATGCCAAAAAATAAAATCTAGATACAGGCATAACACCATTCACAAAAATTAACAACACAGATCACAGACTTAATACAAAATGTCTACTATAAAATACCAAGAAAAATAACACAAGAGAAAACCTAAGAGGCTTGGGTTTGGTGGTAACTTTTCAATAGAATGTCAAAAGTGCAGTCCATGGAAGTATAAATTGATATTTTAGACTATTAAATTTGAAAAATTCTGCTCTTGGGTCCAACAGCTGTTATAGTAGTTAAGGTGTTGGACTCCTTCATGGCTGATTGCAATTTGACTACCAGACTTGGTGGCTAGAAAATCATGGCAGACACATGTGTGTGTGTGTGTGTGTGTGCCCAAAATCTTGAGATAAGAATGGAGGAAAAGTACTGCAGTGTGACCATCCCTTCTGAAGGATGACTTCTCACTTCCCCTCTCTGTCTCTCTCTCTCCAGTGAGCACATGCATCCTATGGCAAAATATACAAAAAAAAAAAAAAGACAGAAAATCTGTCTGTGAAAAATAAAACTATCAAGAGAATAAAAAGATAAGTTCAGTCTTAGAGAAAATATTTGCAAAATACACACTGGATAAAGGACTACTAATAAAAATATAGTCTTTTAAATCTCAAAAGGAGGGACCAGCAGTTAGCGTAATGGCTATGTCACTGGACTCCCATGTAGTCAACCGCGGTTCGCATCCCGGACCCGGTGGCTTAAACTCACGCTGGGCGCATGTGCATGCGTGCCCAAGATCCTGAGAGGAGAATGGAGGAGAAGGGATTGTGGCATGGCCATCCCCCCTGGGGGGTGATTTCTCGCTTTCTGTCTCTATGTCTCTCTCTGTCTGGTGAGCGCACGCGCCCTATAGCAAAAACCTCTCCAAAAAAAATTAAAAAAAAAAAAAACTCAAAAGGACAAAAACAAAAATCGGCTTAAAATCACAGAGTCAAAGACCTAAATAGACACACTGTCAAAAATGTACACACATGGATATGAAAATATATTCTATATCCTAGGTCATCAGGGAAATGAAAATTAAAACTATGATGGGATGCCACAACGCATCTATCAGAATGACCAAACTTAATTCATAATTGTCAAAACTTAGAAGCAACCAAGATGATGTTTGATATAGTGAAGATATGAGTAAACTGTGTTACATGTGGAAATTAAATATTACTTAGCGCTTAAAAAAAAAAAGAGCTCTATAGCCATGAAGAGACATGAAGAAACTTTAAATTCATATTATTAAGTGAAAGAAACAACCTAAAATGCTAGGTAGTGTATGATCCCAATTATACAACATTCTGGAAAAGGAAAGCTATGGAGGCAATAAAAAATATCAGTGGTTGACAGGATTTAAGGGGAAGTGGGGAGGAATAGCAGAGCACAGAAAATTTTTAAGGCAGTGAAACTACTCTGTGCTATCTTGGTGGATATATATCATTGTATATTAGCCCAGACCCACAGAATATACGGCACTAAGTGTGAAACCTATAGAAAACTATGGATGGTGAGTGAAAATGATGTGTCAACATGGGTTCATCAATTGTAAAGGATGTTGATAAAGGCGGAGGTTATGCACGTGTTGGGGCAGAGAGGACATTGGAAATATCTGTAACTTTCCACTTTGCCATGAGCCTAAAACTCTCCTAAAATATAAAATCTTTTAAAGTAAAAAAAAAAAGTTATTGAGGACTTCATCTATGATGAGGATAAAGAGGTAGGTAGGAGTCAGACCAGGCAAGGTCATAAAAGAATTTTGTCAAAATCCTGAAGATAATAAGCAGAAAGTAGCTTGATCATGTTTGCATTTTTTAAAAGGTCATTCTGGCTGCAGTGTGAAGACTCATTTGGATCGGGGTGCCAAAATGAATGGAATGTAGACCAGTGGAAGGTTATTGCAATTTTTCTAGGATAGAGGTGATTGTAACCTAGAAAAGGTGGTGACAGCAAGGAGAATAAGTACTTAAAAGATATTTAGAAGCAGAACTGACAATCTTGCCCATAAATTGAACATTCCATATGTGGCACTCATTCAATGAGGTAGACAAGTTTCATCTGTGAGTATGGATACAGCAGTCACATTTCTATGTTAACAAATTACTACTAATAAACGTAGCATGAATTCCCCTCAAAGTTAAGAAGAGATCAAATGTCCATAAGGAGGAAAAATTCTCTGATTTTCTATATAAGTATCAGAGTGTTATTTGAATTTGACAGCAAAATTCACAAATTATGTAGCTTCCTTTGCTTTGTCATTGAGTCTGCAAGCTAGTGAAACAATGTGACCATTTATTCTAGAAGAAATAAGCACTCAACCAAATCAGGGCTGAGTAAGGGCTCTCAGTAATATTCTCATCAGAACTCATTCTGGCATCAAACTAAGTTCCCCAGACAAATTACCAAATTTTACACATAAATTTTTCTTCTCTACAGTACTTTTAGCCAAAGCTTTACCCTAACTTACTTTAAATTTCTTTCCTGTTTTTCTTTTCTCCCATAAAATAAATACCAGTACTTTCACCTCAAAGTGACTTCTTCATTTTATTGTCTTATAACAAATTCTCCTCAGACTCCAATAGCGTATATGGTACTGAGAATGAAGTTAGAAAAAAAATCATTTAGATTTTAAGCTCTCTAAAATAATTGTATTTATCTATGTCCTCCTTAATCTCTCAAAATTATCATAGCACCTGGGATAAAATCAGTGTTTAAAAAATATTTGTTGAATAAAGGATAAATACGGGAATGGGTGAATGAATGAACTTAAATGTCATTTTTATAGATCAGCCTTTTCAAATTCCCCGTAATAGGTCCTATTTGCTAGTAATTACACTTTTATGTCCCCACTCATTTTCATGGCATGCTCACAGTTGTACTCAAGCAAAGAACTGGGCAAGTGGCTATTTAACTTACATGTCCTAGAATACTTTAAAGCTCCAGGATGACAGGTACCACCCTGTCTTAGTCACTGCAATCCTCATGCTTAATAGTTTGGCTGAAACACGAATTCAGGCCATGAATATTTGTCATCAAATGAATAAATGGTAAATAAAATAATTAAGGGAAATGTAGATTGTTAGATAAGAGAAAGAATGTCGTTTCAGATTCACCCTGATTTTGCAGTTAAGGAAAAGAAGGCCTAGAGAAGAAACACTTGCCAGTGTTTCATAGCTAATAAGCTGTCAGGGGTATATTTTAATCCCAGTTCTCTCCAACTCCATAGCCTGTGCTTTGAAATGGAAACACTATGCCATGCTGCACCATTTAAGCAATGATATATTCATTTAAAGCACCAGAGATCACATTTTAGTGAGAAAAAGAGTTTGTAGTACGAGATGAATCAATCGGCCATATGGAAGGAAGAAAAAAAGTACAGGCTGAAAAGCTTCCCTTCCTTCACTTTGTACAATATGAATTGTCACAGGAATCAAATTTGGCACACACTGTAAAGCAAAGAAAAAATTATCCCACATTGAATGTAAAATGTGACTTGCATTTTGTCTATGTTTTTGAGATCCTGAAGAGGATACCAAAAGACCTATGGAGTTGAGGGCATAATGTTTTGATGATAGGCTTTTTATGCACTTATCCCTAGGCAGCTAGATGAGGACCTGAAAAATTAAAGCCGACCTCAGACATAATGAATACATTAAACAATGTAGCGGCTGGTCAGGGTCAGGCAGCCTCCTTGAAGAGAGTGAATGTGTTTCAAGACACCAAGTCTCCAGACAGAGGCAGGGGCAAGGAAATGGTCTGTCGGGCTATAAAACATTTACATCTATTCTTCTTCTGTCACATTTGAGGTTGTTTCCCTTGCCTTCAGCAACATCCCAGGTTCGCAACCAAATTCTTATGCCTGCTAATTAGAACAGAGGTCTAACAGCAGTGATCAAGTCTCTACCTGTGACTGGCACCTAATTCTAACAGTATCAAATAGATAACAAACTTTATGGATTGTTAATTATTAACTTCATCCAACCCGCCACATTTGGTTTCACAGATTGTCACTTCCCATATGGCTCTGCAATACGAGCTTTGCATTCTAGAAACCTAAGTACCTGATCCTCTAATAGGTTCTCCACAGAATTTCATATTTTGAAGGCATTTCAGATATCTCCAAACAACACATACAGCCCATGCAGAATTGTTAAAACATATGTCATAAAGACTCATATAGTCTGTATTTGCAATTCTGTGACTTAGAATCACCATCTTAAGAGGCAGCTTCACTATACTGCTGGAAAGCTAAAATCCACCAGAAAAAGACCTTCCATGGTTAAACCAAAATTGACTTCCACATAACTACTGCTCCTGTGGCTCCTTCTGTTCCACAGAATTGCATAAATCCCTTATTTTTCTTGTATGCCATATTAAAAACAAAACACAAAAAAACTATGGCATATTTAAATGAGTTCTAGAGTTTTACAAACTTGGGCTGAAATGTTAATTTCGGATCTCAGTATTCATTTACCTTTCTCTCAGTAATCATTTACCTTTCTCAAACTAAATTTCCTCATCTATATAATGGGGTTACAACTCATGCAATTGCTTTGAGTGTTAAATGCGTTAAATGCTGCTCAGTGACAATTGGTAAACTCCAGTGCTAAAGACCATCAACTCAGGAACGAGTCTGCCTGTTTTGACCCTTGCTGTTACCATTTATCGGCTATGGGACCTTGGGCAAGTTAATTTAAACTCTTTTGTCTCATTTTCTCATCTATGTAATAGGTATAAGAAAAGCGATATCTATATCATAGAGATGTCTGGGAAATTAATAAGTTAATAAGTCAAGTCTAGTATTAGTCATTGTAAGCTAACTACTGTTTCATAAAAAGAGAGAAAAAAGAAAGAGAGAGAGAGAGAAAGAAAGGAAGGAAAGAAGGAAGGAAGGAAGGAAGGAAGGAAGGAAGGAAGGAAGGAAGGCTCAATTCCAGGGCCTTATCACCATACAAAAAAGCTTTATTTCTAGGAACTTGGATTTCTCCACAAAGATCCTCCACTTTGGTTCAGAGATAATGGCCACACAAAAGAATGGAGAAGTTCATGGGCTTACAGCTACCATAACCTAGATCTGCCCATCTCTTCTACTCACATCCTATTGGCTAGAACCAGTCATGAGCCACATTTACACAAAGTCCTGTAAAATGAAGGTTACCTGTTTGCTCAAGAAGAATAAGAAGTGAATTTTGTGAGAATATAGCAATATCTGCCATAGGCATTGAAAAGAGTGCCTAAACTATACCACCTCATTTTCTGTATGGGCTATCATTAGTATTATACCATGTGATAATAGCAATTAGAGCAAGTATAAGTCCCTTTGATACTTAAACAGCCATCATACAACTGAGCTAATTGTTCTTGTTATTTTCAATGATTACTCATGTATTATTGTTTGGGACCTCATATCAGTTCTTAGAGTTCATAATGTCACCATCATTCTGGATCCTAAGAAGTACAAAACATACATCTTTTTCCTATTAGCATGCACATAATATGGACAAGTATGAACTAGTCATTTTTTGAATATCTTTATTTTTCTTCATTCCATGTTCTCCCTGAATCCATGCTCACATTTATTGTAACTCAGACAATATTCTAACTTCAAGTAATTCCATTGATCAGGGATTTTTAGACTGAGCTTTAATCCATGAATGAGACAAGGGAACTTCAGTGGGTCTAACCCTGCAGTTTTAGAATGGAGTAGAAGAAAAAATATGTAGATTATTGTTTGGTTTAAATGAGTTTGTACATATAAAACATTTAGAACACTACATTTTAAAAATGGGAAAAAACTCTTGAAATAAGATATTATTATTCTTTGGACTTTCAGAAAATCAAGAAGCAAGATATATTGAGCCACTTCTACCTCTCGGTTTCCATTGCTTTTACTCTTTGTCTGTGGGATTGTACTAATGAAGTCATGTGTCATTTCTTGTTACAGTTCTGTAAAGAAATGCTTTAGGATCCTTACTCTAATTGCTTAAAATTTCCATTGAAAGTTCTGTTAAATGTCCACAACTGATCTAGTAAAAACAGTTTTGTCACCATTGAGTATAAAGTTTGTACACCTTTAATTTGTCAGAATTGTGTAAGCTGAACTAATTGAGATGCTTATGGTGTTGGTTATTGTTTCTGCTGGTAATCATTGATTCTCTTCAATGAAGGCACAAACAAGATTAATTTTTTCCTCACAAATTGATGTGATGATCTACTGCTGCAGGCATTTGCTTCGAAATACTCTCATTCCTTCCTAAAACAAATTATCCATTTAAAAACCTACAGATTCCCTTGGGACACTGTCTCTAAGAACTTTTTGTGAAGTTTCAGTGATTTCACCATTCTTCCACCAAAGATTCACCATGTATTCGATGTTTATTCTTGTTTCATTGTAGCAGAATTCGTGTTTGATAGAGGCTCTTTTCAAATTGATGTCTTGCCCTTCTAAATGCCTTAAATTAGACCTTGCTCTGACACATTATAACAAGTTAGCATAAATTTATTGTGGTGAAAAAAAAATGAATTCTATGTCCAATTTTTTCCATAATGTGTATTTTCCATGAACTTTTAAAAAATTCCTCATAGCACATACTGTTTGATAGTCTAGAATAAATGATTTCATTTTTATCTTTGAGTCTTTTTAATTCTCCATGGTATATCCTCAAGAGAAGAGGAAATAATATAAATATTTTTAGTCACTGGCCTTTTTTGAAAGTGAGGCACTTAGAGTAAAAGAAATGCATGCAGTGAGATAGTTAAAAAAAGAGAGATGTTTATTTTAAATAAATGAAATGCAAATATAATAATTAGGCCTTTTGCACACAGTGAAACTGAGCTTCAGTTTTAGCTCTGTGTTCCATGGCAACCACAGACGCCTGAAACTTACAGGTGTGACTAAAACTAACCCCCTAAAACTTTTAGTTGCTCCAGTTTAAAAGGAGATGTAACTTTAAAAGGAGACAATTTTTCCCGTAGACTGCAAACACTCATCCATGAAAACCTTTTGTTGTATTCCCCTTACTTTCTTGCTACCATGATATAACTCTTTATCCTTGCCACCAAAACTATTGAAGGTATAGACATACTGCATTGTGGTTCCACTCACATGCTGTCAGGTTCCCAGGGAGTAGGATAATCTGCGATTTGGAGTTAGAAAGGGAGGCTAGAAGAGAGGCTAATAGTGAATCATTGGCTTTGTTTTTCTGTTTTACTTATTTGAACTAACTTCCAGACTCTATTTTGTTATTCTGCTGCTACTTCTATAGGATATTCTATAGACAACAAAAGAGAATAAACTTTGGATCATTCATTTTCACTGTCAAATAAACTTCTCACGGTTATTTGAAGTGCAATTTGGTTCTCTGATGCCATTCTCCACATCACATTTAGAATCTTCCGCTAACACAGGAAGTTAATTTGCTTCCCTTTCACTCACAATATTGATGAATATTAATGAGAACTAGCTCTTGGACAATCCCTGAAGCATATCATCAATAAACAGCTGACTATTGACAAGACTGCTCTGGAAGCAAAACTTCTCAAAATATACACCCCTCTAGGAAATTCCAGCTTTAATGATTTAGAGTAGAAATAAAAAATTAATAGTAATTTCTACAACTAGCAAGTCACTACAATATGCTCCAATGGAATGCCAAGACCCTTAAGATCAAATATATGACTCATATATTAATGGTCTTTTTTCTATCCAACCCTGTATATCTATACTCCAGCCTTGAAAAGATACCACAATTAGATGTGAAAATTTACTCCTTGACACATTTTCAGGTATTTTCTTTATGTAAATAAAAGTTCTACAATAGTATGAGTACATACAAATAGTGGAGCATTACCTGATTAAGAAAAAGGGAAAACAGTCCAAAGAACTTTCAGTTTTGAATAATGGATGAACAGAACCCAAGTAAAAAGATCATATCTATTGATATAACTGGATAGTGATATTTTTCTACTAAAGATCCAAAAAGTAAGCAACATGTTAATATTCTGAGATTATGTAACCAGAGCTGTGCACTTCAGGAGAGATAGGGGTGAGACAGGGGCTGAGCTAAGTTCTGTCTTCTCTGCATGGAAGATTCTTCCTTATACCATTGCAAGACTGTCCCTTATGTTCTCTAGTTCTCATTCAAATGGTAGTTCCTCTAAAAGACCTTTTATGTCCACTCTCTTTTATCAACCATAGTATCCCAAACTTTCTATTACACTGCCAGTTTACTTTTTTCATGGCTCTTATATGTCTTCAATAATCTTATTTAATATTTTTTAAATTTATCTCTCTTCAAATAGAATTTAAATTTTATAAGAGCATGGACTTTATGTTCCTTACAGCCCATAATATTAAAATATGACTGTAAATATGAATCAGGGAATACCTTCATACTTGACTTGCATAGACATTGGCATATGCACTACACACATAATCTGATGCTTCTCATATTTGCCTTTATTAGACCTCTCTTCCTGAGAGGAGACAGAGTAATTTATCCTTTTTATTCTACGTGGAATCCCTTGTCCTAGCAAAGATGCCCTATTGCTGCAAAAGGCCTCACCTAATCCTCATGAAACTCTGTGCCAGCAGTGTTATTCCTCATCTTGGAGATGACAACTGTCTTTTTTTGTTTGTTTGTTTTTTGGAGAGATTTTCGCTATAGGGTGCATGCGCTTGCCAGACAGACAGAGAGAGAGACATAGAGACAGAAAGCGAGAAATCACCCCCCAGGTGGGATGGTCACGCCGCAATCCCTTCTCCTCCATTCCCCTCTCTGGATCTTGGGCACGCACACACATGTGCCCAGCGTGAGTTTTAAGCCACCGGGTCCAGGACGCGAACTGCGGTCGACTACGTGGGAGTCCAGCAACATATCCATTACACTAACTGCTGGTTCCCAGAGATGACAAATGTTACAAGCCATGTGATAGCTTTGGATGTACAAAAGTTTAAGTCAGATTGAGTTTCTGTCCTCCTTGTTTTGCTAAAGTAGAAGAGGAGAAATACATAAACAGTGGTAAAGCAGTGAGGTAAGTTCCAAAAAAGATGTTGGGGAGGGGAGGAAAAGTGACTATCTTTAGGGAAGAAGCTATTTGAATTGGATCAAGAATACAAGTAAATAACATTTAAGAGAAAGTGAATGAATATGGAAGATATGAAGCTAAATGAAGCAAGCCAGACTATGAAAAGGAAACACTATATGTCCCCATTTAATATATACCAAATGTTGGGACCAGCAGATGGCATATTGGTTATGTTGCTGGACTCTCGTGTACTTGACCACAGGTCAAGTCCTGGACCCGGTGGCTTAAAACTCACGGTGGGTGCGTGTGTATGCATGCACAAAATACCAAGAGGAGAATGGAGGAGAAGAGATTTCACAATGGCCATCTCACTGGGGGGTGATTTCTCACTCTCTGTCTCTTTATCTCTCCAGCAAGCACATGTCCCCTATAGCAAAAATCTCTCTTAAAAAAGAAAAAAAAAAAAATATATATACACATATATACTGAAAATCTGCATTTTATGTCAGAAACTGAAAAATTAAAAAGTATAAAAGCATAGAGAGCAGCTGTGGGTACCAGAGACAGTGTATGAGGGGACTGGGCAATGGGGATAGAGAGGGAGGGAATGAGGGGGAGAAAAAGAAACAAAAGATTTAAGGCACAAAAAAATGGAAAATTGTCTGTTAATGATAATGTGTAGGGTAATATCACTGACTGGACTAATATACAATATATTCATGCTGGAAAGATTTACTTTGTATGTTGTAAAGAGGTACAGTGATTAAACGTAAATCAATAAATTATAAAATTTAAAAGGTATGAAGAAAAAAACAGAAGAAATAGAAGAAAGAAAAGGGAGAAATAGTAAGTCAGTCAGTAAAATTATAAGGAAATATTTTGCATCAGTTTTTAATAAAGAAATACTTGGAATTTTTAGCAAAATAATCATGACAAATACAAGAATACTAAACAATTGCTAGGATTCCCAGATACTTCAAATAAATGTGAATTCTGAAAAAAAAAAAAGAATTTCATCTATTTCATGATTCAAGAGAAATGTATTAAATTAAGGTTAGCAACACAAATTTTATTTTTTAAGGAACATGAGGATGAGAGGTGTGGTATGATGGCATAGGAATAATTTTTTTTATTAGCTTTATAGTGTCACTTGAATGCTTAAACTATGTATGCAAAATTCTAAAAAAAATAAAAGCTAGCAAGAGAAAAAAGTATAGTGGAACATCATGTCATCTTTTATTAAAAAATTAGCAAATGAGTAAAAGGTGGCTTTGGTAATAAGCAGAAAGAACATTCTATCAACATAACAGAGAAATTTAATTTCACATTGAAAGAAGGAAATTTCTATGGATCAGCATGCTAGATTATATGTTGTCAACTCAGCATTACTGCCAACTTTTTCCAGCTCAGTTTTAACAAAAAATCCTGCTAAGCCAGTTTATCAAGAATCCTCCAGCCTCAATACCCAAACAAACTTTTCTTCTTCCAACCTTGATATTTAACCAAATTTCTCTTAGTAATCTTCCATCCACTACCTCATTCTGCCCATTGGCTATAAATCTCCACTTGTTCCTGTTGTACCTAGAGCTAAATTCAATCTCTTTATTTTATTGCAACAATCTTGATCCCTATTGCAAGTCTTGAGTAATGTCTTCCTTGTCTTTATCAAGTGTCTGACTTAAAAAAAAAAAAAAATGTTTCTAATAGTAGTGAGACAAAAATCTAATTTCAGTCAAATCATTTTATAATGATCCTAGTATAAGGATTTAAATATACTATTTAGATGTAGTTTAAACGTTTAGTTTCTTTTTTTCTTCCCTATGCTCCTGTTTAAAATGATGTTTGAATATGTAGGAAGGTTTTCCTTAATCTTGTGGCAGTCTGTGTGTGAACATCTTGAGGCCACTAGTGTTTTGACTGCCTTTATAACTTTGACATTTTCTGTTGGACTCCTTTCTTTCATGAAATTGTGGTCTATTATTCTTCAGTTTTCTTTCAGATCTGATGACTCCTCTCTACTAACTAAACCTTTGCTGAACCTTCAGGGAGTCTGCAGATCAATCTAAAATTGACAAATTTCTTCATCTGGCACATGGTTCAGCTATGCCTCCCACCCACAAACCTGAACCACCAAAAGACTCATCTATGATGAAACCTGGTTCCTAGAATGGCCCTATGAGATTCCTACTGCTGCTTATAACCTAAGTTCGTGCCACACAGGACTCAAGGGAGATCCTCAAATAAAAATAGCCATGATTTCTAAGTTACTATAAATTTGTTTTGCATAGTGAGGTCTTTAGATCACCAATGGGGGTTGGGGCCAGAGTCCTCTCTGCCATATAGGATTTCAAAGCTAACAAACAAGTTCTTGTGAAATCACAAATTTAATTCAATGTCTTTCCAACCTTGCTCTCATCTTTTATCTTTACCCATAATCCTTTCAGGAAATTAGTCCTCCCCACCCAAAAAACGTGTTCCATTTTAATGTTTTTGTGCCATGTACTGAGGTAATTTCGTCTCATTACAAAATAAACTCTATGATAGGAGTTATCAAGCTTGATGCTTTATATTCTAAATAGAAGATAAAGGACTTTTGGGAAAAATAAAGTATTCCCTTTTGAGGATACTCAACTAACTTGCTCTAATATTTATTAACTTGTTATTTCTCTATGAACTCCTCTTAAAGCAATTCTAATTTTCCCCTCAAAACCTCTCAAACATACAAAAAGAGAAAAATTTAAAAGCAGAAATGAAACATTCTGGTAACAGAACTTCTAATATTAAACAGAAAGATTGATAAAGAAGATAAATACAAGATATAATACAAAAATCAATAGCTTTTTCTGTAGTAGCAACATTGCTTGAAATTGAAATTGTACAAAACAATAATTTACAATAGCAAGAAAAACTACTAAATACTAAGGCATTAACAAGAAAATTCAAACTCTATAGGAAGAACATCATAGAAAAGCTTCTTTTTAAAAGGCACAAAACCAAGTACAAATGGGAAGCTGTAATACACTCTTAAATGAAAAAACTTAGTATTATTAAAATGCGAATTTCTCTAATATAAGTTTTTTATTCTACACCCAGTTTTTCTTAAGGGAGAATGAAATAGATATCTTAGTTAATGTGGCAGAACTACAAGAAATTTTAAAGAAACAATGTAACAAAAAAGTAGTTACCCTGTTTGATATTAAAAGCTATTATAGTCCCATAGTACAGTCTCTTAGCACTGAATGATAAAGCCACATACCATATGGCCAACCAGGGTTCAAGTCCAGCCCCAGTGGCTTATACACGTGTACTTGCCCAGGATCCTGATTAGATGGAGAATGAAGGAAAAATGATTTAGCATGGCCAGTCCCTACTGGGCAGTGCATTCTCTTTTTTCTCTCTCCTAAAAAAATATAAATTATCTGTTAATTTGAAAGTATTATTAAAGGAAGATAAAATAGATCAATGGGACAAAATAGATATTTTAGAAATGCCTCACAGCATGTGCAGAAAGCCACTATTTGACAACGTTGGTTTTAATTAATCAGCAAAAATATTATTTATTTAACAAATGGTGGCATAATTGGCATCTATCTGGCAGAAAATAAAGTTCATTGGTATTTCACACTCAGAGATATAAAAAGAACTACAGATGTATTAAGAACTTAAATATAAAAATAAATATCTAGAGAAAACTAAATATGTAGATATAATTTTGGATGGAAATATCTTTTTACCTTAAATGAAAAATCTAGAAATTTTAGAAGATAACAGCAGATGGCATAATTCTTACATTGCTGGACTCCAATGTAGTCAACCGTGGTTCATGTCCTAGACCTGGTGGCTTAAAACTTACATTGGGCATGTGTGCGTGTGTGCCCAAAATTCCAAGAGAAGAATGGAGGAGAAGAGAGTGCAGTGCGGACATCCCCCCTCAGGGGTGATTTCTCGCTTTCTGTCTCTCTGTCTCTCTCTGTCTTTCTAGCGAGTGCATACACCCTATAGCAAAAAATCTCTCTTTTAAAAAAATAGTAATACAAATAACCTTTGGACAAGTCAGAGTTCTGGATTGTACTAAGGGAAAAGGGCCCTGGATAATTCAAACAGAAAAAAAATTTATTGGGAGGATATCAATCATTGACAGAATTCAGAAAAAGACTGAATAATGAAACAAAGAAAATGGACAAGGTTCCCTGAAATCTAAACAGGCAGAACTATAGCCACAAGCAAGCCCAGGAGTAGCTTATTTGGGGCATCTCTGTCTCTATCAGTAGATACTAGACACTGTTGTTGACACCCAATCCAATTTAAAAAAAAAAAAAAAGACTTAAAACTCTCAATATTAAAAAAATTATAAATTTTTTTCTAATCTGAGAAGCTATTTAAGAAAATAAGGTCTTTTTAGGTGCAAGCATGCATTAAAATGTTTTTACTTTCTTCCACAGTATTTCAGGTCAATTTCCTTTTTTTCCAGTAAAAATTGGGTAAAATTTAACTGAATATATGTTTTAAATTCACTCATGAGGAGAAGGTTCCACATGGCTCCAGTGAACTAGATTTTTAAGGGAATGAATATTTTCTACTGATAATTCAGCCTCCAACAAACGAGCTAGCAGCAGAAGAAGCCGGGCCTTCAGGAAAAGGTTCCACATGACTCCAGTGAACTAGATTTTTTAGGGAATGAAGATTTTGTACTGATAAGTCAGCCTCCAACAAACAAGCTAGTGGTAGGGAGCCCCCCCCCCCCCCCAGCCTTCTATCTCTGTCTCCTGTCTCTGTGTCTCCATTCCTGTCTCTCCCTGCTTCTGTCTTCCCTTCTTATGTGTGTATTTTTTCCTTTTTACATTTTTTTTTAAAAGGCACAGTTTTTCTCTGGCTCTTAGCTCCAACTTTTATCTTGTTTATTGCTCTGCTCCTCCCATCCAGGCAGAAGAAGCTGGGCCTTCAGGAGAAGGTTCCACATGGCTCCAGTGAACTAGATTTTTCTATTCTGTGATGTTTCTTTAAAAAAAAGAACAGTAATTACAAATTTTTAAATTTTTTTGTCTTTTTTTCTCTTTTTGTTGTTGTTTTTCTCTCTCTGTTTCATTTTCTCCTTTACATTTTTTCTCTTTTTTTCATTGTCTTTTTTTCTCTTTTTTCCCTTTTTTTTTTCAAGTTTATTCATTTTATTCATGGTACAGCACGTGTATACATGAGACAGACAGACAGAGAGAGAGAGAGAAGCTCCCTCAACAGGGTCTCCTCATGCTAAAATTTCCTTTCTCCAGCCCTTCAGATCCTCGGAAGCTTAGGCACACATGCACATGTCTGCTGTGTCTTTCAAGCTGATCCCACAGATCTGCAGCACATGGCTTCTAACATTCAGTTCTGTCTTGGTACTCACTCTGTCACCAGCTGGGCTAAGGTAGGATATTTAAGAAGTGATGAGGCCATGAGAGTTCTGTCTCTACTCCCTTCCCCCAGTGAATTAATGCTATTATTGTGTGTTAGTTATTACAAGAGTGGGTTCAGTAGAAGAGCATGAGTTGGGCCCCTTTTTGTCTCTCTCTTGCCCTCTGTTTGCCCTTTCTTCACCAGGTGTTTTACCAAGAAGGCCCTCACCAGATTCTGTCCACTCGTCCTTGGACTTTCTGACCTTCCTAACTATTCCCTAGTAAGTTTATGTTCAGTATAGATTACACAGTCCATGGTATTGTTATAGCGGGACAAAGCAGAGTAAGACAGTTGGTTAGTTGTTTTATTTAGCTCAGTTGAAGTCTGAGACAACTTGACATCTCCACCTTAGTCCTCTACCAACATGCATCAACACCAGGATTGATTTTGAGTAGTTCTTCAAACTTTTAGACCTTCTGAGAAAATGGGTAGC
>NW_006159750.1:2783093-2788766 GCF_000334495.1 Tupaia belangeri chinensis
TTCCACATGACTCCCCATTGTTTGAATCCTGACCTGGTGAATTGAAAATCATGCCAGGCATGTGCATGCATGCATGCATGTCCAAAATCCCAGGCAGAGAGTTCTAGATCCGGCGGCTTGGAAATCACACCAAGTTCATGTGCATGCCCAAAATCCAGAGAGGAAAATGGAGAAGAGAATGCGGCATAGGCCATCGCCCCCAGAGAGTGCTTTCTCACTTTCCTCTCTCTGTCCCTCTCCAGTGAATCTACAAACATGCCCTATAGCAAAACAACAACAACAACAACAAAAAAAAAAACTTAAATATAAGTTTTTAATCTAAAAAAAAAACCATAGGCTTATATTTGCTTCCTATAGAAAACAGAAAACATCTTACCCAAAACAAAGAGATATGAGCATATGTAAAGCCAAGTTTCCTATTACAAACTATTCCTTTTTAATTCAATTGAATGCAAAAAACCAGTACAAACTATTCAAGTAAAATTTGATTCTACCTAAGGGAGAAGCAGATCAATTAAAAATACAAGTGCCAAATAAAGGAAATAAAGACAATGACACTATTTAATTTACAAATTTGCAACTATTTATACCTAACGAGAATGATTAAAAAGGTGAAAATTCTACACAAGCTATTTCTTGACATTATACATTATTTTAAAGCCTGTTTATGAAATGGGAGAAATTTACTAATTCAAAGTAGATTTATGGGGCCAGCAGGTGGCATGGTGGTTAAGGCTCTAGACTCCCACACAGCCAACCACAGTTTGAGTTCCGGACCTAATGGCTTGCTTTCTCACCCTCTCTCTTCTCTCTTGCGTGAGTGCACATGTCCTACAACAAACTTTAGTTTTCTTGAAATCAGTTTTGTTAGTTTAGGGTCTTTGTCTTAAAGATAAATTATTCCAAAACATAGTCCTTACCGCCTCTCTTGGAAAACCCTCGGCTCCGTGTTTGATTATCTTCACAATCATTATTAGACTCTCTCCAGAAGCCAGAGCTATCACCTTCTTGAAATTTGTTATGTGAAAAACCTCTGTTTCCAAAATTCTTTCCAACACCAAAACCACCCATTATGGATGTAGTCTCTCTTTTATTAGACTCGCCAGCATCTCTGTTTCCCAAACTCCTCATAGAGGCAAAGCCACTTCTCATGAAATGATCCCTGCGAGAAGGTCCATCCATTTCTGATGATGTAGTTGGAGTCCTGTTAAAAGTATCACCATTTGCTCCAGAAGGGTATCTATCCTTCTCAAACACAGGAATGCAAGAAGACAAATGAGGTTTAGTGATTTCTGCTTCCCAATCTTCATCTCCCATAATGGCTTCAAGGTCTCGGCTCTTCACGCCTAGCTCTCCCCGGGTCCTCGCAGGCTCCGACGCCGCTCTTATAAATACTGAACCTTTCCTTTTTCCGTAACAGAATGTTTAAAGAGAATCAGTTCTAGGTTTGGTTCCAAAGTATTCCAGTCAAGGTCCTGGGTGTATTTTCTGAAACTTTCCATCTTGGTCTCAAGAAGATATAGAATCATCAAACACCTTGGGCCAAATGATTATCTTCAAAGGCAGGAAAAACAGGGCATTGCCTTTCTCTTCTCAGGGCTATTGACCATTTGCTTTATTTCTACCCCACATCTGTCTGACTGTCCTAAAATTAAGAAAGATACATCCTCTGTGTGATATCAGAACAAAATCAGGATTCTGTCAGCCAAGAAAGGTGAAAAGTAAGTGATTTTTGAAAAAGCAATCTGTACTGTCAGCTACACACATTTTGTTGCTTCCGTGTGGTGAAATAAAAGAGAGAGAGGAGAAAGAGACAGGAAAAGGAAGAGGGAGGGAGGAAGAGACAAAGAAAAAAATTAAAAAAGGAAGAAATGAAGGAAAGAAAGGAAGGAAGGAGAGAAGCAAAGAAAGAAAGTCAGTCTTCAAAACAGTTCCAATTTCCTGTAAATGCCTGTAGTATGATATTTTTTATATGTAATACATTGGATTGTTGGAAAAGTCATGACACTTTTTATTGCATAGAAAAACAGAATACTTCATGACTTTTCCGATGACCCATTAATTAGGAATTCAAGATCTCAACTTACCTAGTTATCCAGGAAATAAGACATTATTTTCACTCAAGTTTTTTTTTTCTTTTGCTCTTTATTAATCTTTAATACATAGTACATATAGCAACAATTTCTCATTCCAATATGCTTTCTTGGCTTTTGCTGTGAAGCAAAGGAATTTATAGTATGAACTACGCTCAAAAAGCTTGGACAATTAGGATCAGCAGTTAGCGTAATGGCTATGTTGCAGGAGTCCCACATAGTCGACCGCGGTTCAAGTCCTAGACCGGGTGGCTTAAACTCACACCGGGCATGTGTGCGTGCGTGCCCAAGATCCCGAGAGGAGAATGGAAGAGAAGGGATTGCAGTGTGGCCATCTCCCCTGGGGGGGTGATTTCTCGCTTTCTGTCTCTCTGTCTCTGTCTGTCTGGTGAGTGCACGTGCCCTATAGCAAAAACCTCTCCAAAAATAAAAAATAAAAAAAAAAATAAAAATTTTAAAAAAGCTTGGACAATTGATGGAGTAAAAATCCAATGACAAAGCTGTCTCTAAAACTGCAAAAATAAGTCATACTGAAATTACCATTAACAGGCGCTTTATAATGTTTTCTATAATTTTCTATTAATTTCTTTGGAAATTAATTGCTAATTTTAAAATTTGACACAGTTATGTTCAATTTTTTAAAATATGCCTAAATACAATTATTCTTTTTCCTTATATATTTTGCTTTATGTTTTGTAATAAATTTTGGGTTAAAAAAGAAGGAGAAAAAAAATAGAGATGCCATTAGAGAAATCAGAAGAACTTTATGTATCAATGACTCCAATTTCTTCCTTCTTTGTTTTTAAAGAAACTATTTGCTAAACTGTTGACTGACAGTATTGGAGAAACAGAGGCCTGACTGAAAGAGAAAAATAAGTTATAAAATTAAATTCTCACCTCAGGAAAACAAAATCAAGCAAGATGCAAGAAGCTATTTTAATATTTGCACCTTCCTGTGATCAAGTAAGTCTGATTTTATCCCTATATTAAGATAAATTGGTGAATTTTAAAGGAACATTCTCATCACAGTCTAATAAGATTGGGTTTAGGATAAGTAAGTAACAATTACAGATAATGGAAATGGTTTCTAATTGCACATAGATATTTGTTTTATTACAAACTTGCATCTCTTTATATAATCTTTTTAAAATAGCACTAGGGAATCCTGGTTAATGTTGTGCTGTTTTAATAAAGAATAGCATTTTTGTATTATCGGGTTGTCACAAAAGTCATGACACATTTTTCATAGAAAAATAGAAAAAATACATCATAACTTTTCCAAGTACCCCATAAATTAGATGTACTAGGGTCTGTTTCAGTTAACTCCATCTATACCATCAAATCCTTTGTGTAAAACATGCATTCAAAATCATTATTTGCTCAGTAGCAAACTAATCAACTTCAAAATAACTAAGGTAGATTCCAGGACATACAAATCCAAGAAAAGACCGATCACATGGTGCTTCTTTTCTTTCATAGAGCACTGGATCAAGACTCCTAAGAACATAGAAAGAGAAAAGGCAAGGCAAGGCAAGGCAAGGCAAGGCAAAAGGCGCGTAAAGGAGAAAAGACAAGTACAAAGAACTAAAAAGAGTGAAAATAACCAAAAAAATTAAACCATAAAGTAGAAGCAAAGTATCGGAGAAGTTTAGACTTTAGCCAGTGAACATGCAACCAATTTCATTTTTCTCACCCTTGGTTAGTTACTTGAGGCAAAAAACATTTGGGCAAAGATTGGGAACCAAATTTTAACATGTGTGCCACTTAAGATCCAGTGTGGAAACAGATTTAAACTTCATCTCACTCAAACATGGTTTGAGTTTAAACCAGTTATTAAGGTTTCATTTTTTTCATAATTTCTTTAACCTTATTTAAATAATCTTTTTAAATCTTTCTAATAATCTTTTTTTTCTTTTTTTTTTTTGCAGAGATTTTCACTATAGGGCGCGTGCGCTTGCCAGACAGACAGAGAGAGACATAGAGACAGAAAGTGAGAAATCACCCCCCAGAGGGGATGGTCACGCCGCAATCCCTTCTCCTCCATTCTCCTCTCGGGATCTTGGGCACGCACGCACACGCACCCGTCGTGAGTTTTAAGCCACCGGGTCCGGGACACGAACCGCAGTCGACTACATGGGAGTCCAGCGACATAGCCATTACACTAACTGCTGGTTCCCTTTTTTTTTTTTTTCATTTTAGTATGTGCAACTTGGGATTTTATTTGGTTATTTTCAACTGTGTGTTATATTATTCTCCTGTTTGTAGAAATAGAAGACTAGAAATTTGGACTGCAAGATTTCATTAAGTCTAGAGTCATTCTATTCATTAGGGTGAGTCATTCCAGGTTGGTTCAAATGCAATTGCAGTTTCAGACCATAAATTTTAAGTAATTAAAACTAGGCTCAGACATATCTTTATTAATCAAAATACAAACCATTACAATGAAGCTGTTTGCCAAAAAGATATGTTTATTTCTGTAGAATAAAAGTCTTGTGCTTCAGGATCCATTTGCTGTGGAAGCATTTTCTTTACAAAATGTTATCAAGGTGCTGAAGAAGTGGTGGTTGGTTGCAAGAAGTCAGGTAAATATGCTAAATGAGACAACACTTCGTAGCCCAATTCATTCAACTTTTTAAGCATTGATTGTGTGTGCAGTCAAGTGTTGTCATGGAGAAGAATTGGGCCTTTTCTGTTTTCTAATGCTGGCTGCAGGTGTCACTGTTTTGGGTGCATCTCGTTGATTTGCTTAGCATACTTCTCAGAAGTAATGGTTTCATCAGGATTCAGAAAGCTGTAGTACATCATACCCCACCAGTGACCATGACATTGTTGCAAGTTTGACGTTAGAAAGTATTTTGGCGTTTTTTCAATCACTGAGCTGGTTGTCATGTAAAATCCACTTTTCATTGCACATCACAATCCAACAGAGAACTAGTTCATTGTTATTGCGTAGAATAAAGTAAAATGTTATTTCAAAACTTTTTTTTTTCAGTCAGCTCAAGAGGCACCCACTTATCAAGCGTTTTTACATTTCCATTTTGATTCAAATGCTGAATGACCAACCATTGAATGGTCTCCACTGAGTTCTTCCACAACTTCTCATGTAGTTGCAAGAGCTTCAGTGATTACTCTTAATTGGTCACTGTCAACTTGCAATGGCCAGTCACTATGTTCCTCATCTTCAAGGTTCTCATCTCCTTTGCAAAACCTATTGAACCACCATTGCACTGCACATTTATTAGTAGTTTCTGCACCAAATGCATTGCTGATGTTGAAAGTTGTCTCTGTGCTTTACAACCTATTTTGAACGCGAGTAAGAAAACTGCTCAAATTTGCTTTTTGTCTAATATCATTTTCAGAGTTTAAAAACTCAAACATGGTTTGAGTTTAAACCAGTTATTAAGGTTTCATTTTTTTCATAATTTCTTTAACCTTATTTAAATAATCTTTTTAAATCTTTCTAATAATCTTTTTTTTCTTTTTTTTTTTTGCAGAGATTTTCACTATAGGGCGCGTGCGCTTGCCAGACAGACAGAGAGAGACATTAGAGACAGAAAGCGAGAAATCACCCCCAAGTGGG
>NW_006159750.1:2788778-2813596 GCF_000334495.1 Tupaia belangeri chinensis
TCCCTTCTCCTCCATTCTCCTCTCGGGATCTTGGGCACGCACGCACACGCACCCGTCGTGAGTTTTAAGCCACCGGGTCCGGGACACGAACCGCAGTCGACTACATGGGAGTCCAGCGACATAGCCATTACACTAACTGCTGGTTCCCTTTTTTTTTTTTTTCATTTTAGTATGTGCAACTTGGGATTTTATTTGGTTATTTTCAACTGTGTGTTATATTATTCTCCTGTTTGTAGAAATAGAAGACTAGAAATTTGGACTGCAAGATTTCATTAAGTCTAGAGTCATTCTATTCATTAGGGTGAGTCATTCCAGGTTGGTTCAAATGCAATTGCAGTTTCAGACCATAAATTTTAAGTAATTAAAACTAGGCTCAGACATATCTTTATTAATCAAAATACAAACCATTACAATGAAGCTGTTTGCCAAAAAGATATGTTTATTTCTGTAGAATAAAAGTCTTGTGCTTCAGGATCCATTTGCTGTGGAAGCATTTTCTTTACAAAATGTTATCAAGGTGCTGAAGAAGTGGTGGTTGGTTGCAAGAAGTCAGGTAAATATGCTAAATGAGACAACACTTCGTAGCCCAATTCATTCAACTTTTTAAGCATTGATTGTGTGTGCAGTCAAGTGTTGTCATGGAGAAGAATTGGGCCTTTTCTGTTTTCTAATGCTGGCTGCAGGTGTCACTGTTTTGGGTGCATCTCGTTGATTTGCTTAGCATACTTCTCAGAAGTAATGGTTTCATCAGGATTCAGAAAGCTGTAGTACATCATACCCCACCAGTGACCATGACATTGTTGCAAGTTTGACGTTAGAAAGTATTTTGGCGTTTTTTCAATCACTGAGCTGGTTGTCATGTAAAATCCACTTTTCATTGCACATCACAATCCAACAGAGAACTAGTTCATTGTTATTGCGTAGAATAAAGTAAAATGTTATTTCAAAACTTTTTTTTTTCAGTCAGCTCAAGAGGCACCCACTTATCAAGCGTTTTTACATTTCCATTTTGATTCAAATGCTGAATGACCAACCATTGAATGGTCTCCACTGAGTTCTTCCACAACTTCTCATGTAGTTGCAAGAGCTTCAGTGATTACTCTTAATTGGTCACTGTCAACTTGCAATGGCCAGTCACTATGTTCCTCATCTTCAAGGTTCTCATCTCCTTTGCAAAACCTATTGAACCACCATTGCACTGCACATTTATTAGTAGTTTCTGCACCAAATGCATTGCTGATGTTGAAAGTTGTCTCTGTGCTTTACAACCTATTTTGAACGCGAGTAAGAAAACTGCTCAAATTTGCTTTTTGTCTAATATCATTTTCAGAGTTTAAAATACATATAAAATAAATAGTAAGTCATTAGAAAAAATAACATAAAGTAAGAAATGTGCATTAAAATCATGTATAACAAGGTCAGCAGGTAGTGTAGTGGTTAAAGTGTTAGACTCCCACATGGCCGATCATGGTTAGAGTTGAAAATCACACCAGCGCATGTGCATGCATGCCCAAAATCCTGGGAGGAGAATGATTTCTCACTTTCTCTCTTTGGTGAATGTGTGCACCCTATGACAAAAACCTTAAAAAATATATAACATAAGCACATTTAAGAATGTGTCCATTATCAAATAGCAAATTTTTAACAAGGCAAGTTTCAATAGCAATTACTTCTGCACTGACCAAATATAAAAGACTGGGCAATGATCTTTCTCTGAACAATGCAACAGTAGAGTTAATTCACTGCACTGTACATGGAAAACTGATTTGATTGCTAAAAATGAACAAAATCAGCACTAAATTCTATTGATAATTCTGAGCTTGAGTCATTTTTCCTAGTCCTATATAATTCTAATATCTAAAGTTTAGTATAGGGTAAGTTGAGAAATGGCAAGCTTTCTTCTTAAAGAAAACACAAAAACAAGCATATATTTAAAGAATTTAAGCTGAATTTTCATTTATAGAGATGAACTAAGAAACAAAAAAACATATTTGAGGTTCTTTCCTCCCTATGTTTAATTTGAGTTATGGAAGCAAATTTGCAAAAAGCATAGCAGGCACAGGCTAGGAAATTTTGTATAGATTCACCTTTCTTCATTGCACATGCAAAAAGTGAGGAGGAAAAATATTTGTCATTGCTTTTGTTTACACACACACACACACACACACACACACACACACATTCTCAAATAGCTTCTGGAGTAAATGTGATTTTAAGTGGTAACATAGCATTTAGAATTCAATTCCCAGTCTGCAGTTTTATACAAGAGCTATAGGTATATGTAAGAAAACAAAATCCCAATATTTCTCATATAGGGTTAAAGTAGTCAGTTATGTTTGTTCCTTTATTTTGTTTTATTATCCATCTTATATAGAGACATAGATATCTACCAATGGTAATTCATTCTTAGTCATAGAAAATACATGAAAGTGGTCAAATACTATTATTGTCAAAAACAACACTAATTAAATTCTCACTAAAGGAATGCATTTACTATGTCTAATAGAGTCTGAAACGCCTAAGAAACTCAAAGACAATAAACAAGGATAAATAAAAGTTGCTAATGAAAGAAGCTACAGGTTGGTAATAACTCCTAGTTTTAGAAGAATTAAAAACAAAAAACGTTTGTTTTCTTTCGTCTGATTTTAATTCAGCTTATAAAAGCTCTTCTGTTTTAGTATCCTGTTAAGAGACTTTTCTTTTTTTTTACTATTGTAACAGTTGTATCTTAGATCAGAAAATTGAAGATGTCTTTTAAAGGATAACACTTTGATCAGTTATATGTAAGTTGTGGTCTACACATCTCAAAACAAAGCGCTAATACCCAAATTTATTAATATGTTGTTATGAACTGAGTGTGGGTATCCCCCAAAATTCACATGTTGAAGAACTAATCTCCAACATGATGGTATTTGGAGGCAATTAGGGTTTGATAAGGTCATGAAGGTAAAGGTTTTCACAATAGGATTAGTTTCCTTAGGAGAAGAAAAAAAAAAGAAAAAGAAAAGGGACCAGCAGTTAGCATAATGGCTAAGTCACTGGATTTCCATGTAGTCAACCACGGTTCAAGTCTCAGACCCAGTGGCTTAAACTCACACCGTGCGCACGTGCGTGCATGCCCATGATCCCGAGAGGAGAATGGAGGAGAAGGGATTGCTGTGTGGCCATCCCCCTTGGGAGGTGATTGCGAGCGCATGTGCCCTATAGCAAAAAACTTCCCCCTCCCCCTCCAAAAAAGAGAAGAGAAACCAAGACAGCTTTCTCATTTTCTCTCTCTGCCATGTGAGAACACATCAAGAAGGCAACCATCTGAAAACCAAGAAAAACATCCTTAGCAGGAGTTGAATTGTCCAGAACCTTGGTTTTGGACTTCTCAGTGTTCAGAACTGTAAAAAAAGACATTTCTGTTGTTTAAGCCACACAGTCTATGATATTTTGTTATGGTAACTTGAGTAGGTTATTACACATGGTCAATAAGAAACTGATATATAGTCTTCCTTGTTTAGTTTGAGAAGTCAGACAGACTTTACCTTTGTGTGAACCAGTGGTTTTGAACCTGTCTTAACCTATTTCTTCATCTAAAAGGTAGAAGTAGTAATATGTGCCTATTTCCACTAATATGTATGAAAACTCAAATAAAATTAAACAAAAGCTTTCTCAACTGTCTGACAAGAAGCAAAAGCTAAAGTAAAGTTGACTCTTTGGGCCCAATCCTATCACTTTTGTAGAAGTAATATCATAGCCCCTTAGATCTAAAAGCACAAAATGTGATCTGGTTAGTCTGCTATTTTGACAAAAAGCCTGCAGATTCTGTTTCTTATTTTGTACCAATATGTAGTGCACATTAATAAATACTTGCATATTGTTTTCATGATGCCAAGAAGTGGCACTTCACCAAATATTATCACTTTATTGGAATATAATGTTTCTAGGGGCTTTGAAACAAAACTCTATACTTGTCTGAATAATATGTAAGTAATTCAATATAGTAAATATTTTTGAACATTTAATATATGCTGGACATAAGTTATCTTTGTTTCTGTAGAGCGTAAGATATGACCAAGTCAGGCCCCGATCCTTAAAAAGCCCAGAATAGTGAAGAAAACAAACATGCAATGTAATGATTGCTCTGCTAGGCATAATCATAAGACACACAGTAGAGATGAAGGAATGATTGGCCTGTTTGTCTTAACTAAAACCAGAGAGCCATCATACAAAATGTAGAACAGTTAAGCAGATTATTTTTCCAGCATCACTTAACCTTGTACTTTACTTCAAAAACAAACAGAAGCCAAGGTAAAATGAATGAATTTGTGGGGAGAGCATTATATGCAATGAGTACATATGATAATTCCACTTATATACTTCTGATTCAGGAGCCAACAAAGGAAACACATCGCAGTGAACAATACTAATACTAGCAAATACAACCACTGTTACCATGGTTACCACTGTATTACTACTACTGCTATTATTAATAATAATAGTCCCTAACATCTGCATAGTGCTTTACATATTTCGTTAGTTTATCTTGTAGATGGCATTCTTCATTTAGTCCCCAATAAGGCAACTGAGACTCAATGATTTAAAAGATAATTCATTTTTCATTAGGGATAGAAAGAAAGCATTAATATAACTGATACCTCTTTCTCAAAAGTGATAAAATATTAGAAAACAGGAAGTAATTCTACACCATCTAGATGCTTCACTCAATTATTGTCCTAGCTCCCCCTGTACTTGTCCTTAACTACTTGAAAAAATTAGTTAACATTCTCATTTGCATCAATTAACATTCTGAGAAGTCTAACAAATGCTGTTCATAAGCTGTGTTTATACTACATTGCTTTTTCCTTTTTCACATTTTTAATTATGAAAGTAAAATATGCTCATTAAAGGTAATTGAAAAATACAGAAAAATATTAAGGGAAGAAAAAAATTTAATTTATATCCCTAAAACCAGAAATAACCACAGTTAACATTTGATGATGCATTAACTTTTAGCTCATTTCCCTTTGTATTGCTGTGTGTTTGTGCACGTTTTTATTAGGGAATATATTGTAGAGACAGATATGTTATGCTATATTATTGTTTTAATAAACTTTTGGGGGAATAATTTTAGATTCACAGAATAGCTGCAAAGATAGCACAGAGTTCCTATAACCCCTTCATCCACCTCCCAATATTAACATCTTATATAACTATGATGCATGTTTTTGTTTTGTTTTGTTTTTGAGAGGTATAGAATGCTGCAGTCCCTTCTCCATTCTCTCTCAAGGGTTTGAGCACACACACACATGCACCCAGAGTGAGTTTAAGCCACCAGGTCCAGACTCAAACTGTGGTCGACTACTGGGAGTCCAGCTCACAACCACTATGCCATCTGCTGGTCCCTATGATGCATGTTTTAAAACTAAGAAATTAACTTAATTATTAAGTATACACTTAACTCGAATTTCCTTTCCCTGTTGTAAGATGTAATCCAGTGACCACACTGCATTTAGTTATCATGCCTCCCTTGTCTCCTCTGATCTGTGACTGTTTCTGTCTTTCCTTATTTTTCATGGCCCTGACACTAGAAAACTATACCCTTCAACTTGGATTTTTCTGATGTCTTCTCTTGTTAGTGCCCTTCTCATCACATTGTATCAAGAAGTACATGATATTAAGATAATTTATCATTCAGTAAGTTAACTTTGATCATTTAACTCAAGGTGGTGTCAATTAGGTTTCTGTTTTTCCCTTTCTATACTCTGTTCTCTGGAAGTGAATCGCTACATCAAGCCCACCCTAAATACATAGGGAACTAAGTTGTATCTCCTAGAAGAAGAGTAGCTTTATATAAATATCATTTGGGATTTTCTCTAATGATGATTTTTATCTTTTTCCCCATTAATTTATTTATTGATTATTTCCTTATATCTGTATTAACTCATGAATATTTATTTTATAATTTGCTTTTACTGTGTTATTCATCATGTGGTTTAAATTGATCCAATTTGGCCAGTGAGAGCTCTTGCATGCTGGCTCTTGTTTCCTTTTAAAATGCCCCTTTGTCACTTATTTTTGTTTGTGAATTCTTTACTTTCTGACATGACTACATGATTCATGCAAATGTTACCCTAGCCCTAGGATCAACTATTTCTCCTAGGAGCCCTAAACCTTGTATTGGAGAATGGTATTAGAAACCAAGATGTAAGTTCTGGGTGTAATCCTTCAGATGGATACACAGTATCCCATAATCCAGTTATTCACCAAGTACCTTTTAGTATAAGTGAACATGAACTTGTACCATCTATTGTATGATTTAACTTGCAATTAATGCTTCTCTATGTTTTCTCACCAAAAGTATACACAGTGTAGCATACTATGGAGAACTTAGACCCTAAGCAGTTGCTCAATATTTTGTTCCTCAGTTTTATCATCTGTAGAATGGAGCTTACAGGGCAATTGCAAAGTTAAATAAGTTAATATTTGCAAAGCACTTAGAACGGTACCTGATACCCATAATTACTACATAAATATTAATTGTTATTATTGCTGTTCTGGCAACTTTAACCAGAAGTCCAATACAAAGAAGGCAACATTCAGTAATAGTCAACAGTTATTGAGCCTTTCTTACAAGCAAGGCACTCATTAATTCCATCTAAGAGTTATATCCTACTTTAAATGGAATACTTTCATATTATTATTACCTTAAACTTGCTCAATAGGCATATTTAATCCATATTGTATCCTCTCAGTATCTACACTCAATTTATCATCAAAACTTTATGAATACGTGGATCACAGAAAACTTTTAGGGCTGTAAAACCCATAAGGGGTACAGCACCAAGAGAGAAACCTAATGTAAGCTATGGACTTTGGGTTATAACAATGTGTCCATGTAAGTTCATCAAGTGTAACAAAGACACCACTCTGATGAGAGGTGCTGATAATGGGGAGGCAATGCATCTGTGAGAACTGAGGTGTATGGGCAATCTCTGCAACACCTATTCAATTTTAGTATAAGCCTCAAACTGTTTCAAAGAAATAAAGACTATGGGGAAAAACAAAAAGTCAACTCTGTATGAACTAGAGGATTCCTAAGATAGCCTCCATGAATTCTTGCCCTCACTGCACATTCTTACTCCCTGTCATAACAAAAGGTAGAACCTAGTTCTTCTCATAAATTTAGGACTTTTTTAAATAACCTGTTTCATAAAATAAGCAGAAATAATGTTCTTGAACTTTTGAGAACAAGTTTAAAAAAAATATTGGCACTTATACTTACTCATCTCAGAACCAAGCCATCATGTGAGAGAAGCCTAAACTGCATGGAATAGCCACATATACAACTGACATCTCCAATTCCATTCAGCTCATAACCAGTATCAACTCCCAGCCATCCTGGTTATACAGCCTAAATGACTTTATACCCAGCTGATATTTGATAATAGCACATGAGATATCTAAAGCCAAATGTATACTGCATACAGAAAAATGTAGAGATCTGTGAGAAACAATAAATAATTCCTTTAAGTCATAAAATTTTGAGGTAGTTTTCTAAGTAAAAGTAAATAATCAGAAAAGACCTTCTTAATCTTCTTTCTTTCTTTGTAAAAGATAAGTGTAGAAGAAGGCCAGCATATAAAAAAAAAAAATTGCCCATGAGGTGATCCCAGTACCTAATGAGTTAAGTCGTATCACTGCTGTGCCACCATCTGGCCCCTCAATGTTTTTAAAATTTATTTGTTAATTTTTTCAATCAGGGAGAGAAATAGAAAAAGAGAAAAAGAGGGAGAAAGAGATAAATATCCCTAAAAGGGCCTTCATACTATGATCAATACCCAACCTCAAACAGGATCTTAGGTACATACATATGTGCCCAGTATATACAAGGAGACCTTGGGACACAAACCAGGAACCTTCCCGTATGGTTTGGGCATTGTGGAGTGTTGTGCTATCACTATGCCACCACAGCTAACTATCTCTTCAAATTTTTTATACTCAACTAATAATAAGAAACTTTATTCACATAAGTAAAAGTAGTAAATGTCAGAAGATTGTTAGTAGTTTATTTGTTTGTTTTTTGAGAGGTTTTTGCTATAGGGCATGTGCACTCACCATGAAGACAGAGAGAGACAGAGAGACAAAAACAAGAAATCACCCCCCAGGGGGGATGACCACGCTACAATCTCTTCTCCTCCATTCTCCTCTCAGGATCTCGGCACGCATTCACACGTGCCCAGCGTGAGTTTAAGCCTCCAGGTCCGGGAATCGAACCATGGTCGACTACATGGGAGTCTGGTGACATAGCCATCATGCTAACTGCTGGTCCCAGTAGTTTTCTTTTACTAAAGGATGGTGTTATCACTATTACAGAATTTATGTTATTTACTTTCTTTAACCTGTACATCATAAAATCTCTCAGTTCTTTTTTTTGCATTTTTAAAATTTATTATTATTTATTATTTATACATTTAATCACTATACATAATTTAGATTGTAAAGAGACTTTACCCAGAATGATATACACCGAGAACACTATACACACCCTCATCAACAGATAATAAACCATATTTTTTTCCCACAAATGTCTTGCCTCTCTATTTTTTCCCCAAATTTCCTTTCCTATGCTCTTTGTCTCCCACACTATCCTTCCACTTTGTCTCTAATGTCTATAACAATTTTCAATGCTTTTATGTCCTCCAGTCTTTTGGTCTCTATCATAGAGTGCAGTCAGTATATTTTAAGTGGAGACATACAATGTCTCTCATAGCCTGACTTGCTTCACTCAGCAACAAATCTTCCATATTTGTCCACTTTCCATCAAATTCCAGGGCCTTGTTTTTTATGGCTGAATACTATTCAATGGAATATATGTGCCACACTTTTTCAATCCATTCCTCTGTCTGTGGACATTTGGGTTGGTTCCACATCTTAGCAATCATGAATAATGCTGCAATAAATACAGCTGTGCAAGCGCTTTTTCTGACTGAGCGTTCTCCTGTCCTTTGGGTAGACACTAGGAGTAGAATTGCTGGATCATATGGTAGCTCTATTTGAAGGTCTTTGAGAAACCTCCATATTGTTCTTTACAGTAGCTGGACCAATTTACATTCCCACCAACAATGTAGGAGTGTTCTCTTTTCACCACATCACCTCCAGAACTTATCTTTTTTTTTGCCATTCTGACTAGGGTTAGGTGGTATCTCCTTGTGGTTTCTTTAGTTCTTTTTTCCTCAATAGAATTTTGAAAAATAATAATATGATTGGACTTAAAATGTGATGCAATCTCTGTTTTCTTAGTTTTTTTTTTAATAGCATGTGGTGTGCACTTGTCAGAGAGAGGGAAAGTGAGAAATCACACCCTGCCACCAGGATTGATGGCCATGCTGCAATCTCTTCCCCTCCATTCCCTTCTAGGAAATTTGGACACACACACGTGTCCGGTATGATTTTCAAGTTGCTGGGTCTGTGACTCAAACCATGGTTAGCTATGTGGGAATCTAGAACCTTAGCCACCACATTACCTGCTGGACTCTCAATAGAAAAGTAAAGTATTTTTAAATAATGATAAAACCTTTTTTATTTATTTATTTATTTTTTTATTTATTTTCTTTTTTACTTAAAAACCAGCAGGTATTGCCCTGCTGGACTTTACTTCCTTCACTGAGATTCAAATTATACAATAATATTAACCAAACATCCTTAGCATATCATTTTTCACTCCATGTTTTCAAGATTTAATTTTCATTTTGAGTCTGTAAACTCCATATATGTTTATATCTTCATGGAATTCTTGTTGTTTTTCAGTACATTCTACTAGGGGCTCAATAATATAAAGTTTAGAGAGCCAATAACTCTGCTTCAAAAACAGCCAATGTGAGAATCAATCAGAAAAAATATTTTCAATTCTTACAGCTTACAAATTCTTGACAAAACTCTTTCTTCGAATGAGCAACCCAATTCAGTATGAAACAGCGGAGAATCCTATTTCTTTATATAAAGCTAATAACAGACAGGATAGGACAGCTTGGATTTTATTAAATTCACCATTTTGATAACATCATTTAATATGGAATGCTGATCAACAGAAAAAGTCTACATCTCAAAGCCTCGCTGTGAAGAAAATAATGTATATCTTGGATCTTAAAGTTTGTAACATGAACAGTATTCAAAGCCTTTACAACTTTCAACTTTCAATCATTGTTGCCTCACTATGAGCACACACGCATTTATGCAGGGTTTTAGTAATATCTGGTTTGCACCAAAGTATTCATTTATCTATTTACGGATTTTTATCCCCAATAGATTCTTTCGATATTTCTTTTATTTATTTATTTTTTGGAGAGGATTTTGTGATAGGGCACATGCGCTCTCCAGACAGAGAGATAGAAAGCGAGAAATCACCCCCCAGGGGGGATGGCCACGCCGCAATCCCTTCTCCATTCTCCTCTCGGGATCTTGGGCATGCACACACACGTGCCCGGCGTGAGTTTAAGCCACCAGGTCCAGGACTCGAACCACGGTCAACTACATGGGAATCCAGCGACATAGCCATTACGCTAACTGCTGGTCCCATGATTCTTTCGATATTTCAAAGAACAAATAAAGTTCTTCAAAGAGTTTCTCTTAAGAGAGTCTCATTACTATTATTACTAAAGTACCATTTGATCTATTATTAAATATTTCTCTTTTTCCTTTTTATTGCCAGAGGGCACATGTCATCACCAGAAAGAAAGAGTGAGAAAAAGAGGGCCTCAATGGGGAGTAGTCATGCCACAATTACTTCTTCTCTATTTCACTATCCTGTTGGTATTTTGGGCACATGTGCACATGTATCCAGCATGTTTTTCAAGTTGCTAGGACTGGGATTTAAATTATGGTCAACCATGTGAAATACAGATCCCTTCATCACTGAACTATGGCCCAGCCCTATATTAAAACATTTTTTAATCTAACAATATTCTATATCAGTGTTTTCTGTCTTTCAGTAAACATGCCATCAATGTGTCTATTAATTAATTTAATCAAAACATTGCACATTTCTATTTCCTCTGAATTACTGACCTCATCTATTGCATTAATATCTATAGTTCCAAAGTAGGCTGTAATTATGTGAAACATCCTGTACTTCGTAATTAAAATAGCTCTTTAAGCATAGTCTCTTTGGTATAAATGCATTTATATAAATATGTTGTACAATTATTTCATATACAAATTTTATGCTTTGGTCATTCATTTAGTATTTATCAAGAATATATTATATGCCAGGCACAGTTCTTTGCCAGTGAGTTACCAAAACATACAAAGATCTCTTTGTAAAGAGGATTTTATTTCAGCAGGGCAAGCTAAACAGTAAACAAAATAAATGATAAAAATTAAACATTCAATGGTATTATATCAATTTGTTAAGGCTATGTATTAGTAAGGAATATCCAGAGAAATGGAACCCACAGGATAAATATATAGGAATGTGAGAGATGATTTATTAGAGGAATCAACTCACACAATTAAAGCACATGTCTATGAATTCAACTATATATCCATAGAAAATACTTAATGGGACTATTTGCTCTGAAACCTTCAAAAAATTAATGTTCTTATTTTTTTTTAATGTCATCTGCATTATTTAAAACACACCAATTGAAGAATTAACTAGACAAGATGGGAGTGATTTAATGGGAAGGTAAGAGGGAACTGATGTGATGTTACGGTTCCTATAGAGCAGTCTCCGGCTTTGTTCTACTATGAAGTCTTAAGCACCAACCCTCCATTCGACAACTTAACAGAGTTTGCATTTAAATCACAATCAAATATAGTACCAAAGTTCATAAATTTAGAACATTTTTTAAATGGTTTATATGCCATTCACTGTAAAAACAAATTGCCATCAATGCTATCTTGTAGGATTCTGACATACCAGTTGGAAAACTAAAAGTAAGAAAATTTGGTTGAGGGGATCAGTAGATGGAGTGGTGATTATGGTGCTGGACACTCCCACATGGCTGACCTTGGTTCAAGTCCCAGACCTAGTGGCTTCTTTCTCATTTTCTCTGTCTCTCTCTGGTCAAATTAAAATAAATGAATAAATAAAATTAAATAAAATAATTATAAATAAATAATTTTTTTAAAAAGAAAATTTCATTGAACATATGTTTATAAAGTAAGCACCATTTTGTAATTTATATGTTCTTAGTTATTTACTTTTACAGACAGATTTTTGCTATAGGACACATGTGCTCACTGGAGAGAAAGAAAGCAAGGAATCACTCCCGAGGGCAGATGGCCACACCACAGTCCCTTCTTCTCTGTTCTCCTCTCGGGATCTTCAGCCCGCACACACACATGCCTAGCATGAGTTTCAAGCCTCCAGGTCGGATGCCCAAACCATACAGGAAGGTTCCTGGTTTGTGTCCCAAGGTCTCCTTGTATATACTGGGCACATATGTATATACCTAAGATCCTGTTTGAGGTTGGGTATTGATCATAGTATGAAGGCCCTTTTAGGGATATTTATCTCTTTCTCCCTCTTTTTCTCTTTTTCTATTTCTCTCCCTGATTGAAAAAATTAACAGGATTCATACCACAGTCAGCCACATGGGAGTCCAGTGATTTAACCATTACACCACCTGCTGGACCCTATATTTTCTTATTTTAATTTTTGTTAAAAGGTCTGATGGTGGGACAGTCAGTAGGTGGCATGGTAGTTGAGGCACTGTACTCTCACATAGCCAACTGCAGTTCGAGTCTCAGACCTGGAGCCTTGCTTTCTCACGTTCTCTCTCTCTCTCTTTCTGTCTGTCTGTGTTCCTCTGGTGATCACAAGTGTCATATAGCAAATTGAAAAAAAAATAATTAATAAATACAATGAAATAAAAATAATTCTAATAAAAATTCTGATAGAGATGAGAATGGGGGTTGGCTAAGCTCCTATTTCACAGACACTAACTAGTACAAGGATTAGTAAATTAAAAAGGTTGAAGAAAAAGGAAAATACTGGATTGTTCCTATTTTTAGCTGTTTCATCTTATCCTATATCCTTCTAGCATTTATTTGGACACTTAATCATATATAGATATTTATATAGATATTTAGTAGACTCATAGTTAATTCTGTTTCTCTAACCAGATTATAAAACTCTACAATTATTTGTTACATTTCTCTTGTACCTTTTACTTCTTTACCTAGTTTGTACTGTGCCATTTTGACACCATGAGCTTCTCTTCTCTTCTCTTCTCTTCTCTTCTCTTCTCTTCTCTTCTCTTCTCTTCTCTTAATAGAGTTTGATGAATGTCCCCCACCACTGTTATACCTATTACTTCACTCTCTGCCTCCTCCAAAATTTCCCAAAGTGTACACTATGACCCCAGGGACTCCTCATGTATTTTTCCCAAAACAAGTAGCTCCTTATCCCTTTGCTTAGATTCTACTGAGCTTATGATCCATGGTCCCTAAAAATCCTAAAATAATTAACATGGAAGAAGGATGTAGAAATCATTTAGCACCAAGAATTATAGGAGATTGTATTGATTACCTGGCATCCACCAGACCTTAAAGAATAAAAAATGTCACCATCTGAGCCTGCCTCAGAGAGAATATTTTAAGCTCCATTATAAACATGTCTTCTGCAGACTCTCCCATACCATTCTGTTTCTATCAAAATTTGCATAACAGAGCAGTTGGGTTTCTCCTCAAAGAATGTCAGAAAGCCAAAATGATCAAAACAATTGCTGGAACTGCAGGATATGGAAAGTCAGGAAGAGAGGCAGAGGTATATAGATTTGAGTAGGGAAGAGGGATTCCTGGAGAGTAGACCACCTAGAAATCTGAAATATCTTTTATGTTTTTACTTAGTTTTGTTCACCTCAATTCTTAGTAAATATTTTGTTACCATTAAACTTTCCCCAGTTCCTTAGCTTGTTAATACCCATGCTCTGGAGAAACTCCTTAAAGAAGTAATATTCAAACTATCACCTGAAATAGAATACTACACAATCTGGAAAAGAAAAGGTGGAGAAGGGCATTAAAGCAAAGGAAGGAAAGGAGAGAATAGGATAAAAGTAAACACTCCAGATTGAAAATCAAGAATTCTATAAAGGCCCCAATACAAGAAAGACTTAGCTCTAAAGAACAGAAAAAGTAGTCCAAAGTAATACTGTGCTAAGAGGTCACAGAGGACAAACCTGAGAATGGGTCATGGTATGTGTGGTTGGAAAGAAAAGGGCAAAGTAGTAGAATATTTAAGGATTACAATGAAAACAACAGTGCAATTCATTAACATTTGTAGTTAGTAAAACTCAGCAAATTTTGACCAGATTTTCCAAAGAATAGCAACGAAACCAGAAATCTTTCCGTAAGTCATTTTTGCTATATATCATCATCTCCTTATATTGTACTAGCACTATTTAAAAGTAAACTTAACAACATAACTACTCAATACTTTTTCCCAGCTTGAGGAGACAGTGATTTTTTTTTTATTTTTAGGTTTTTAATATAGGGCACATGCACTTGAGCTAGAGGGTAGGAAATTAATAGATCACCACTTAGGGAAGATGGCCATGATGCAATCCCTTCTCCTCCATTCTCCTCTCAGGATTTTGGGCACACACTAACACACGCCTGGTGTGATTTTCAAGCCATTGGTCAGACTGTGGATGGCCATGTGGAAGTCCAGTGCCTTAACCACAATGCCACCTGTTGACCCCAGCATGTGATTTTTAATTGTTAAACATGTTTTAGTTCCTTGCCCAAGATGGAGCAAGGGGAACTTCTACAACCTATACAATACCTTTCAGAAGGTTTGTCACTTCAGGAGAAATATAGCCTTATCTGGCAGGAAAAAAAAAAAAAAAGAAAGAAAGAAAGAAAGGCACAAGAATGATTGATAAGTGAAATGTAGTGTTCAGGGGAGAGAGAATACGAGAAGATGCAGTTCACAGAACAAGACCACTGAGATTGAATCAATTAACACAAATGATATGTCCATAGTTATGTCCCCATAAACATCATTTTCATCCACATTGCTAAGGTATAATTCCTCTACTAGCTCTAAGATACCACCACATACTTTTTTGAGTATCAGCTAGTACATGCAATACAGAATAAGATAAACAGTACTTAATTATCACCTGAAAGATACTGTGAAAATATGTTAAATAATAATTTAAAATAGATAATGAGTGGCTGGAAAGGAAGAAGGGAATTTTGTAGCCTAATTTTTCATAAGGTATAGGAAATCTATTACTTCATTGAAGAAATTAAAAGCTATTCACAGGGACCAGCAGATGGCATAGTGGTTAAGGTGCTGGACTCTGATGTGGCATGCCACGGTTCGAGTCCTATACCTAGCAGGTTGAAACAAAAACTGGGCATGTATACATGCATGCCCAAAGAGGAGAAGGAATTGTGGTGTGGCCAGCCCCCTGGAGGGTGATTTCTGGCTTTCTGTCTTTTTGTCGCTGCGTCTTAGCGCGCGCATAAGCCTTATAGCAAAAAAACTCTCAAAAAAAAAAAGCTGTTTACATTGTATCAATGCAGTAGGAAATTCACCCAGTTTTTAAATTGTTATTATTTAATTGACACAAAATTGTACATATTATAAGGTATAAAATGATTTTTTAGTATACGTATATAATGTATAACAACCAAATTGGGGTGCTTACCATATTCATCATCTCAAACATTTATTACTTCCTTGTGTTGGGAACATTCAAAATCCTCTCTATTTGCTATATTAAAATATACAGTAAAGAATTGTTAATTATAGTCACCCTACTTTGCTGTAAAATACAATTCTTATCTAACTATACTTTTGTATCTGCTAATCAACATCTTCCTATTTCCCCCTCCATCTTACCCTTCACAATCTTTAGTAGCCACTGTTCTATTCTTTACTTCCACAAGGACTTTTTAATTTCTCCTCATGTATGAAAACATTTTTTGTGTGTGCCTGATTTGTTTCACTTAACCTAATGTCCTCTAGGCTTGCCCGTTATCTCAAATAAGAGTTTCATTATTGCTAATAGTTGAATAATATTTCATGTGTATATATATATATATATATTGCATTTTTAAAATCTATTCGTTGATGGATATAGGTTGATTCTATATCTCGGTTATTGTGAATAATGCCAAAATAAAGGCACAGATATCAGTTAGACAGAAAAGAAAGTTAGGCTAGGCAGCTAATAAAGGAGGGAGGAGAAATGAAGAAGAGAAAAGCCAAAGCCAGGGACAAACAGCTCTCAAAAACAAACAAAACAAAGTAAACCAGTTTTATAGGATTCTATCCCTATGAGTCAGAAAGAGACAAAAAGAAGGAATTAGTAGGAATAAGGTAGACTGACCAGGCTCTAAAACAGATCTTCTCCCCTAACAATGGGCATGTACAATTGAGCAACTAGACACATACAAAACACCTGATTCTTTCCCAATATGCCCTATAAAAGTAGCCCTACTCTAAACAAAGGGGCCGTATGAGCTGCCATACTAGAGACACTATTAAGTCTCTGGAGTGTACAATAGCTTAATAAATCTGCATCTTCTGCTTGACCTATGTGCTACAAACTTCTCTACTGCCAGTGGTAGAGTTACTCAAATATAAGAAAGTTCTATTTTTAACTTTTTGAGGAACCTCAATACTGTTTTCCACAATGGTAGTACTAATTTACAGACCCATCACAGTGCCCAGGAGTTTTCTTTTCACCTCATCCTTATCAGTATTTGCTACTGTCTTTTTGATGATAACTGTTTAACTGGGTGAGATAATATCTCATTGTGACTCTGATTTGCATTCACCTGATGAAAATGCTGTTAAGCATTTCTTCATGTTCTTCTTGGTTATTTATGTCTTTTGTTGAAAAATGTCTACCATATCATTTGCCCATTTTTAATTGGATTATTATTTTACTGTTTAGTTGTTTAAATTTATTGTATATTCTAGTTATTAAACTCTTGTCAAATGTGTAGTTTGCAAATATTTTTGCCAGTATGTATGTCTCTTCACTCTGTTGATTGTTTCCTTTGCTGTGCAGAAGGCTTTTACTTTGATACAATCCCATCTGTTTGCTTTTGTTGCCCAAGCTTATGATGTCTTACCTAAAAAATTCATTGCCCATACCAATATCCTAAAGTGTTTCTCTTGTTTTCTTTTAGTAGATTCAGAGTTTGGAGTCTCACATTTTAGACTTCAAGCCATTTTTATTTGATTTTGTGTGTGTGTGTGTGTGTACAGCGAGAGATAAGACTCCAAAGTCATTCGCCTGCATAGGGATATCAGTGATCCTATGGCCATTTATTGAAGAGACTGTCATTTTCTCCAATGAATATTTTTGATACTTTAGTAGTTTGAATGTCTCCCCAAAACTCATGTTGTTGAGATTTGGCTTAAGGATTAAAAGGGTAAAAATTTGGTCCTACCAAGGCATTAAAAGGTAGGGCATTTGGGACATTAGGGTTAAGGTCATTAAAGTGGGAACTCCATGACTGACTCCTGGTAGATCTATAAACAGAGGAATGAGATCAGAGTAGAAACACCTGAACACAGATGAATATGCTTCTGTCCTCCAGTGTGTTGTAGCCCCTGGGTCTTAGACCTCCAAACCATGAGTTAAATAAATTTCTATTTTTAAAAATCTGCCCAGACTTGGGCATTTTCTGTTATTAGCAACAGAACACACTAGAACAACACCTTTATCAAACATCAATTGGCTATAAATACGTGTTCATTTCTGTATTCTGTTCCATTGTTCTATGTATGTATCTGTTTTTATTCCAGTACAATGCTGTTTTGGTTACTACAGTTTTATAGCATATTAAAAAGCCAGGTAGTGTGATACCTCCAACTTTGTTCTTTATGCTAAGGATTTTTTGGCTATTCAGAGTGTGTTGTAGTTCCACACAAATTTCATGTTTGATTTTCTACAGTGAAGAATGCAATCAGTATTTAACAGAGATTGCTTTGAATCTGTAGATTGCTTAGGGAATATGGCCATTTTGATAATGTTAATTCTTCTGATTCATAAACATGGCATATCTTTCCATTTTTCAGTGTGTTCTATTTCTTTCTTCAGCATTTTAGAGTTTTCAATGTAGAAATCTTTCGTCTCCTTCATTAAATTTATTCCCAGATAATCTGTTTTTTCTTTGTGTTGTTGTTGTTGTTGTAGCTATTATAAATGGATTGCTTATTCTTTTTTTTTATGTTGTTTTTGTTGTAGAGGTTTTTGCTTTAGGGTGCCGGCACTCACCAGAGAAAGAGAAATACAGAAACAACAGGGAAAGTGAGAAATCACCTCCACCGTATTTAATATTTATCTCACAGACTTGAGATTGAAAGAGGTAATATGAAATCTAAATCATTAACTATAAAATATTAAAATTATTATTATATCATTATTATTGTTATATCCCCAGTCCTATCATAAGCATTATGACAGTCACAAAAACACTGGAAAACTGCCTTGAAAGTCTTGGACATTGGACAAAAGATTCCAGGATACTAGGGTATTTCTCTGCCTTCTGCACAATTCTACCTCAGAAAGCCAGAGATGCCCCTATTTATAATTTGGTCCTAGGTAAAAATCACAAATTTTAGGGCGGGATTTTTTTTAAAAAATTTTTTCAGTGTGTGTGCACTCTCCAGAAAGAGACAAAGTGAGGGAGAGGGAGAAAGCACTCCCCATGCGGAATGGTCATGTTGCAATCACTTCTCCTTCATCCCTCCATCCCTCCATCCTGTTTGGATTTGGGACACAAACACACATGTACCTGGCATGTTTCTTAAGTCACTGGTCTGGATTCCCAACTATGAAGTCACCCACATGAGATCCAGTTGCCTTAACTACTAATCCACAGAGCCAGCCTGAAGAGTGGGCTTATTATTGACCTGGAACTTATGACGTAGTTATCTAAGGATATCTTGTGGTCCATCTTTAAAAGCAGGAGGCCCAGTATGTTCTACTATATGGGATTCTTTGAAGAAAGGTAGCAAACAGGGAGGTGAGAGATGGAAGTAAAAGTATGACTGGAGTCAATGCACCCAAATCATATACCCTAGGAGTTTCCAGAGTCTACTTTCTACTCGGGTGCTTAGATTACTCACTCTCTGCTCAAAAGAAAAAAGAAAAGAAAAGAAGAGAAGAGAAGAGAAGAGAAGAGAAGAGAAGAGAAGAAAAAGAAAAAAAAAAGAAAAAGTGCCCAAATCCAAATCTATTCTGAGAAAATTTACAGATATTTGCTTTTAAAAACTTGCCTCACAGAACCTCACTGCTTCATGAGAGAAAGATTAATGCTCCAGGGAACTTCATCAACTCTTAGGTGGCTAAAGTTTCTTTATAGGTGTTGAAGAAGGCAAATATAAACAGGTAGCCAAAAGGCCAGAGGAGTTCATATAGCTTCCAAAGTGCCAAACCCCACCTAGAAAATATCTAATGATTTTGAAATATTGAGTACAATGTGCAGGAATAGATTCATAAAGCAAACTGGAAAAACAGAAGAATTTTCTTTTAAAGTAAAAGAAAATACCAAAAGATACACTTGAGTAGAATGATTTTTAACTTCATAAATAATGCACATCATAAAATATGTATTTATTTAGTAAACACCAAGTGTACCACAACATCAGCCACAAAAATCACCCTGGTTTTGCAATTGAATAATAAATACAGCACCTTAAAATATCTGACTGCCAAGATGGATAAAAGAGTGAAGACGCCAGCACACACTGACCTCAAACTCCACAGCCTTCTCCTGCCTCTGGGGGAGAAGACATAGCAGATGCTGAGTGATTAGGCCGTGGAGGTAGCAACAGCACACAGAAGCAATGAATAATGGATATCCTTGGGAGCCCTTGGTGGAGGCTGCAAAACTGCCAATGGGGCAGAGAGGGTGTTGAAGAACCCGTAAGGGTCTGAGGCAACCAGAGAGAAAACCAGAGAAGATATTGGCCATAAATCTTTCAATACTCATGTAGAAAGGACCCCAAATAAAGGATTTTTATCCATTTGAGTAAAAGAGCATTTGTTCTCTTGCTGTAATAGTCATATATTTGAGATGAATATATTAATGCTATTAGATCCTATCTGAGAAAGATGGGCCAATATTGCCCATTCAAAACAATTAATTGTTTAACTCTGGATTGTAGATTAGCACGGATTAATTGACAGCACATATTGCCAGGAATTTTCAGAATGTTTTCCAAATGGTTAAACTGAGACACTGTATTGATCATATAGGGTTCCTAATGCAAATGAAGAAATGCTGAGGTGGCACTACTGTCTACAATAGGTTGCAGTTTACAGCGATAAACTCTCTGACTCCTATCAAGCCTTCAGCATGCTGTTCACTGCGCAGCCGTTATCTTCACATGCTGACACGTGTAATCTAACATTCTCACTTTGCCACAGCCGGTGCAATTGCTTGACAATTTGATTACAATTTCCTGTCAGCTCATGCACAGAATATTTCTGTGAGCTTTCAGCAATTGCAAAATATTTTGATTTTGAAATGATAGTAATCCATGCAAGAAAATGTCTTCAAAATATTGATTTCTGATAACAAATCAAAATCTGCATAAAGGAAATTGCTTTAAATGTCTATGAGTAAATACATGTTGGAGCACAGAAGGGTGGAGGTAGGGTTGTGAAATCTACTGAAGGAAGCAGAGCTTGTGACAAAAGAGTCACTCTCAGTGTTCAACAGCCTGGTGGAGATAACTGAATTACCACTCTGCTGGTCCAACATGTAGTACATTTTGTCAATGTCATTTCAAAAACACCGTTCTTCTTTCAAACAACCAAAAGTTGTTTGGCACAAACAATGGTAGAAATTTTATAGTGAAAGGAAATGGAAAACAAAACTTTGTCATTTAGAAGGCAAATTATCTCCGTTTCATAAACAGTGTGTGTGTGTGTGTGTGTGTGTGTGTATTTTCCCCATGAAACCTTAAATGTTAAAGGTCATATCTATATGTAAGATTTTCATTCCTTTCTATAAAATGGAGCAAGATTTTTTCCATATATCAGTAAGATTGGCCTTCTGTGACCCCTAACAGAGATGTGAAATAGAATTTGTCTTGAATTATTGACCTTTCCCCATGAAATGAGAATGTGCCAAGAAAGACCCATGCATTCATTTTTGTTCTCTCAGAAATCAGTCATTCAGAATAGTTACTTCCAGCATTTCAGGCATTTCTATATGATGCTAGTTTTCTCATTATAAGACAACACTGAAAATATTTCCACAAATGAACAAGACAAAAATGAGCATAAGATAAGACTGAAAAAAATATGGAATTTTAAATGAAAGAAATGTCCTGGAATGAAAACCTATTACTATAGCCCTGAAGCTAAAGGTAATTTATAGGTAGGCCAGTAAAACATGTGTACCTCAATAATGCAATCAATCACTTTACCTGGATTCTAGCCACTCAGCAATGTAATACTCTAGCATGAATGTAGATTTCTTTTGAGCTGCTATTAGTCAAATAGTTTTTGCTTCTAGACAACAGTTACAGCTATTTAAATCTATAATAAAACCTACATTTCTTTTTAAATAGGTGTGCAACCATACATGTTGAAATTGCTTATATTTAGAACAGGGAAGCCAAATGGATATAGTGCCAGGGCTTTAAAAGTATAAATTATTAAGAAAAAAAAAGGTTTCTACTACTGACATTTTACTTTTACAATCAGATATAATTCACACATAGTACAATTCACCCTTTTTATAAATGTTGACAAACACATACAGTCACATAATTATCACCACAGTCAAAATATAGAAGTTTAATAATCACACAAACTCCCTTCCATTCATTTATAGTGAACAACTCTCCATATTCTTAGCTTCTGCAACTACTGATCTGCTTTCTATCCCTATCTTTACAGAATGCAATATAAATGGAAATGGTTAGCTTTAAAGTCCACTTTCTTTCATATACAGAAATATGATTGAGGTTTACCCATGTTGTTCTATCAGTATTCTTTTTTTTCTGAGTAGTATTTAATTGTATGGCTATATTTCAGTTTGATTAATTCCCATATTTGGTAATTAATTCTTAAATTCTCTTTGGTGAAGTTTTTGTACAAATCTTTTGCTCAATTTTAAAAATTTACTCAATAATTTTCTTACTGCCTTTTGAGAGCTTTTATGTAAGCTAAATAGAAATTTGTTATCAACTATGAATCCAGTTGACATCTTTTGATTCTCTTAGCAGTGTCATATTTAGGCCAAAAGTTTTTATTTTAGTAAGTCCAACTTACCAATCTATTTTCTTTCATGGATTGTGCTTTTGGTTTTGTATCTAAGAAATCTCTAATCCAAGTTCAATTTTTCCCCCTACGTTTTCTTCTAATCTACCCAATGTTCACAGCATTGTTTAAAATAGGTTTAATATCAATGAAATCTCAATGATATCTCTGAGTAAAGAGAATGGGCAAATGTGTTTAATTTTGAAAAATATTAAGAGAATTACAGTATTTAATACATCTGGAAATTTTGAGATCATTAGCTATTCCCAAAAACAACAAATCAGACCATGCCAGTGCTCGCTCTCTCTCTTTCTCTCTCTCTCTCTCTCTCTCTCTCTCTCTCTCTCTCTCTCTCCAGCACATTCACCTTCTGGCTTTTTTTTTAATTAGCTGTATTTATACAATAACAATGAACAATCTTAAATGTAACAATTTCATTTTCAATAGCATCAAAAAGAGTAAAATACATAGAAGCTAATTTAACTAAAGAAGTTTATATAGTGAAAACTACAAAACATTGCTGAAATAAGTTAAAGAAGATATGTAAGTAAGAAGATATGTAAGTAAATGAAAACACATCTCATGTTTATAACTGAAAGACTGAATACTGTTAAAATATTAATACTGCCCAAAGCAATTCACAGATTCAGTACAATTCCTACCAAAATCTCATTGACATTTTTGCAGAAATAGAGAAGGGCATCCATTCATATGGAATCTCAAGGGAAAAAAAAATAGAGAAAAAAATATGGTTGAACTCTTCCCTGAAGAAATTCACACTCTAGCATAGGACAGACAAGCAAAGAGAAAACTGTAGTAGTGTGATGGGAGCAAGGATTAAGGTGGTCACCAGCCACAATAGTTCAAAGCAGAACACTCAACCCAGCATAAGAAAGCAAAATATCCACAAGTAAGAAAGGAGATAAAGCTTGTAACTCTCAAAGAGTACATGGTTTAGTGAAGGAGAAAAAAAGGTAAATACATAACCAACTATTTAATTACCAGTGTTTAAGTGCCATGGAAGAAATTATAGGCAGTGAAAGAGATTATATAAGAAAATATAAGTTAGTCTGGAAATCTAAGGGAAGACATCCCTGAGGGAAAACAGATTAATTGGAAGCTCAAGCATAATTAGAAATTATTTTGGGGGCAAGGAAAATTTGAACATTCCAATCAGAGAAAACCACACATTTAAATATGCTAAAATAGGCAGTAAATTGACATATTTGAAGAACAAAAAATTAACAGGTGAATAAGAAAGTGTGCAGTGGTTTTCAAATTTTAACTTATATCAAAATTGCTCAGAAATTAAGCTCAAAATTAAAATGACCAGACCCATATGTAAAATGCTTTATTTAGTCTAAAATATAAGATAATATAATGTGATCGATCAAGTACCACACTTTAACAAACTCTAGAATAGAATAGAATACTGTGGCAAGAAGCCACAGTAGTCAGGAACTGAGTCATTCACAGTAAGGAACCTGGTGGGGAGGGGTTCTTGAGAAGCTTTAAAAGGACAAAATGGGGATGAGACATGATGTAGTATACATTACTTTAGTGGCCAAGTGAGAAGGAATTAGAGGGGCTGCAAGTATGGAGTAGAAAAATTACTGGAAGCTATTGCATGCCCATAAAGTGAATTTTTAGACAAATGTGGTGTGCAAAGATAAAAAGAAATGGATACATTCCATTATGAGACAACTAGTCATTAAGCCATCTCAAAAAGCATGATTTGCTTGTCTTACAGCTAATAATACCAGTCAGAAGAGGAGTGATAGCTAACATGGAAATTTCTGTCATACATGAGCGTGGCTAATAAAACATCTTCAAAATGCTTTTTCTTCTTTTCTCTATATTTCAATTCAGATATAATTTTAAATAATTCAGAAATGTTATTAAAAATCTCTTTTTTTTTCTTTCTTTTTTTTTTTTAGAGGTTTTTCACTATAGGGCGGTGAGCTCGCCAGACAGACAGAGGGAGACAGAGAGACAGAAAGTGAGAAATCACCCCCGAGAGGGGATGGCCACGCCACAATCCCTTCTCCTCCATTCTCCTCTCGGGATCTTGGGCATGCACGTACACGCACCCGGCATAGGTTTTAAGCCACCAGGTCCGGGAAGCGAACCGCGGTCGACTACATGGGAGTCCAGTGACATAGCCATTACGCTAACTGCTGGTTCCCATTAAAAATCTCTTTTTAAAGAAACTTTAGAAAGGTGTCTCACAACCTCTGAACTATTTCATAGAGCATTAAGACTACAATTTATCTCGAAGGTGCTCTATGTAGATTTATAAGTACCAGTAATCCAATCTTGGGATTTTTTCATCCTACTACATGTATTCATTCTCTGCTCAACACCAACATCCCTGCACATTAGCTTGTGACACTGCCTGAAAATCACCCAAAAAACACAGTATCAAGGAACCAGCAGTTAGCATAATGGCTATGTCGCTGGACTCCCACGTAGTCGACCGCGGTTCGTGTCCCGGACCCGGTGGCTTAAAACTCACGCCGGGCGCGTGTGCGTGCGTGCTCAAGATCCCGAGAGGAGAATGGAGGAGAAGGGATTGCGGCATGA
>NW_006159750.1:2814762-2848797 GCF_000334495.1 Tupaia belangeri chinensis
AAAATCTCTCAAAAAAAAAAAAAAAAACAGTATCAATAGATAGAAAATTTCTATTCTCATGTATATAATTACCTATGTGAACATAGCTATGAAACAAAAATATAATGGTGACAATTTAGACAATATATCTGTTTCTTTGTTTTCCTACAGATCATGAATAGTCCATGTCTGTGACTATACAATAATACTATTCAGCGTGTAATAGATAATTGCTAGATTTTTACCTCATTTTATTCATTAGATCTCTGCCATTTGGGAACCAAGGAAGAACTGAAGAGAAGAGAGGCAGTGAACACCCTCTGGGAACTTCTGTTTCTTCTAATGTTTGAATATTATCACAATCTTACTGTCCTTACCAGGAACTGAAATTTCCTCCTTGCCTTGGTCATCTGTCCACATCATTATTTAATTACTCAAGCCCATCCAACACTTACAACTTCTCTGTAGGCTGCCCAAATTAGGTCATCCCAATGCATTCATATATTTATATCCAGTCAGCAGATGTCTTGGGATCACCCATTGTGACTGGAACACCTAAATCCTTTCTTCAATCTCCAGTACTTGCTCACTCTTTTTTTGGCTCCCTAAAGCTTCATCTATGCTACTCATTTGGCTCTTAACCTTCACTTGTCTTGTTGAGTTGATTAACTTTTCAAATATATGTGCCATATTTTCACATTTAAGTTGGTAGTTTCGTGAAGACATTTTCACAGCCGAAAATAGGAGGCATGAATGATTTTAGTAAAGCTACTTCTTCAATTTAAAGTACCATATTTTATTATGAGATTAGCACCTTCTTCCTTTTTTATGTTTAAATATATTTTCTCTTCTAAATGCACTCACTGGCCAAAATAAAACAGTTGGCAATTTTCTGTCAGATTCCCAATTTTGCTTAAACTATAGGGTGTAAAAAAATAAAAGCCTTTAAAACACTGATAAAGATAGTCCTATTTGGCTTCTCTTCATTCTAAACAGCTAGCAGCTAGCAGCCTACCTACACACACAGGCTCATCAAATATTTTAACTTCTTTAATTGTTTTTAGATCTGAGAATTGTTCTCATCAGAAATCAAATCTCCACCCTTCACTTTCTTTATCCTATGTTCTAACAACTTAGTAGGTGATCAAAGTGAATGAATATAGTTCTGCCATATGCACAACTCAAATTTACTCAAATTCAAGTTTATGCACTCAGGAAATGAAAGGAAGAAAGCACAATACTGAAAGTGGGGTTTCCCCTTTTTTCTCCATTAAGTCTCACTTCCCACACACCTCTGAGTGATCATCACATTGCAGTTCTGAGTATTCTAGTTTTAAAAATACGTACTGCTTGTAATGTGATTCCTAAATTCAATGCTATTATCTGGTGCTCAAACAAAAAAGAAAAACAAAACAAAAAAAACTTCAGTTTCAAAGTTGGACAGAAAATGTGGCTGTACTGGACTTACTAAAGGAAACAGTGGTTTTCAACTAGCCAGCCTCCTAAAGGAATTTTACAGGGCAACTTTCCTATGTTCAACTTTTGTCCTGTTAACTTTAGTCATCATCTCCACATAAGATAGCATTCTATCACATATCACTCCTGGAAAGTCTACCTTGGAAAAACTCTTTCTGACTTTTTCATTTAATGAGCTTTATGCAGACTGTTCTCTATTTGTAATTGATGATATAAAATATCTCAATAATCTGCCCCCGTTTTAAGGCTTTTGGAAACACAAACAAATGAACAACAAAAATTATTTAAAAAAATACTTTATGAGAGGAGCCACTTATACTGGTTCCCCCTAGGGGTCTGGTAGATGAGGAAACAAGTAAAACATCCTGCGTCAAAGAAAATGTGAGGGTAGGAGAGTTCTGGTGAATTCTGGAGTGGCAAACAGTAGGGACTACTTAGCATCGATTTCCCATATTAAGACAGGGATGTAGGCCCAGTGTTGTCAAAAGTCTTGATTTTCTTTTTCTTTTCTTTTCTTTTCTTTTTTTTTTTTGAGAGGTTTTTGTTATAGGGCACGTGCACTCGCCAGAAAGGCAGAGAGACAGAAAGTGTGAAATCACTCCCAGAGGGGATGGCCACACCGCAATCCCTTCTCTTCCATTCTCCTCTCAGGATCTTGGACACGCAGGCACATGCACCCCACGTGAGTTTAAACTGCCGGGTCCAGGACTCGAACCACGGTCGACTACGTGGGAGTCCAGCAACATAGTCATTGATTTTCTTTTGTCAAGAGAAGCTGCAAATATGGATCTGTATATTAAAAGCTGACAAGGAATATTAAACTATTAGAAAATTCTCTGGGTCAAGACTATGAAGGCTCAACAGACTGAATCCTTAAACATGACTTAACTGAATCCATTTTCAGTCTCTGTACTTCCATACCATTACTACAAATAATCAGCTTCTTAAAAATAAACATATATTTAAACACAGTATTTAAATAACATTTGGCAAATTTCATGATGTGTAGCACTGGTGTTCTTTCTATTGAACAATATAGCATATTGCTGAATCATGGAAAAAATACAATTTTTAGTTTGCTTGAGACTAAAAATATACAAGGAAATCAGCATGATGCCAAGTATGTACCTGAAGTTCTTTCTTTCTTTCAATCATTGAGCAGTGCTTCCAGTCACCTACTTACCTAGGAGTTATGATATAAACTATAAAAAATAATTCCCTAAACCTGAAAGACAGCTGGATTTATTCTTCATGGGGTCACAGTACTAGATTATCATCATATATACCTGTAAACAGTTTGATAGTTTCTCTACTTTAGGGGAAAAAAATCCTACAGACCCAAAATAAAACCTTCTGTATGAATCAGGAAATTCTCATCGTAGGATGCAGTTCTGAGAGAGGAAGTCCTGGTTCTCGCAATATAATTGTTGGCAGAGAATCACTTGACTTTGATATACACAGCAACCAAAGCCAGAGCTTAGAGGTTGAACCGTTACATCATTATTCCATACATACCAAACCTACTTGCTCATTTTTATAATCATTCATGGAGTGCAGAAACCATCAGAGGGGAATAAGTCCAGGAAGGCAAATTGTGCTTCTTATGAATATAAGGAATATCGTACTTAGTAGAGTGAAATTACTTTCCCAGCCACATAAATCAGAGCACCACCCAAATTTTCTAAGCCTCAAATCATGAGTAGTGTTTACATTTCTGTTCGGTTTCTAGCTTTACATCCAACATATGGTGAGGAAAAAATATAATGAAAGGGAAGAGCTCTTATAGTTGATGTCACCTAAATAGTCTGGTAACAGTAATTGTAAATCTGCCTTTTGTAGAATTAGTCTTTTGATGTGCAATTTTTAAAACTACATGCAAAATAAATTTTAATTAAAAGCATCATTTGAATAAGTATTGTAACTTAAACTATTAGAGAAAATGTGAAAATTAATATGAGTTTAAAGATTAGAAACTTACAGATCTGGAATGAATTCTCATCTCACAGATAAGGAGATACATGGTATAGCATTAATCAAGCTGGGACAACTCAGTGTGTGATAGTCAATACCTACCCATCACTGCCCTGCCAAAAGAATGCAGCAAAAATGGCCAGTTTTTTGCTTATAGGATAGGGGATTAATTGCTATTGACTGATCTTGTGTTTTGAGATGGTTACTCTGGGTTAATGTCAAGGTCACAGAAAGAGTGATGTACACATGCATGCCCAGCAACCATACAGGAAACATTCTTCACCCCCAATCTTTAGGAGCAGCCATCTCTAAAAAGAAAGTGCTCAATTATTGCTCTATATTATACCTATTCTATTTTAAAAGAAGACTTTCAAATGAGTATTTATAGCTCACATGCAAGAGCTATTTGAAAAATGCCTGCATTTTAATTACATAAGTTCAGAGTTCTATGTTGTATTTTTTTTTAATCTTCAGAGATATGTGATGCTGGTGAGTTTCAAAAGTACAAACTAATCTGCACAGTTGGGGTGTGATATGCCATCCAAAGATCATAAAATTAATGAGGTCAACTTTAAAGGGACCATATTTTCTTGAACTAGTTTGATTTGAGCAAAAGGATTCATTTTCATGTAGTCTTAATACATTTTTATTAGCACTATTTAATTATCTAACACTGGTCCAAATGCCAAAGGAAATTCTGTTTTTCTCTCTATCTCTTTATTTCATGCTCTTCCCCCTCCCTTCCTTCCTATTCTCCCTATATTGAAATGTGGGGTCACACTTATTTATAATTTACCTATAATCTTTTTTCTACTGGAAAACTCATATGTAAAATTTATGTGAATATTTAAGATGAATTTGAATCTTGAAATCCACATGAACATCAATGTAAGCTTTCTCTACATCTGCTGTATGTTCATTAGTTTCCAAAATTATTTCAGATATTCCTTGAAGACATTTATAAATTTTACCTCCTCAGATGTATAGCACACATAAAAAAAAGCTTTTATTTCTGACTTGGGTACCAAAAGATATTGGGTTTAAATTAATTTTCATTATTTTTAAAAAGAGTAAATTGTTTTAGTTCTCTTACTAATGTTGAGCTAGTTCCTCAAGGAAGCCTAATAAAACAATTAGTTTTACAATCATTTGAAACAGTATAAAGAAATATATTTTTGTCACAAGTATTTTATTGCTACTACTACTACTACTAATAAAACGTACGCCATCATAGTCATGGCCTTTTACTGGCTTCTGTTCTTTATCTGTTATTCTTCCACTTGAAAAACAACAAACAGTGTTTGGGCACCTAGTTTAATTCTAGGAACACAGAAACAGAGTAGAAAACATTATCTTTATCCTGAGAAAACTTAGTTCTTAGTTGGTAAGCTACAACACACATATATGCATGCACATACATGCAAGTTTTTTTAAAATCATACACATATGGGATTAAAATATGAACTTTATATAGTATTCTGTATCATGTGAGACTGAGTGTCACACAAAGAAAATAGTATTTCTTTTTATAAATAATCATTTTATTTAATTTTATTTATTCATGCGTTTATTTTAATTTTACCAGAGTGGGGGGAGTGAGAAAGCAAACCACCAGGTCCAGGACTCAAACCATAGTCAGCCACATGGGAGTGTCCAGCACCTTAACCACCACACCACCTGCTATTGACTGCGAAAAAGAATATTTCAACTGAGTAATTGGAGAAAATTTCAAAGAAGGTCATTTTTTGGCTGGCCCTAAAATGTGAATAAAAATCTCTCAGTATGGTGGAGTGTGTGAACGTATATGGCAGTGGTGCCAGCATAGAGGGGATGCTAAATTCCAAGAGAAGAAACATTAAGATCAAGGGTACTGAACTGTACAAATAATTTTAAAAGGATAATGACAAGATAGCTTATGTGTTCCCCATTTTATGAGGACAATCAAAAAAAGAGCCTGGTCGTTCAAAAGCTAAGAAATGTGAACTTAATTGGTAATTCATTAGTAGCATCGTGGAGGGAGCACCAAATCTGAGCTAAATAATAGTGGCCTTTAAAGACGAGCAGAATAAAGACTCTCTCACTTGGACCAATGCTACACAGCCAGCAGAGATTAAAGGAAACTGTTTTAGCCAGGGAAAGCCGGGTGGGGCTTATTTAGACCAAGGGACCAAAGATGCTCCATTGCTCACCAGAGAGACAGAAAGAAATCACCCCCAGGGGGCACCGTAATCCCTTCTCCTCCATTCTCCCCTCAAGATTTTGGGCACACATGGACACACATGAGTTTTAAGCCACCAGGATGGGACTTGAACTAGTCAACTACGTGGGAGTCCAGCAACATAACCATTACACCATCACTGGTCTAAGAAGACATCTAGCTTTACCTTCCACTTCTCCCTTCCCCCATTGACCTATAAAAGAATAAACCTGGGAATGGCTCAGAGCCGGTGGCGTCCAGTTTACCCAGTCTGTGCTTTTCCCTACTTGTGTGTCTCTATGTCTGTGTGATTGTTCTTTCCAAAATCCTCCATCACTCCAACTCTGGGGAGAGGAGGTCTCCTTCCCCCTTTTTGCCTAGCAGGTCTCTGCAGTAGTGAAAGATTTTTCAATAATAATAGGTGCACTATATGATTATTAGATGTTTAATTTTATAGTATTATAAAGAATGGATTAGAGATACAGGAAGCAAATATTGACTTTGCAATATATCTCAAATATAGGGTGATTAGGACGTGGACCAGAATAATAGTAATAAAAATTGAAAGGACAGGACAATTAAGAGCAATGTTTTATTTCAAAGACACTTGATAATGCTTGCCAACAGACAGCTGTATGGATACTGATATAGATATATATGGCACGAGGATGAAGAAAAAACCAAAATGGTATGGCTTAAAGGCTGAATGTGGGGGAAGACTCTATCACTTATTTATTTATTTACTCATTCAAAAAGTATGTTATTTTAACAAATTTATATTGAGGCCACGCTATTTTCCATACATTGTGCAAGGTCTTGGGGGTTCAACAGCTCTTACAACCTTCAGGCATTTAGTTATTAATCAAATAATAAATATATAATTATATGTATTTATATAATAGTCTTATGTGTATGTACAGTCATACGTGTATATACATAAATACATATAATCTTATATATACATACATGCCTAAAAGAGGAAGATTGACATTAATCAAATATCCAATATATTGTTTACAACCAAATACCAAATACATAATTATAAACACAAATTACACCAGTAAAGAGAAGCAGAGTAATAAATCACATGCAGTAAGAGTACCTAGGTTAGTCCAAGGCACTTTCCCTGAAAAAGTATTGCTAATAATGCCTCATAAAGAGTTATTTCAAGGAGAGAGAACAGTGTGAGTTCAGATCTTGCAAGGGAAATTAGGAATTCATTCCTGGGAAGATTGAGTTTGATATGTTTTGGAGACGCCAATTGGAAATGTTGAGTAGGAAGACAGAAATATGAATCTGAAACTCAGAGGAACAATCTAGGTGCCAGCTCTAAATATGGAGGTCTCTAACAAACAGATTGGTCATATACATGAATGATATTCACCAGAAAGAAACATTAGAGCGAGAAACATTAGAGCAAGAAACATGGAGCAAATCCTGAAATATAGTCTAGAGATTAGGAGAGGAGGATGCACTAGTGCAGAAGACTGAGAGGCTGATTCTTAGAGAAAAAAGTGAGAAGGATGTGATGGGAGAGAGCTAAGAAAGGGATTGTTTCTGGCAGATGAAATGGTTAACAATAACAAATTTGCAGAATGGATGAACAAGCTGAAGCCTAAACAACATCTGCTATTGATTTGGTCTCATGATAGGCATTGGTAGGCTTGAAGAGAATAGTTTGAGAACAGGAGAAGAAATAAAAGCCAAATTATTGTTTGTTGAAAATTGAGTGGGCCATGAGGAACTAGAGTGCTAATAAAGACAGCTCTATCTGGGACATTTGGCAGTTAATAGTTATAAAAACAATTTTTGGAAGAAAGAATAGGGTTTTCATTGCTGTTATATTTTGGGGGATATGTGTTTTGTTTGTATGTTTTAGGAAACAAAGATAAGTTAGTTTTAAGCAGCCTGATTTAGGGAAGATGGAAGAAACTTAAAATGAAAAGATTCATTAAGCATTTAGATAAGAAAACTCAAGTTCAGGAGAGAGATCAGGGCTGGAGGAATTAAGTAGTCATCTTCTTAGAGCTAAGAAGCAATGCCCTAGATTGGGGTTGGTCAAAAGAAAGTTTAAAGAAGGGTAAGAAATCAGTATTAAGTTTTGATGAAGTTCTATGTATAGTAAAAGGGAGTAAGAGCTGTATCTGGAGTCTAGAAATAAAGACAGGAAAGCAGTTCAAAAAAGAAGGTAGAATAATGAAGCTTAAACTAAGGGAGAGATGAGATTTTTTTTTGTTTGATTTTCTATTTTATTTTATAATTTCTAATTTACATGTAATAGTTGTACATCTTTGAGGGGGCACAACAAGGACTATAAAAGGATGCATGCAGTGTGAGACAATCAAACCAAAAATACCACTTTGTTTTCAACAAAGAACAACACATTTGCAAGATTATATATATAAATATATAAAATGTTTATTATTTCACTCAGTTGTGGTATACCATGGGATGATTTTTAAAAAGAAAGAAAACATCCAAAGCAACATGTGGAAACTGTTGTGCTATTTATAATCACCATCATTCAAGAACTACTTCTTGGAACTAAATTAAAAAATTTTGATTTTCTTACCTAATATTTTAGAAATGCAGGTGACATACTGTCCTGCTGTCTTATCCAGTGTGGGTTTTGAGAAAATAATAATGAAAAAAATAGAAAATCAAGCAATAATGTGAAAACAAATAGAAAGTAAAATATCACTTCAAATCGCCCAAACATAAATAATCATCATTAGTTGATGTAAAGTTAATTTCAGCCATCTTTTTATATCTTTACATACATAAGATTAAAAGAATGTATGGAGGGGCCAGCAAGTGGTGTGGTAGATAAAGGTGCTGAACTCCCACTGGCCGACCATGGTTCAAATCTTGGACCTGGTGGCTTACTTTCTCACTTTCCCTCTCTCAATCTCTCTCTCTCTCTGTGTCCTTCTAGCCAAATTAAAAAAAAATAAATAAGTGAATAAATAAAATTAAATAAATAATTTTTAAAAAGAATTCATAGAATTAGAGCTGAATGTCAGGGAACTTCTCTAAAGTTCTTAGGCAGCTAGGTATAGGTAGAAATGTTTTATTTTTTTATTTTTTTAAGAGATTTTTGCTATAGGGTGCATGCACTCACTGGAAAGACAGAGAAGACAGAAAGACAAAAAGTGAAAAATCAACCCCCAGGGGGGATGGTCACATCACCATCCCCTCTCATTTCTCCTCTCAGGATCTTGGGCATACACGCGCACACACCTGGTGTGAGTCTTAAGTTACCGGGTATGGGACTTAAAACTCAGTCAACTACATGGGAGTCCAGCGATGTAACCATTATTCCATCTACTGGTACCAGTAGAAATGTTTTAAATAATAATCTTATAAGAATGGTATCATACCATACGTGCTGTTTAATATAAAATTTATTTTTTAAGAGAGGAAAATAGTGAAAATAAAATACTAGAATTTACATAAAATTTTCAACATAGGTATTAGTTCTTAAAATTGCATACTTAGTATAATGAAAATATAATTAAAAATTCTTAAAGGCTTAGAATCCTATAATTTTTAACTATAAGTTTCAAATGTATAGATATCCATTGACTACCCATAATGATAGATGAATAAAGTAGTCATGAATTTTCTTCCATCTCTTTTCCTATATCTTCCATGATTTTTCTCTATATTTTCCATTGTCTAATTGACTATATTTATATTATCTCCTTTAGCTCTATGTACTACTTTTTAGTCATATTTATGTATCTTAATAGATTCAGAGATCACTTTTTTTTTAACATTGTTTTTCCTTTTACCTTCTGAAGGTTTATTTTGATTCATCTTCTGCTGGCAAGATCCAGTCAATAGGCTTAAAAAATTGCTTTCATTACTGTTTCATCCCTTAAGTTATTATAGAAATGAAGGAATAAAGGACAAACTAAGCTGGGTATAAAATCCTGTATCACAGTATTTTTTCCTCAAGACATTTTAAATTTCATTTTCTATTGTCACCTAACCTCAATTTCTGTTGTAGAAATTAAAGAAGTCTGACTTTTAAACTATTTTATTCTAGGTTGTTTATATGATTCTTTTCATTTTTTCAATTTACATTTACTCATTGTACATTTGTATAGCATATAATGTGCATCCTGAAAGCATAAATGCATTGAATGGCAAGGAAGTCAAAGATATAAATGTAACAGAATTTAAAGTTATTGTTAATAACTTATATCTGTTAAATATTGTTTTCTCTGAGGCCTTCCCTCCCACTCCCAACTGTACATCTCTCCTATACAGTATCTGGTATCTACACTTTCTGTCCGTGCTATTATATCTTCCATTCTTTCAGCTTCTGCCATAAGGTTCAGACATTCAGTATAAATTGAGTGGGGACACACAAAGTCTGTCTTTCATAGTCTGGTTTGCTTTGCTTACCATTAAATCCATATTTATTCACTTTGTATCAAATGACAGCATCTCACTGTCTTTATGGCTGAGCAGTACTCCACTGTGTATATGCCACAGTTTTTCAATCCTGTCATCCAATCTTTGGCATTTAGGTTAGTAATTATGGATAATGCTGCAATAAATATGCAAGTGTCCTTCAGACTGAGTCTTATCCTATTCTTTGGTTAAATACCCAGGAGTGGTATTACTGGGTCATATGGGAGGTTCCTCAGAAAACCTATATATGAGTTTCTTTTTTTTGGGGGGGGGGTATTGAAATTCAGTGATTTCATCAAATTTGCTATTAGTATTTTATATTATTTTTTCTTAGAATAAAAAAATGCCTTCGTGAGCTGTAACTAGAACTATCTTTTTGTTGTTCAGGGTCCATTTTCTTGATATGTATTGCTTTACTCCATCTTAGTGTTGCTAACAGAAATACCTAAGACTGAATGATTCATAAGGAAAATAGAGGTTTATTTGCAATGCTCAAAATTTCAGTGATTAAAAAATCTGAAGACATCACAAAATGGTAGAAGGCAACTTTGAGCACAGCAGAGCATGTTCTGTATCCAGGAGTTTCTCTCTGCTTATATACCTGCCAAAACTATTATAGGCATCTCACCCTAAAGACTTATCATGCATCAGATTCCACTCTAGGACATCACAAAGTGTTTTAAGTTTATACTTAACACCTTTACAACACAATCAATTCACAATACATGAATTTGGGGGGCAGGGGGGGTAGGGAGCTTGATGATGGGAACAGCCAAACTATAACAATAGCTGAGTCCTTCTTTTCTTTAGTTTCATTGTTTTCTTCTTCAGGAATATGAAATACCTATAAGTTAGATTTCTTTTGCGTTCTCTATCATCTTATTAATTCTAGGTTTTTATCTTTTTATTTTCCACTTGATTTTATATAAGCCTACCAGATTTTTGTTCTTTCAGTCATTTTTATATTTTAAACTGCTTAATAATATGACTTCATTTCCAATCATTTTTATTTGTCCCATTCATTTCTTTTCTGAGCACTAACACCTTGCTTTAAACTTTCTTCTCTTATACATATTCTCTTACTTGGGTCCATACTTTCTTTTTACTTCTTTGAGAATAGAAGAAAATTATTTACCTAATTTTTTTCTTTATGTTATTTAGCAGGTAAATACTTTAAAGATAAAATTTAATTAGCTACCATTTGTTTATTTCTACTTCCTTGTTCTTCCCTCACAATGTATCTGTTGATTTGTAAGTTTTACTCAAGTTTAAGTGAAGTTAGCAACCTGCTGAAAAATAATGTATAAGGAGATCAGGGAAAATAGGCTATAAGATAGAGAATTCCAGAGCACAGACTGAAATTGAACGTCCTCACACCAAATCAGTTTCCTTATTTATTCTTGAGTGAATTACTCCACTTTAATGGTCATTATGACTCATTTAAAGACTCTACTGTGTCAAATGCTCCTCATATTGCTGCATGCTCATCCCACTTTACCATGGCACTCACTCTTGCATAGGACACTGGACTGGAGTTAACAGTAACAGCGAGCTTCAGCTTGGTTTTAAATTCAGTGCCACCTTCCTTGCCATGCTATGCTATTAAATTTGTATTCTAAGGGCCAGCAGGTGCCGTGATGAAGGCACTGGACTCCCACGTGGCCAACCATGGTTAGAGTCACAGACCCAGTGGCTTGAACCTAATGCCTTATATGTGTTTGTGTGTGTGCCCAAAATCCTGACAGGAGAGTGAAGAAGAAAAGATTATGGCATGGCCATCCCCCAGGGGGTGATTTCTCACTTTCTGTCTCTCTGGTGGGTGCACACATCCTATAACAAAAATCTAAAAAAATAAAAATTGTATTCTATAGGATGTTATGCACTTTTCTACAGTCACTATACTCCCTGGATCTTGTCATCTTTAATCAAAGAATCACTGTATATACCTTTCTGGACTATAACATTTATTTTTGGAAAATCTATATCATAAATGTTCAAAGAAGCATGTGTCAGCTTTCAACATCCTGCCCTGTTTTGGTTTAGATTTTATGTCATATGGTGATGTGCAAATAGTTTATAGTTTGAGATTATAAATTCATATATGTTTCATTTTAGCTAGAAGGCTATTTTTTTCCTTTTTGAAAGATTTCGCCATTATTTTTAATGGATTTGAGAAATGAGAAAGAATACAACTACCTCCACCCTGCTATTTTAAACGTCAAGTTTCTGTGCATTAATTTAAAAGTGCTGGGATAATGCAGTCTTTGATAATTACGCAGAGACACTGTATTGTTGTGATTTCTCAAAAAGCTTAAGAATTTGAAAAAACATACAATTTCAAAAAAGAAAACTCCTTGAAACTGGGGCTTTTACGGTATACATAGAGAAATAAAGAGAAAGACTGGCCTGGATGTAGAGAGAAAAAGTTATCCTGGCATCATTAAAAAATAAGAGAATTTCAGATGGATTATTTCTAAAGTGACACCTGTGAACATTTAAAGTCATGTACCCTTTCATCTATTTGATTTTAAGTGCCTGTCCTAACACTATCTATTTCTTGTTACAAGGGGAAAAAAGTTTCTGCCTGAAAGATTTTATTCCTTATAACCCATTTTCTTTCCTAGTCTGACCCTGCAGTGAAGTCAAAATGACAAATTTGTGACATCACAATAATTTTTTTTTCCTCCCAGAACAAACTGTGAAGCCATTAACACAGGATGGTGACTTCACTGCGGGATCAGACAGAGCAGCTGGCTAGAGAGGAAAAGAGGAGCATCCTTATTCAAACACACATATATCTTCAATAATAACCAGGGAAATTCAGAAAATTACTGTCGAAGTAAATTGCATTCTGTAGAAATGCCATCCCCTTTCAAGTTTGCCTCAGCATGATCATCCTTCTTTATTTAGTGGTATTGCCCTTTTCTCCTTAGAGACCTTTAGCAAAGTCTCCTTTTATATTTCATGTATCATTAAAATGACTTAAATGAGTAGGAACAAGGCATGCCTGACATTTATTTTTAATTATTTACATAAATAAAGAGTTGTTCTTGTTTCCTGACTACAACTCTGAAAATATGTTTTACCAAGTAGATTTAATGCTCATGTTAGTATAAAGCAATACCTATCTAGAAGTTAGCTTACCAAGCCAAAAAGTGTATGTTTTCGTCCACAAGAAATCCCTTGACATAACAATGACTCTTCAATAATTATTGTTCAAACTTCTACTGAGATCTATGCTATTCACAGTGAGGGATAAAGGGTAAAATACATTCTCTGTTCTTTCAAGTATCCATTTTCTTTCCTAGTCTGACCCTGCAGTGAAGTCAAAATGTTAATATATATGACAAATTAAACAATAATGCAAGGAAAAATGAATAATGTCAAATGGTCAATACAGACCATATATACCAAGATTCAGAAAAGAATGTCATGACTGTGAAGGCCATGCACAGAAACACAGAGTCCAGGCTCTGGAGTTGGACAGCCCAAGACTCAAATCTCAGCTCTGCAACTTAACTGCTATGTGACCTCACCTCTTAAAGCTAGGACAACCTTAGCTATACATAGGTTAAATTTCACTATTCACAGGATGGTAGTGAAGTGTAAATGGATGGTATATGAAAAGCACATAGCAAAGTGCATTACATAATTTCAGTCTTCCATAGACATAAAATCAAAAAAGACCTGTAATTTTCAGGTAGTATTAATAAAGAGAGACTTTAAAAGTTTAAGTAAAAATAAAACTTAGAAAGCAGAAATTTAAGAAGAGAGAATTATTTTTGGAAATCTCAAAAGGGAGCAAATGAAAGGATTTAGACAATATATTTGGAGAATAAGGAGTAGATTAACCTTTTGTAACATAGTGTCCATGGAAACAAGTAAAAAAAAAAAAAAAAAAAAAAAGAAAAGATAGATGTAAAGAAGTAAACCGGAGTTAAATTGTAGAAAACATTTTATTCAGATTACATTTAGTAGCACCTTCATTTATGTATTTATTTATTTATTTATTTATTTAGTCTTTATAAATAACTTACTATTTGTAAAAACCTATCCAATAACTGTAGATGTACTAATAAATAACATGGATAAAGTCCCTATCTTCCTGGAGCTTATCCTGATCAAAGGAAAGATACATGTGGCTGTGAAGAATGGCATAATGTGGGACCAGCAGATGGCATAATGTTTATATCACTAGACTCCCATGTAGTCAACCATGGTTCAAGTCCCAGACCTGGCAGCTTAAAATTTATGTCAGGCACGTATGCATGTGTGCCCAAAATCCCAAGAGGAGAATGGAAGAGAAGGAATTGCAGCATGGCCATTCCCCCTGCAAAGTGCTTTCTTGCTTTCTGTGTCTCCAGTGAGCACCCATCCCCTGTAGCAAAAATCTCTCTCTAAAAAAAAAGAATGGCATAATGTGATATTATTTATACTTTAGAAATATGAATCAAATAATCATAGTCAGAAGAAATGAAAACATATCTGGGCTAGAGTTTTCTTGTAGAATGCTTTCCTTTTTTTAGAGGTTTTTGTTATAGGGTGTGTGTGCTCACCAGACAGACAGAGAGAGACAGAGAGACAGAAAGCGAGAAATCACCCCCCAAGGGGGATGTCCACGCCACAATCTCTTCTCCTCCATTCTCCTCTCAGGATCTTGGGCATGCACGCACATGCTCCCGGTGTCAGTTTCAAGCCACCGGGTCCGGGACACGAACCGCGGTCAACTACATGGGAGTCCAGCGACATAGCCATTACATTACGCTTACTGCTGGTCCCTGTAGAATGCTATTGTAGTGACCCAAGAATGATGAGAGGAAATCCAGGGTTAGACTAGGGGCTGTGAGACTAGAAAGGAAGGTGTTCATTTAAGAAAGATGGCAAAGAAAAAAAAGGAAAAACAAGAATTAGAATGATTGAACAGAAAAATTCCAAAGTTCAAAGGAGATTATATTTTTCTTTTTTAAGGATTTTTGCCATAGGGCATGTGTGCTCCTCGCAAGTGAGAGACAGAGAGAAGGAAAGTGAGAAATCATCCCCCCCTCCCACCCCATGGTCATCTATGTGGGAATCCAGTGCCTTTATTACCATACCACCTGCTGACCCCAGAAGATTCTATTATTATTTTAAATGCAGTAAAAAATTAGATGCAATTTCAATAGATAAATTCCACTGGATGTTTGAGATCCTTCCATTCTTCCTCTTTCCTTCCTCTTTTTTTAAAGTTTATTATTTTTTTTCCATGACCAGGAGAGAGAGAGAGACAGGCACCCCAACAGTGTCTTCATGCCTTGATGTCCCCTCAGCCTCTGCCAACCAGGATTGTGGGCATGCACACATGCACTAAGCAAGTACAGGGAGACCTTGAGACGCAAGGACCTTCCCATATAGCTTCAGCATCACAAGAGTATTGCATTACTGCTGTGCCATCTTGACTGGTTTCTTTCATTCATTCCATTTTCTTTCTTTCCTTCCTTCCTGGAAGCTGTTTTCTTAAGCTGTTTTCATAAGTAGATGTGAGTAGATAAAACCTCTGAAGGAGATGTTCAGAGATAAGAGAAAAAAATAGATAAACAAACACATTATTTTTGTTTGTTTTTGTTTTTAAGTTTTTGTCATAGGGCATGTGCATTCACCAGAGAGGAGAGAGACAGAGTGATAGAGAGAGGGAAAATGAGAAATCAACCCCCAGGAGGACGGTCATGCCATAATTCTTTCTCCTCAGAATTTTGGACATGCATGCAAAATCACGCCATGTCTGGGACTCAAACTGCGGTAGGTTATGGGAGTCCACCATCTTAACCACCATGTCACCTGCTAGCCCCCCTCCCCTTTTTTTAGAGGTTTTGTTATAGGGCGTGTGTGTAGAGAGAGACAGAGAGACAGAAAGTGAGAAATCACCCCCGGGGGGATAGTCATGCTACAATCCCTTCTCCTCCATTCTTCTCTCAGATCTTGGGCATGCACACATGCACATGCGCCCAGTGTGGGTTTAAGCCACCAGGTCTAGGACTCGAACCATGGTTGACTACATAGGAGTTCAACGACATAGCCATTATGCCAACTGCTGGTCCCCCAACTTTGACATTGTTAAATCTTCTACAGGAAGAATAAAATTAAGCAGAATAGAAAATGGAAGTAAAAATACATCTGTCAAAACAGAACTGTCACAGATACCATGGGAAGAGTTTTGTGATACAGAAAGTGGTCAAATGTCTTAAATGTACCAAAACATCAAGAAAAATGAGGACCAAGAAAGGACTGTTGAATTTAACAAAGAGTTCAGCTGAAGTGATTTCAGTGAACATTTTCAGTAGGGTGGTGAAAGAAATCATTAGATCGTAGGAACTGGAAGCAATAGATAGACCTTATTATTCAATAAATTTGGCATAAAAAGAGTTTAAGGGACCAGCAGTTAGCATAATGGCTATGTCAGTGGATTCCCATGTAGTCAACCACTGTTCAAGTCCCGGATCCTGTGACTTAAACTCACACCAGGTGCTTATGCATGCATGCCTAATATCCCAGGAGGAGAAAGGAAGAGAAGAGATTGCGGCGTGGCCATCCCCTCCTGGGGGTTGATTTCTCGCTTTCTGTCTCTCTGTCTCTCTCTGTCTTTCTGACGATGCATGAGCCCTATGACAAAACAAAACAAAACAAAAACAAAAACAAAAACACCTCTCAAAAAAAAAAAAAGATAGAGTTTAAGAGTCTTAAGTGTCAAGCAAGTGAGTTCGTCATTCCTCCTTTCCATCCCAGAAGTTATCGGTAGTCTCAACCAGTCATTTCAGAAGTTCCTGCTTTTGATTACTGGAAAAACTAAGTAAACATGTATAAATGGTTTGATAAAGATTCATCTCCTTTGCAGAAGAACAATGAATTTTTTTTTGGGGGGGGAGAGGTTTCTTGCTATAGGACGTGTACGCTCGCCAGACAGACAGACAGAGACAGAGAAACAGAAAGCAGGAAACAACCCCCCCTAGGGAGGATGGCCACGCCACAATCCCTTCTCCTCCATTCTCCTCTCAGGATCTTGGGCACGCACGCACATGAGCCCGGCATGAGGTTAAGCCACCGGATCCGGGACTCGAACTGTGGTCGACTATGTGGGAGTCCAGCGACATAGCCATTACACTAACTGCTGGTCTCGAACAATGAATTTTAATAGTCGAGTAATTGTAATATCTCTGTAGTTACAGCATGTGATTAATTTTTTTAATGCTACACAATTTCTAAATCCCTTATGGGAGAGGACATATCTTTAACAGAAAGAATAAGGAGAACCTTTGCCTGCTATATGCTGAAATACTCCCATCTGTACAGAATTTTAACAGAATGTCTCCCCCATCATATACAGATTTATGGATGAGCTCGTTTATTACCAGACATCCTTCCTTCTTGAAGATGACAGAAACCTACAGCTGTCAATCGCTAATAAGGGTGGTTTTCTTCCATTACAATCTACTCTACAATATGTTTTCCTTGTAAAATCCCCAGGGGGGGAAAAAAAAAAAAAAAGATACCTATCTGTAGCTCGCTACAGGGAAGCTGTCAAATATGTAAGCTGATTTGTCTCTATTTTATGTCTGAATTAACAATACAGTTCTGAGGCATTTATGTCTGCCAAGGTGAGGCCAGAAAAGTGCTCTATCCTTTTTATCCCTTTCAGCCCATATTATCACCAAAAATACATGTGATCTGGTTTCTTCAGATTTGCATTTCTTGATTAGGTACTACCTATAGCATTTTGTCTTCTGAAAAGCCCTTCAGTCCTAATGATAGAGGATTAGATCCTGAGAGATGATCTATCCATCAAATCACTCAATACGCATAGTTCCAGAAATTTTTCAAGGTATCAAGATTATGCACATTCTGAGTCTCACAGAGAGGAACAGACTGACATTTTTTTTTCTTTCTTTTTGAATTCTGTCTTGTAATGATGAAGTTTTAGTGTTTATTGTTGCCTGCCTTAGTTTTCTGTCCTGTTTGGAGTCTTTAACAGAAGGATACTTTCTATATGTGATGTATTTGCCCAAAATATTTTACCTCTTGGTCACAGATTCATATGGGCTATGCTGGTAACCAAAGAAACCCATATCCCACACTGGTTGGTTATCTTTTAATACTATAGACAATCATAAGTGTATATATCACCATGAATTTTTAAAAAGTGTTCAAAGTGTGCACATGACCTGTCTCCTATAGTTAAAATCCAATTATACAAAAATAACACCTCATAGAGAATATCCAGAAGAAAAAAAAATTCATCTTTATAAAGAAAATTGGCCTCAATACAGCTCTAAAGAAATGTTTCTGCAACCTCAATGGTAGTCCATTTGCTACAAGAAAAGGAGAAATCTAGCTAGCAGTACTCACAGCAGCCTCTTTATTTAAGTTCAAAATGCACTAAGATATCAAAATTCCCCAATGAATGCCTGCTTAAGTCTCCTTCACAAAGAGTGTATTAACCTCCTGTGTACCAGACTCAGTACTAAATATGTCTAAGACATGGTGATCCCTTCAAGGAGCTTCAAGCTTTTATGAAGAAATCTTAAACCTTCAAAACCTTAAAGGTTTTAAGAGGAAGCAATTAGGTAATAACAAGGCAACAAGTTACGATAATCTAATGTTTTAAACATACTTAAAAATGCACAATGTTGTATGGAAAAATGATTTTTGAGCCTCATTTGAGGAGGTCATGAACATGAGTGTGTGAGAAGGAGGGAAAACAGACAGAAAACAGAGTAAAAACATATTAAAAATTAAAATAATAAGATGTGAGTTGGGGTGTGTCAACCAGGTTCCATATTTAATGACAGCCAAATATCAGACTAAACACTGATAAAGACACAATGTTACATAGAAAAATTCCTTAAGGATGATTCAAACATGTTTGAAGACAGATTCTTAAATATATCTGCATAACATATTATGATCATGTGATAAGTGTTATAACAGAATTGGGCATAATAGGGACATGAGGACACAAAAGGGACAGACTGTCAGGGAGAAACTTTTGTTAGAGTGGCAAGATGATTGATAAAGAATTTGAAAGACTGTTTAGAGGTCATATGGTTTAAATGCTTATTTTCACAAAATTTACCTCATCAGAAAAACCTTCTATAATTCCTTAAATTACTGTTCCTCAATCCTGACTGCACACTAGAAAATCTCATGAAAAATTACATCCTATTACTATATCAGGTACAGGTATTGGTAGACTTTAAATGTGTTCTAGGTGTTGATTATACACAGCAAAAGTTGAGAACACTCTGTTTAATGAGAAACAAATGAGGAAGGTAGAGCAGGTAGCACTTACTATAGCCATTGGTTTGTTATGTAAAAAGCAAAACTGACTGAAGTAAGGTTACACAGCTCTATCATAGCAGATCCTGTCATGGAACCTCTGTTATCTTAGGAGTTCATATTGCTTTCTAGAGTTAGAAACATCCTAAATAGCAGGACAACTTGTGAAAATTATCTTTGAGGTAGATGAATCTGCTCCACATGGGCAATGCTGAGGAAGATGTGCCTGGAAACAGAAGCATAAAGTAGGAATGCACTACAAGACCCTGGGCATGAGAGGATGCTGGAAATGGTTACAGGCATAGCTCATACGTGACGACAAAAATAGGCCAGATACAGTATGACTTCAGGGAATAATTTCCAAATTTGGGGGAGAAAAAGTTGGAAAACTAAAAGCCGACTGTTACAGTCTATTTATAAAGCATTAGACTCATAATTCTTTTACTTAAGTGGTCAGCTTCAACTTACTGGTGATGACTATGCAAATCAAACCTGAAAGCACCACTGTAGGTCAATGAATCGTAATTAAATTTGAAATATCTCTGCCTCATGATGAAAATGCAATACCTTCTGGTTGATTAGATACCTGGAAACGTCTATTAGATAAAACTCTGTCTCATAAATCATTGAGAAAAGAATGAGTCACACTTAACATGCATAAATATAGCTTAATCTCAATACTTAGCTGCACATTATTAATTAATAACATGTGTTGCTCATAAACTATTTTAATACTTGTTATCAAAAATATGAGTTGACCTTGAATAAATTCCTCTTTTATGAAGTTCCAAATGGTAACATGCTTCTGAATGTAAATGAATGATCAGATATGGAGGTTATCAATGTGTGTGTGTGTGTGTGTGTGTGTGTGTGTGTGTCTGTGTGTGTGTGTGTACTCTTAATACAAAGATTTGTAGTATAGAATTGTTTATTTACTAAATTTATTTTATATGAAAACCCATTCAGATATTTAATCCATTCAGGTCAGAATTTAGTCCCTGATAGAAACAACAAAGAATGTATTACTGAAGAGAACTGGTTCACCTCTTCGTCATTAATTTGAAATCATTCACAGCTTCTTTTAGAAAATTGGTATGGATCTATAAGCTATGATATAAAATCTAAAATTTGAAAAACATTATTGTATTTGCTGGTATGCAGCTATTTTTATTATTATTTTGAATGTGTATAAATCTTCAGGGTAATGAGTTCCATTATTTCACCTGCTGTGTAAAGCAGTGCTTCCATTTATTTGAAATGTTTGAAACATTTTAAGTGCTAACAGTTAATCACTTGTTGTATAAGGACGAATACCCAACTGAAATGTCCAAAGTAGAGCAAGTTCAGAAAATGATGTTGAGCAGAACATGTAAGGGAACAAAAGAGCCACAAATTGCAGTTCTGTAGGACCTTCAAAGAATGAGTTATTAGGAACAGCTGAGTTTTCCAGATAGCTAAAATGTACTCCTTTCAGCAATAAAATTTTATTTAATAGTTGCAAGCTTAATACTGTCAAGAGTCATGAAAGCTAAAAGATATGGCAGCACTCAGCCCAATTATGTTTTTGTTTGCTTGGTTTGGTTTTATGCTAATAGTACTTGTTGAAACAAAAGATACACAGAGAAAAATGCAAAAGTCTTATATATATAGCTTGATTAATATTGACAAATGTATATAACTATCAACAAATAAAAATAAAATGTATTTCCATCTGCCTGCAAATTTCCTTTCTGGTCAACTCTTCTGCTCTGCCCTGGCCCATACTCTAAGACAATCACTATTTTAGCTGTAACATCATAAGTTCAGTTTTTGCTCTTTTTGAATTTCATTCACAATAGAATAACTGAGAATGTTATTTTTGGGTCTTTTTTTTTTGCTCCTTTTAATGTTTTTAATGATCACCATGTCATGTCAGTAATTTGTTTTAGTTTTTAATTATTGAGTAGCATCTCATTGTATTGCTATTCCATAGATTGTCACACTATTACTCTGTTGATAAACATTTGAGTTGTTTATGCTTTGAGGCCATTATAATGAAAATTATAATGGTCATTCCTATAAAAGCCATTTTGTGGACACAGACATTTATTTATCTTGATTAAATCATGAGTGGAATTTAGATATATTAATATATTTAACTGTATGAAAAACTGTCATTTTTCAAAGTAGTGGCATTTTTATTCCATAACTAATATATGAGAGTTCTCAAACAGATGATTATTGAAAAGTGAGAATATGGATTTGGTGGAGGTTCAAGAAATCCACAGGTTACAATTTGTAAGCAAAACTCTGATTTTTAAAAAAATGTTCTGTGTGTATTATTAAACTTTTAATAAGATCTCATTTTCACAACTGTTTTCTGGTAAGTATTTTTTTCTTTTTAAATTTTTATTTTATAATTTCTTACTTAACTTTAGTTATTATTATATGTGGCACAATATGGAGTGTCAAAACATTCCTATGGTGCATGATAATCAAATCAAAGATGTTACCACATACATCATTTTCAACAAAAATCATTACATTCTTATATCCGTTTAATACGTTTTTCCTGAGTCCCTCCTATCTACTCCCAGTATCCATTCCCTTCCCCCTCCCATATAATATCTGCTATTTACACTTGCCTTTTTTACTTCTTTACAAAGATACTTTGTATCTTTAAATATTTCAATTTCTGATATAGAGTGCAGACATTGAGTATATACTGAGTGGGGATATACAGTGTTTGTCTTTCATAGTCTGGCTTGTTTCACTTAGCATTAAATTTTCTATATATTCATCCACTTTGGGGTGTGTGTGTGTGTGTGTGTGTGTGTGTGTGTGGTGTTTTGGGGTTTTTTGTTGTTGTTTTTTTTGTCTTGTTCTTTTTTTTTTTTTTGCTTTTGTCTTTTGTTTGTTTCTTTTAGGGAGAAAGATTTTTGCTATAGGAAGCGTGCAGTCAGCAGAGAGACAGAAAAGGGGAAAATGAAAAATCACCCCCTGAGGGGGCAGTCATGCTGCAATGCTTCTCCTCCATTCTCCTCTTGGGATTTTGTTCATGCATATACACACATGCACCCAGCATAGCTGTGTTTATGGAAATGTATATGTCAGCTGTGCTTGCTATGAAGATATTTAGTTTAATTAAGATCTTTAGTGACTCAATAAAATGTGGGGGAAAAACAGTATAGAAAGCAAACATAGATACCAGAGATAGTGTGGGAAGAGAGTGGAGGATGGCAGAGGATAAGAGATAGGGAATCAAGGACAGGGAAAAAAAAAAAAAAGCAAAACAAACAGGAAACCAAATTATTTGTTGACGATAACATATATGCTGATGTGCTTGATTGAGCCAATATACAGTGTACTCTGGATGGAAAATCTCATTTTGTATGCTGTAATGATATACAGTGAATGAATGTAAATAAATAAATTTAAATTAAAAAAGAAAGACTAAAAAAAAAAGTTTCAAGCCATAAAGTCCAGGACATGAACCACAGTCAGCCATGTGGGAGTCCAGCAATGTAATCATTACACATTTGTTGGTCACTTATTCACTGACTTTGAATCAAATGACAAAATCTCGCCATTCTTTTTTGGAGAGGTTTTTGCTATAGGGTGCATGCGCTTGCCAGAAAGACAGAGAGAGACAGAGACAGAAAGCTAGAAATCATGCCCCAGGGGGGATGGCCATGATGCAATCCCTTCTCCTCATTCTCCTCTCGGGATCTTGGGCACGCACGCACACGTGCCCGGCGTGAGTTCAAGCCACCGAGTCCGGGACTTGAACTGCGGTCGACTACATGGGAGTCCAGCGATATAGATATTACACTAACTGCTGGTCCCAAGTCTCGCCATTCTTTATGGCTGAGTTGTATTCCACAGTGTATATGTGCCACATTTCTTCAATTCAGTCATTAGTTCTTGGGCACTTAAGTTGATTCTATGCCTTAGCAAATGTGAATAATGTTGCGATAAACATGGGTTTCCAAGTGTCTTTTCAATTGAATGTCTTCCTGTCTTTTGGATAAATACCACAGAATAGCATTACTGGGCCATATGGCAGTTCTGTAAATTTTAGGAACCACCATATTGTTTTCAACAGTGACTTTATTCATTTACATTCTAACCAACAGCATAGAAGGGTTCCTTTTTCACCACAGTCTTGCCAGCTCTTGACATTCATAGCCATTCTCACTGGGATTAAGTTATATTTCATCGTGGTTTTGATTTGCACTTACCTTATGATAAGAGACATTGAACATTTCATATGCTTTTTGGTCATTGGTCATTATTCCTTAGAGAGCTGTCTGTTCAGTACAGATTTGCCCATTTTGTGCTAGCTTTCTTTGTGGCTCAGCTGCTTGAGTTCTCTACATATTCTGGTTATCAATCCCTTATCTGAAGCATAGTTTGCAAATAATTTCTCCCATTTACTTTATTGTTTCCTTTGCTATGTGGAAGTCTTTTAGCCTGATGTAATCCCACTTGTCTATTTTTGGAATTATTGCCTGTGATTTAGGGGTATTATTTAAGAAATCTTTGCCTACTCCAACGTCTTCAAGCATTTCTCTATGTGTCCCACAAGTAGTTTTATAGGTTGAGGCTTTACCTTTAAATTTTTGGTCCATTTTGAGTTGATTTTTGTTAATGGTGAGAGAAAGGGGTCCAATTTCACTTTTCTGCAGGTGGATATCCAGTTCTTCCAACATCATTTGCTGAAAAGGCTTTCTTTTATCCATTGGATTATCTTCTGTTCTTTGTCAAAAATCAGCTGATTCTGTGTTTCACAGTTTATTTCCGGATTCTCTATTTTGTTCTGTTCGTCTCTGTTTTTGCACCAGTACCAAATTTCTTCGATTATATATAGTTTTGTAATATATTTTAACGTCAGGTAATGAAGTTCTTCCTACTTTATTCTTTTAGCACAGTGTTGTCTTCTCTATATGGAGTCTTTTTTTTTTTTTTTGGAGAGGTTTTTGCTATAGGGCACGTGCGCTCGCCAGACATACAGAGAGAGAATAGAGACAGAAAGCGAGAAATCACCCCCCAGGGGGATGGTCATGCCGCAATCCCTTCTCCTCCATTCTCCTCTCAGGATTTTGGACACACACGCACACATGCCCGGCATGAGTTCTAAGCCACCGGGTCCGGGACGCGAACCGCAGTGGACTACGTGAGAGTCCAGCAACATAGCCATTACGCTAACTGCTGCTTCCCACTATAAGGAGTCTTTTATAATTTCAGACAAATTTCATAATTGTTTTTTCTATCACTGTGAAAAATGTCACCAATTTATTGGAATTGAACTGAATTTGTAAATTAATATAGGTAAAATTGACATTTTAATTATATTTATTCTTCCATTTGAATTATATTGATTCTTCTGAACATAGGATGCCTTTCAATTTTTTTGTATTGTATCCATTTTTTTCAAGTTTTTCATAGTTTTCCTTATAGAGATCTTTCAACTCTTTAGTTAGGTTTACTCCTGGATATTGTCTTTTGTACCCATCATAAGGGGAATGCTTTTCTTCCACTCTGTTTCAGTCTGTCCACTGTATGTGTATAAAAATGTTATCGATTTTTGTATATTGATTTTGTATCCTGCCACTTTACTGAATTCATTCATCACTTCTAGGAGCTTTTCTTTCCCTTTGAGAGAAATTATTTTGGATTTGCTGGTATATTATCATGTGTGCAAACAGAAAATTTCACTTCTTCCTTTCCTATTTAAATGACATTTATTTTGCTCTCTTGTTTGATTATATTGGCTATAACTTCTAGTATTATGTTGAAAAAGAGTGGAGAAAGTGAACAACTTTGTCTTATTCCAGTTTATAGTGGAAAAACTTACAACTTTTCTCCAATCAGTATGATGTTACCTATATGTGTGTCATATATCGCTTTTTTGTTGTTGAGAAATCTACCTTCTACAGAGTCTTAATCATGAATAGACCTTGTATTTTATCAAATGCTTTTTATGCATCAATTGATAATATCATGTGATTTTAATTTTTCCTTCTGTTAATGTGATGTATTACACTTTTTTGAATATGTTCAATCATATGGGATGCAGACTATTTGCATGTGGTGTATAATCTTTTTAATGTGTGGTTGGATTCAATTTGCTAGCATTTTGTTGAGAATTTTGCATCTGTATTCATCAGAAATAGTGACCTTTAGTTTTCCTTTATTATGTCCTTGGCTACTTTTAGTATCAAGATGATGGAAAATTCATAGAATGAGTTTGGGAAGGTTTTTTCCCTTTTGTATCTTTTTTTTTTTTTTGGAGAGATTTTCACTGTAGAGCGTGTGCGCTCGCCAGACAGACAGAGAGAGACATAGAGACAGGGGGGATGGTCACGCCGCAATCCCTTCTCCTCCATTCTCCTCTCGGGATCTTGGGCACTCACGCACACGCGCCTGGCGTGAGTTTTAAGCCACCGGGTCCGGGACACGAACCGCGGTCGACTACGTGGGAGTCCAGCGACATAGCCATTACACTAACTGCTGGTTCCCTTTCCTTTTGTATCTTTAGAAATGGTTTGAGGACAACTGGAGTTAGCTCTTCTTTAAAATTTCTATAGCATCAGGGCCAGCAGGTGGCATGGTGGTTAAGGGTGTTGGACTCCCACATAACTGAGCGCAATTTGAGTCCTGGACCTGGTGGCTTGCTTTCTCACTTTCTTTCTCTTTCTCTCTCTCCCTCGTCAAATTAATACAAATAAAGTTAAATAAAAAGAATTGAAAAAAGTTCTATAGAATCCAGAATTAAAGCATTGGAACATGGGCTATTTCTTTTGAGAAAAATATTTATTACTGATTCAGTCTCATTACTTGTTATCAGACTTCTGGCTTTCTATTTCTTCTTGGTTCAATCTGGGTATATTGTATGTGTCAAGAAATTTGTCCATCTCATCTAGATTTTCTACTTTTTTGCTGTATAGTTATTCATAGTATTCTGTCAGGATCCCTTGTATTTGTGATATCTGTTTTAATATTGCCTGTATTACTGATTTTATATATCTGGTTCCTTTCCTGTTTTTCTTGGTTAGTCTAGCCAATGGTTTTTGTTCATACTTTTAAAAAAACAAGTTTTTTGTTTCATTGATTTTTTTTGTTCTTTGATTTTTTTATTCTTTTATTCTCTATTACATTTATTTCTGCTCCAGTCTTTATTATTTCTTTTCTTATAGTACTTTTGGTGTGTTTTTCTTTTCTTGGTTGCTTCAGTTCCATTAGATGTGTCATTAGGTTATTTATTTGCCTTTTTTTTTTCCTCTCATAGACACTGACTGCTGTAAACTTCCCTCTTAGAACAGCTTTCTCTGTGTCCCAAAGATTATGAGCATCATGTATTCATTATCATTGGTTTCAATGAATTTTTAACTTCAGTCTAAATTTCTTCAGTAGTTTTTTCTTTTTATTTTAAGTTTTTGCCCTAGGATGTGTGTGCTTGTCAGAAAGAGATAGAGATTGACACAGGGAGAGGGAGAGGGAGAAATCACCCCTCCCTCCCAGGGGAATGGCCATGCTGCCATCCCTTCCCATCCATTTTCCTCCTGGGACTTTGAGCACATGCACACACACACATGTGGTATAATTTTGAAGCCACCAGGTCTGTGACTTAAACCACAGTCAACCATGTGAGGTTCCAGTCCCTTTAACAGCATACCACCTGCTGGTCCCTCTACATAAGTTTTAAAATCATTCAGGAGTAGTTTAGCTTTCATATTTTTGTGTATTTTCACTCTTTCTGATGTTGATTTCATGTTTAACTCCAGTGTTGTCAGAAAAGATTTTAAATATAGTTTATATACTGTTAAATTTATAAAGACTTGCTTTGTGCCCTATTATGTGGTCAGTCTTTGAAAACATTCCATGTAGTGCTGAGAAAAATATATATTTTGTAGTTGCTCACTGAAATGTTCTATAAATACCTACCAGGTCCATTTGTTTTATGTTATTATTTAGCTCCTGCATCTATTTATGTTTTGTCTGAATGATCTGTCTAGTGGTGATAGTTTATAGTCCCAAATAATTAGTGTGCTGCCATCTCTCTCTCTCTTTATATATAGTAGTTTTTCCTTCACGTATTTGTGTGTCACAGTATTGGATGCACAGACACTTATAACTGTTATATCTTACTGGTGGAATTCTCCCTATAGTACTAGATAATGGCCTTTGTCACTTTTTACAGGTTTTATCTTGAAGCCTATTTTGTGATACTAGCCTCTTTTAGGTTTCATGAAATGACATTTACCAGCCCTTTACTTTAAATCTATGTAAGTCTTTATCCACAAGGTGTGTTTCTTATAAGGCCCCTGTTTTATAATTCATTCAGCTAATTCCATGTCTTTCAACTGGGAAGTTTAACCCATTAACATTTAACATTATTATTGATATGTGTGGCATTATCCTTGCCATCTTGCTAGTAATTTTCTTAGTTGTTTTATGTTCTTTCATTAATATCTCTCTCCCTATTGCTTTTCTGACATAATATTCCCTTGAAGAACAGACCTACTGTTTGGTAATTTTTTTTTTTTTCAATTTGGGAGTGTTTTATTTCTCCTTACCATTTGAAAGATAATTTTGCTGGCTACAGAATTCTTCGTGGAAATATTTTTCTTTCAGATGTTTAAATATGTCTTCCCATTATTTCCATGATACATTGTTTCTGATGAGAAGTCTTAGGGTAGTCTGATGGATATACTTTGTAAATTGAGTTGACATTTCTTTTTTGCCATTTATAGGACATTGTCTTTGTTTCTGGCATTTGCCAATTTGGCTATGATGTGCATTGGAGAGGAGCTTCTTATATTGCATTTATTCAGTGTCCTTTCTATTTCTTGGATCTAGATGTCTGTCTCTCTAGACTTGAAAACTTTTCAGACAGTATTTCATAATAGATTTTTTTTTCTATACATTTACCCATCGTTTTGCCTATTGGAATATCCATTAGGCAGATATCTGGCCACTTAATGATCTAGAATTTTCCACATGTAGTCTTCATTTTAAATAGTAATTTTTCATCTTTTTCAGTGGCTTGTATTAAATCAGAGGTTTTGTTTTTAAGGTCAGAGATTCTTTATTCTCCACGGTCTACTCCACTGCTAATACTTTTGAGAAAGATTCTGATTTCCTGTATTACATCCTTCATTTCCAAAAGTTCTGTTTGATTTTTGATTCTTTTTTAAGGTATCTCTCTTTTTTTTTGTAAAGAATTATTTTATTTTAATTTTTATTTATTCACTCATTTATTTTTAAATTTGACTGGAGAGAGAGAGGGTAAGTGAGAAAGTAAGCCACCAGGTCCAGGACTCGAACCATGGCCAGCCATGTGGGAATGTCCAAAGCCCTAACACCACACCGCTTGCTGGCACCCATGGTGTCTCTCTTTAACAGCTACCAATAACTGAGTGATTGCTGCTTGACATCATCTAAGCATTTTATATGCATTGTCTGTCTAATCCTCATAACTATTCTGTGCATAGTTATTATCACTATGCCCACATTACAACTAAAGAAACCATAGTTCTGATAGGTTAATAAATGGACTAAATATGTTAATAGGTGGGCCAAGGAGAAATTGAACTCTGGAATTTATGTTCCAGAGTCTACAATATTATCCATAATGTTATGCATTTCTGTGTCCACATCTTTTTCCTAGTATTTAAAAAATACTTTATAATAATGCTACATTGCAATGATTTCAATAATTTGTTATAATTATTGTCATAGTTCACTCCATTCTACTATGAACTATCAGAAATCATTATTTCAATGAGAAACATATTTTAAATAAGTTGTTTTTTTAAAAGTTACTGTACTAAAGGACAAAATTGTCAATCTAATGTGCTTGCCTGCATAATAAATGCCTTTGAGGTGTTATAAAGAAGACTGTAAATGGTCCATTTCATTTATTTCCACAGACATATTTGTATTATATTCACAAGTTGGCACTGACTATGTAAGTTAGTTTGACATACCACTTAAAAAATCAAGTGATTTGTATCCTAGGTACTTTAAAAAGAACAATTAGCTTTCAATTACAAAGAAAAGAATCTGTGCAATTGTATGTATAAAGTGCAAGCTGCATAGTGTTTCCTTGTGTTAAATAATTAGTTGCGTATCTTTAAAAATGTTCCAATTATTGACTTACTAAAGTCTTTCCATGTTTGCTAGCTAGTTCATTAAACTCTGCCATTCTGGCACCTATAATTAGAAATGAGTAGTACTTTTAAATTTAAAATATTATTAGAAGGAAAAGGGCAGCAGGTGGCTTGGTGGTTAAGATGCTGGACTCCCAAGTGTCCAACTGTGGTTTAAGTCCTGGACCCAATGGCTTGAAATGCATCAAGTGTGTGTGTGGGTGTGTGTGTGTGTGTGTGTGTGTGTGTGTGTGCGGGGGCATACATACAAAATCCTGAGAGAGGAGAAAAGATTGTGGTGTGGCCATCCCACCCTCAGGGGTGATTTCTTTCTCTCTCTTTTTCTCTCTCTCTCTCTCTCTGGTCAGCACACATGTCCTACAGCAAAAATCCCTAAAAATATTATTTGGTTGGTAATTAGTATAACTAATACAATGTGTGAGGGGTTTGAATATACTCTGTAAAATAATAACTAAAAAAAAAAGCAACTCCTACAAGTATATATAGCATAGAATCCTTGACCACAGATGTTCATCACAATATCACTGAACTTCAGTCCTCTCCCACATTTACTTGTTGGAAAGGTTAATCGAGATTAAGGGATGCTCCATGTTTGGAAAGGCAGTCTTTTCTGATGGCTTTTTCCACACCTATTTGAGGTTCAACTAGGCCTTGACAGGAACTTTGTCATGGATCCGCAGTACTTCCATTATTCATTTAGCTCTTTGCTGGGTCATTACAGAGTACTAGACATTGTACTAACTTCTTCAGGTTCAAATATGAATAAATTACATAGACACATTTCCCTAATTACTTAGAAACCTCCTCTGTCAACCACAATCGTTTTCTCCCAAATAGGTAAAAATAACAAAAACCTCATTTTTTCTTTATAAAATTAAAATAAAAATAATGCAAGTGGGGGACTTTGACTTAGTTCAGATATAAGTTTAGCAGAGTATATATTGAAACTTGCCCTGATACCTTGAAAGAAAAATCATTTTATTTGGTTGTCTATATGAGCAATTTGAAGAAATTGTTCCAGGGAAAAAGACTGAGTAGGATAAAAGATTCTGATAAATAATATTATTTAGTAGGAAAGCAAGTCTTATATATACAGACAAAATATTTAATGCAGGAGATCATCAGGTGAAGTCTCATCAACTTACAAAAAATAACATTCTTTTCTGAATACTTACAGTTATACCAATATGGATATACAGTAGAATACAGAAGGCATGATGGTTGTGGTTCATTTATTATCCAAAGTAATTGCCATTATTAGAAACAGTCTTTGAGGATGTTCACTCTATGACAATTTTTTTTGACAAAATATTCAGTATTAGGGCTAATTAAGCAAATTTAAGCATATCAAAAGATTTCAGCTCCACCAGGAGTTCCTTTAGTGTTTTCAAGACACCCCACTAAGAGAAGACATGGCCCTCTCCTCTTGTCTTAAACAAGGTCCTATCAAATCCCCTTAGCAAAAATCCTGAGGAAATTGTATATGAGCAACATTATAAGACTATTTTACTACCAATTCACTGGGAGATAAATAGGTTCTCAGTGGGGTTGCTTAAGTTTTTAAATGCATTGCATTTTTAAGCAGAAAATGAATCATAGCCATTGTTCTCCTTAAGGAGAAAACAGAAAGAAAATAGGAAAAGAATTAACACATACTGGTTTTATAGCATCTAAAAGAAATAACTTCCTTAGAGAAGCAACTGATAATTATTGGAATGTAGTATGGAAATTTAGCCCCCCTGCTTCTGTTTCTATTTGTAGAAAATAGACATAATGACCTTTTTCATGTGGAATAGCTTGTTTCTCTAGAGGTAGCAAAGTGGGGACCTGTGGACTGAATCTGTCCATCAGATACATCTCCTAGCTTGCACAACAGCTTAAAACATCAAGTCATGCCTTGAAAATTCATATTTCATGCTTTTATCAAAAGACCAGGCAACCCAATGCTAAGGTAACTACCTGATGACAATCAATAGTAGCTGAGTAACAGCTGCCTCTTATAGATTGGACACATTCTCCCCCCTTTACTCTGATCCATTCCACTTCCCATTGCCTAATTCTCCGCCTGCTTTTTAGTGCCTGGCCCTCATAGGCAGCTGCATTTTTCAATTGCAATTGCATTCATCCATTGAGCTAATCATAATATACTATATTTTTAATTCTAAAGTTTCAAAAAATATGTTATCTCCTCCTTCTCCTCCTCCTCAATCTTGATAAAATGCAGAGAATAAAATGGCAACGCATTCAAAGTTGTTCACCTCCCCCCAAAAATGAAAAAGAAAATAGGCAACTTGAAGTAAACAGTACTATACAGTCCAAATCTCTGCAAAACAATACATTTGAAACATTTTATTTAAAAGCATTTAGTGTCTTCTGTGAACAGCCCATGGGTTAGAAAATATTTTTTTTCATTCCCTCTCATGATGGGTGCTGGATGCAAATGAATACATGGTGAAATCTAGGAACCCTTCAAGGACAGAGCTTCTTAAGTCCTATGTAGTTTTCAGATATAATAAGATAATGTTTGAGAAAGTAAAGAAATACTTCCAATGAAGAATTGTTTCCAGAGGCAATCATAACTCTACACTGGGAAAAACCTAGATCACTAGAATTGAAGTTCAGGAAATCAAAATAACAGAAAATCTAGCACTGATCCAAAGCCTTTCTGGCATAGATGTCTGGGGGAAGTGAGATACGTACTATGTTTGACACCCAGAATAAGTCCAGTTACAGTCATGAAATGAAAGAGATACTGATACTAGCTAACAGGAAAATAGAGATGGTGAGATTTTCTTTTATTAAACTCTGTATGGAAAATCAGGCCACTAAAAACAATTTAAACTTTAAAAAAAAATGAGTATTACAGCACCAATAAAAGGCAATGGATTAATATTTTAATTATGCAATTTTTAAAGAAAATGGGAAAATTTTATATCTATTGGTCTGTAGCAGTAATACATAATAATGCTATCATGGTCTATTAAGTAAATTTAATAAAATCAAAATATAAGCAAAATATTCGCACTGATGTAACATTTTATTTCCTTGACTCATATTTTAGTTTTAAAACAAGTGCTTAGTAATTTTAGAATAAGCTTCATTTTAAAATACTTTTTGAAAATTCCATAAAATATTTCATATATATACTAAAATTTGCACGTTCAAAACAAAAACTGTCACGCTTCCGATTGTGTGCTATTTTAGTGCCCTAAATTTTAAACACAAAAACTCCAAGAGGTCACATAGAATGAAAAAATTGAAGTAGTTTGGGTTCTCTTTCTTTGCCTAGCAGACCCCATACCTATTACTGTCTACATCCCAAAAAATGATACCATAGCCCTGTCTCAGCCCCAACATTCTACCTCTGGCCTAATCAGAAGGCACCATTACAGCTGTAAGAACCAGAACAGGACCAGCAGATGGCATAGAAGTTATGTAGCTGGACTCCCATGTGGTCTAACAAGGTTGGAATCCTGGACCCCAGACTCCCATGTGGTCTAACAAGGTTGGAATCCTGGACCTGGTGGCTTGAAAATCATGCAGAGCGCCTGTGTGGATGAGTACCAAGATCCCAGAAAGTGAATGGATAAGGGATTGCCACATGGCCATCCCCTCTAGGGATGGCCATCCTCTCTTACTTTCCTTCCCACTGTCACTCTCTCTCCCTTGCAAGTACACGCTCCCTAAGGCAAAAACCTCTTTTGAAAAAATAAAAATAAGGGTCCAGCAGTTAGCATAACGGCTATGTCGCTGGCTCCCATGTAGTCGACTGCGGTTCAAGTCCCAGACCCGTTGGCTTAAACTCCAGGCGTATATGTGTGCGTACCCAAGATCCAGAGAGGAGAATGGAGGAGAAGGGATTGCAGTGTGATCATCCCCCGGGGAGGGGGGAAGGGGGATTTCTCACTTTCTGTCTCTCTGTCTCTCTCTTTCTAGCGAGCAAGTGTGCCCTATAGCAAAAACCTCTCAAAAACAAATAATTAAGAGAGATAAAAATAAAAAACAGCACAGCATTCCTGGAGAGAGCATTCAGGTAAAGATGATTTCTGCCTCCTCTCTTGGTTGACTGCTGGGAGAAAGCCAAGTTGCAGGCCTTAGTCTGTCTTTGATCCTAGCAGCTAGAGGACAGAATTAGCAGCAGGTTTAAAACTATGAGGGGGCATTCAAACATTTTGTGAAATGTTAGCAGTATGAAAAAATTATACATGGATTTCAAAAACTGCACCAAAATAAACTATCTTCATTCCATTTCTCCACAGAATTTCTGAGAAATAAAAGGACATTCCAAGCATCCACGGCCTGAGGTGGTCTCAGAAGCGGCCCAGGCGGCCACACCAGCCCCTCACCTGGGACACTGCTCATCAGCGTCAGCGGCGACTTTGAGGCACTTCCGGCATGTTCCGCGGCCACCTGCCCAGGGCCTACTTCTCCACACGCAGTGAGAGCTGCCGGGCCAGAGGCCCTCAGTGAAGTGACGAGGAACCGTGGTGAGGTGCGGCCACGGTTTACGGCTCTGCCGCGAAATGCGAG
>NW_006159750.1:2849210-2849932 GCF_000334495.1 Tupaia belangeri chinensis
GGGGGGGGAAACATAAGTAGGGGAGAGTATAGCAGGTAGCATGGAGGTTAAAAGCCTGATCGCAAATGGCCAACTTTGCGCTTCAGTACCGTATTGCAGCTTGAAAATCAGGCACACCACGTATGGTGTGTATCCCAAATCCCGGAGGAGAATGGATAAGTCATTACATTACCCCTGAGGGAAGGGTGTGAGTTTTCACTTTCCCTCTCTCTGTGTCTGTCCAGCACATGCCTGTGTCCTACAGCAAACAAAAAAAAGGGGGGGGGGGGGGGGGGAGAGGTCAGGACATTCTAGATCCTATACCAGAGAACTTCTAACTCAAGGAAGACTTGATCAGGAATGAAAAGGTGGTGGGCCAGCAGGTGATGTGGTGGTTAAGGTGATGGACTTCCACATGGCCAGAAGCAGTTGGAGTTCTGGACCTGGCAGTTTGGAAATCATGCTGGTCAAAATCCCAGGAGGAAACCAGCAGTTAGCATAATGGCTATGTTGCTGGACTCCCGTGTAGTAGACCGCCTTTGGAGTCCTAGACCCCTTGGCTTCCATGATCCCGAGAGGAGAAGGGAGGAGAAGGGATTGTGGTATGGCCATCCCCACTGGGGGGTGATTTCTCGCTTTCTGTCTCTCTGGCAAGCCCATGCGCTTTGTAGCAAAAACCTCTCGGAAAAAAAAAAAAATTCCAGGAGGGTAAGGGTTTGCAGGGGCACATCGCCCCTGGGGGG